>NC_141227.1:4547500-5147500 GCF_054856515.1 Filicampus tigris | reverse complement strand
CAGTGAGTGGCTCAAATAAACATATACTGAAAATAGCTGAGTTTTTTGGGTTTTTTTCTTACTCGGCCACGTCAGGACTGCGTGTGACGTGGTACAGGTTAAGTCCGTTCTCAATGTTGATTGGCTGACTCAGACTGACAGGGACCATGTGGGTCGATTAAATATGCAGACAAGTAATAGGCGATGCCGAGCTCTGGATTTTACACATACTGACAAACAGCCATCCAGACTTATGCAAGAACATATACAACACTAGACAAATGTATATATAAGTTCTCGTAAACATAAAAAAATGCACATTTTTATACTTTAAACTTGTACTAATATAATATAATATTGTAATATATATATATATATATATATATATATATGTATATATATATATATATATATATATATATATATATATATATATATGTATAGAGTATATAATACTAGTAATATTTATTCAAAAACTCTTCTTGTAAAATTACTTAGACTTTCTGAGTGAATAAACGATCCTAGGTTTTTTTAGGTAAATATCACTCCCCATTTTCTACAGAGTAATACTAGGCAAAAATACTTAGAATGCGAGTTAACTCACGTCACTTTTATGTTTTCCACATGGGATAATAATTATCCATCTTTGTTGTTTTCAATTTTTTAATAACTACAGTGAGTCTCGCATGCAACTGTTTCAATGCTTGTTTTTTTTTTTTTTTTTCAATATACTGCGATTGACAGGCAAGTCCTAATAAGAAATAAGTGAAGGCGGCAGGACAAGGAAGTGAAAAGATAGCCCTAGATGGGCATAGTGGAGTCATTGTGATGGCCATGGTCGGCCAACTGCGTGAAGCCAAAGATGATGATGTTGACAAAGTGTAGAGGGGGCATTCGGTGACACAGCTGGCAAAAGCTGGCAGAGGTGGCCCAGTTAGCCCAGTTAACCGGCTGGCTTCCACTGGACCACGCACAGATGCCCATTTACTGCCCCGCTGATGACACCCTCGGGGCATAACCAACACACACACACACGCACACGCACGCACGCACACAATACTCAGAGATATACATTTATGCATATACACACACCTGACTAATATAAAGTGGAGATAAATACTATGCGCGCACACATGCCCACACACAAACATACGCACACACACACACCTTAATGAACAGCTGAGACGCTTTTCTTTGTATTATTGCTGTTGCATACACTATGCACACACACAGTAGGGGATGACTCACTCAAGTTCAAACAACACTTAACACATAATTTTCACAATAATGTCCCTGGTCGTAGGTAGACAGGCACAAATCAACACAAATCCCTTGCCGCTTAGCCAGTATGTTTCAGCAAAGCAGTCACCGCACAAACCCTGTGACTGCCCACACACACACACACACACACACACACGCACGCACACTGCAATTCTCACCTCAGGGCAGAGATGTGCTCTGATGTTTCCGGGGCAGTGGGCAGTCACGAGTGTGTGTGTGCCTGACAGCTGTTTATGTGCATGTCTGTGTGTGTTTGTGTGTGTTGGCGTGGTGCCCTAATTTGACAGACCCGGAGCAGTGGTTGATCCCAAGTGCAGTTGATTCGGCTTGATGTTGACCCTACAGGCCTTGTCAGCTCCAACATGCTCCCTGTCTCTGCTTGTATCCCCGCATGTCACTGACTGGACACACACATTTGCACACACATACCATTAAAAAAAAAATAAAATAAAATATATATATATATATATATATATATATATGTATATATATATATATATATATATATATATATATATATATATATATATATATATATATTAGGGGTGGGAATCTATGAGTACCTCACGATTCAATTCAATTCAGAATCAGAGCCCTATGATTCAATTCGATCTCGATGCATCACTACATTGGCTTACATCTTATAGTGCATGAAAAACACTGGTGCCTTTTTAAAAATAAAAAACTCATGAAACAGCATTGATTTACATTTCATACTTTGACTTGGCTGCGCACGTGTGAGGTTTTGCTTGTTCCGCCATCTTGTCACGTATTATCTTAGCCTAACACAGACATCTGATGTACAAACGCACTTAATCACTTACAAATGCTTTTAGCTTTTTTATTTAAACTTTAAATATAGATTATTAATACCTATGAATCGATTCAGAATCTTTTTAATACGCATAATGATGCATCGAAAAAACGATTATCGTTCCCACCCTTAATATATATATATATATATATATATATATATATATATATATATATATATATATATATATATATATATATATATATATATATATATATCAGAACTGGGCACTTGACCCTTTTTCGCCGGTCTGGCCACGACCCTCCACCCTTGACCAGGGTACCCTTACGTCCGCGACCCCCCACCCTTACTCATGAAAAATTATCACCCGCCCGCCCCGTTCCGCCCCCGAGCCCCCCCCAAAAATAAATAAAAAGTGTCCGTGATTGACGCCGCCGCGGGAGGGATGCGAACGGCAGAGGCTTTTTAAGGATCATTAGCTGGCTAATTTACTATTCAAACCCGCTGTGGACATGCTTCAAACACGCTTCAAAATGTGTCACTAGTACTTTACTACTTACCCAACTGCGTGTGATTACTTCCATTGCAAGCCCCGAGGTTGGTTTTGTATTGTATAATTATTTGGGTCCAACAGACGGCCAGAAGTCGTAGTCAACAAGTTACTTATTTTGCACACTTCGCCTCCTTCACGGCCTTCAAAATAAAAGCATACCAACAAATCACTATACACAGCAGGTTTGCTACGGCATACGCCAGAAGAAGTGCATGAACTCCACCTTGATGTGCCGGCGTCATACTTGAGGGCTGCGCGCAGCTTAATATACTCCCGGACACAAGTTGTTTTGAAAAAGTTGAGCTCCAAGTCAGGCGGCACGGTGGTCGACTGGTTAGCACGTCCGCCTCACAGTTCAGAGGTTGTGGGTTCGATCCCGGCTCCGGCCTCCCTGTGTGGAGTTTGCATGTTCGTCCCGTGCCTGTGTGGGTTTTCTCCGGGTACTCCGGGTTCCTCCCATATTCCAAAAACATGCATGGTAAGTTGATTGGACACTCTAAATTGCCCCTAGGTGTGATTGTGAGTGTGGATGTTTGTCTCTGTATGCCCTGCGATTGGCTGGCAACCAATTCAGGGTGTCCCCCGCCTAATGCCCGAAGACAGCTGGGATAGGCTCCAGCATGCCCCGCGACCCTTATGAGGATAAGCGGTATAGATAATTGATGGGTGGCTGGAGTTCCAAGTCGGGGGGCGTCACTTCAAAAAGAAAGTGACAACAATCGATATCGTACCTGAGATGACTAGACTATGCATTTTATTTTATTGCCAAACTCGATTGATTTGCAGCAGTAACGAGCTGCGTGGTGCATCCTCTCCATGTGGGAAATTGTATGTCATCGCAACCTGTGACATAATGAACCGATCAGAGCAGCAACAATTCTTGTTGTGTGCGTGGCATGTGTCACAGAGCTGTCGCCAACAGCACAATGCATCCGTCACGTGAATCAATGTGGAGGCTGTCGCTCGTGCCGACGCGGGAGTAGAAAGAAGCCTAAAAAGAAGCCTTTCACTGAGTAGGCTGAGATGAAATTTGTCCGCCTCGCGACCACGTCAAATGCATGAGAGCCGATTAGTGGGCCGGACTAAATATATATATATATATATATATATATATATATATATATATATGCTTGGACACTAAAAGAGAATTTCAGAGCACAATTAAATGTCCTTTTCTTGAAAATGTATTTTTTACTTATTTAGTATTTAGTCGGGAAAAGAACTACACTATAAATGAGACTGATAAAAGTGGTGCCAAAAATGAATGGGATTTCCTTTGCTCGAGCGAGCAAAATGAGAGTGGGTGGTGCATTTGGATGTTGATGTGTTTGTGACTCATCATTGATAAAGAAAGGGTCACAACTTGTTTTCCAACCCATTAAGAATGTTTTGAAACTTGAAGGGAAACCCACTCTGTTTGCCCAAAATTGCATCCCGATGTTTGTGTATTGGGTGTATAAGAGCTCATCTTTTTGCAGTCACTCATTAAAATTCAGCCTGTCTAATGTTGTCCATTTCATGTGTAAGATTATTTCACATACAAGCGCTCCTGTTGCGACACAAATGTCTTCTTCTTTGGACCTTAACATTTGTTTGTGCATGTATTGTGTGTCCGTCAGGCTGTCCCTGCTGGAACGGATCCTCTTAGGTAAAGGGCAGATTTTAATCCCCCGGGTCCATCTAATCTCCTCATACTCACCTCTCAGATTAACACACACACAGATGCATGTACACTCCCACCCCCCCGACACACACACACACACACACACACACACACACACACACAAGTTTGAAGTCTGTCAGAGGGCCACTGTGTATGTGACTCCATTTGTCAGATGGTGTGTGACAGAGTTTTTAAACTCATTTAGTCCATCCTGTCTGAAAGAGATTAATTGTTGAAAAATTAAGCCTGTCTAGGGCCAGTGACCCATGGGTCATCTGTTTCCTCGCAATGCTGAAATGTGCACACACGCACACAATGTACTGTAAGTACATGCACAGAGATTCTGGTGCCATCTGCCCTCGGGTGACTGGCCGGCAATGTCAGCACGGTTAGAAGAGTGGGATCAGAAACGAGAACAGCGTGTACCACGTGTTTTAACATCAAAGGTGACTGAGTGCACTTGCACACAAATATACACACCCTCAAGCACACGCAAGATGTCCATACATGAAACACCGACCAGTAAATGTGGTCACTTTCTCTGCTCTCCGCTCTCAAAGTAAAAAGCCCAGGAGAAGCAACCAAAGAGGACCTTGAAACAGGGAGTTTTCTCAGCCAGGCCACATGAATGCAGACATAAACACACGGACTAATGAAACACAGCCCTGGAAAGTGTGTGTGAGAGAGAGTGTGTGTGTCCTCTAACTATCTCCATCTGGGTAGATGTGGCACCAGAGATGTTTACTGGAGGCTTTAGCCCATCAACTTATTGTCAACAGTTCAAGGGACTGTCAGCGCCCACACTGTGTATATGTGTGTTTGACCAAGCTGAAGAGTCTGTCTGGTTGGGGTGTGTGATCGGGGTCACTAAGGAGAGAATCAAAAGAAGCACACTAAACCGAAAAAATATCTCAAATTGACATTTAAAACATTAAATGTGTTGTTTGCTGTTCAGGGTGAAAGTAACTTTGGTTAGAGCAATCACATTTGTCTATTTTTACTGCTAATGACAGGTTTGATTGTGTAAATATTCATCAAGCGTGATATATACAAGCACTGCCTCTTCAAAAAATGTGTAATTTATCAAATAGTTTGTAAGGGGAAATACTGCTTTCATTTATGCCAGTGAATGCTGTTTCACTGATGTGCTTACATGTTAAGGTGTCATAAATGTCAGTTCAGCTGAAAGTTGCAACAGTGTAGCGTTTAAAAAAAACAAACAAAAAAAACATATTACTTCAGCCACCCATCCATCTTTTATACCACTTGTCCTTGTTAGTGTTGCAGGTGAGCCTAGCCCTTCTGACTTTGGGCAAGAGGCAGAGTACACCCTTGACTGATCGCCAGCCAATCGCTGCCAAATATGACTCATAAAAATAAATAAATAAATAAATAAATTGGGTGTAGTGGGTTAGTGTTAGGGTTACCAAACAACAACCAAGAAGCTGTATTTTAAAATGTTTAACTTGTAGTTGACAAATTTACACAGATTTACACAAAACATTGACAGTAGTGATGTGTCTGTAAGAGTCCACATGTGATTAGTCAATATGTGTGGTGAGGGACAGTAGTTGCACAGCACACAGAGGAGGGTGAGAGACCAGTATGGAAAGTCTTGTAAACATTTAACGTACATGTGTATGTGTATTTTTTTTTTCTTGTCAAAAGGAACATTCACGATCTCCCTAACTTCATTATTCATATCCACAATTGACATTCTAAGAATCTGCCGTCATTTGACCTAGGACGAAGACGTCAGTTCTGCCATTCATGTCAATGGGGTTTGTTATTAACAAGGAGAAAAAAAAACTCAAATACACTTGAAGGAATGGTGAAGAAATTGAGCGACAGCAGGAAAATTAATACATTCAGCACATACAGTACAGTAGTCAAACTGTACTGACAGTACAGAGTGCAGAATCTACAAGAAAAATAATATTAATGAAGGTGCCAGTGTCTCGAATACAGCTGTTGCTGTTGATGCTGGAGGAGTGTGCATTGTACACTCAAAAAACAGTTGGGTCAAAAATGCAACTGACCAAACTTTTTCAGTTATTCATTTAACCCAAAAGGTTGGGTCAAATGAAAGTCTACAGACCTTAAAATTCATCAGTTGCTTCTAGCTACATTTACGTATACACTAGAGTCTATCAACATTTTACAATTGCTTGGAAATACTTTCCACACTATGTCTGGTTTTTGTCTTTCTGAATTTGTATTGCTTGATTTAGATCATTGGTGAGGTCAGAAAAAAATATTATGATGATGCAATAATTTTTTCACATGTACAATGTGTAGCAAAATATATTCTAATCATTTAACCCATCCCTGGGAACTAGTGGAAAGAATAACTCTTGAGAACTAACTTAATGGTCCAAAGAAAGGTCCAAGCTGGAATTGATTCACAGAACAGACTTTTTCTGCTTACCACTCTGCCACCATGAGTTGAGGTTTGGACCGTGTCGAGTGTGTAGAACAGTCCGATTCATCCAAACATCCATAATTTTAGCTGGTTTGGCACAATGAATTATATGTTATAGGTAGCCTGTTATGTTATTACACACAGACACTAACTTTTTCATTTTTCCTGGTCTCTGAAAGAAATGGCTATGATTATGTGTAAAAATCAAAATAAGTGTATAGTATGTACATAATGTAAACAGTGATCTATTTACAATGCCAGAAAAAAAACATCCTTGGCGAGAAGTGGTCCCTGCAATACAAATAGTGAGAAATTCTCATCTAAAATGGCGTTCCCTAATTGCACTTTTTTCCTTTACATTTTACTGTTGTGTTTTTGAATGAAATCTGTCAAAAACAGGAAGAAAATGTGTAGCTTTTGGGTCACATTCATTCATATTACTTTTACAATATGTTAAACCCAAAGTCATTCATTTTTTTTGCCTTTATAACCCCCATTCTTTGACTTTTCTGCAAAAGAAGGTTATTAGAAATTCCCTCAATAAAACACTTCAAGTAATGCACTTGAGAATGTATTTGTTAAATTGTGTGGTCACTCCAACAGCTTGCGCATGCAGTTGGCGGGCATGTTGTGCTAGACAATGTGCTAGAATCGTGATCTTTTACCAATAACCCTAAAAGTGGGCACTAAATTGCATGTTCACTCACACTAATAGCGTACAAAGTTGTCAGTGTGTAAAAATGCTGTAGACTACCATAATTAAAGAGTATTTTGTGCTTTAGCTAGCTCTGATGGTTTCACCATCGTAAATTACAAAAAATAAATCTATTACTCCAATAATTTTAGGGAAGCTAGTAACTGCAGTAAGAGTTGCATTTTATTGGATTTAAGTACGTGACAGTTGGACACATCTGCGCAACCTGCATAACATTGCATTTAAAACTTGGGAACACCTAAAAAACTGCACTGGCAGAGGCCAGCACTGAAGGTCAAGTGGTGATAGGGGATATGGCATGACTCCTTCTTGTGACTCCTTAGAGTATTAAAAAGCTCCAAAATTGTGTTACTGGATTATATTGTTAATTTTTGTTCCTGGCATTTAAAAAATGTCTACATAAGAAGTACATTTCTCCTCACTGCCTTTCATTTCATTTCATTTTGCCTGTGCTACACTGGCACCGCCATACGTGCTGGATGCACAATCAGCATCGCCATTTGCCTCAGGTTTGGAAAAATCACATTGCGTGTGCGAAATTAATCTATCTGCATAAACTGTACTCCTCCAAGAACATGCAAGGTGAACTGTGCTGCAATTTTGCCTGTTTGGCAGGTGCATAAACAATCAGGTTTGTGCCCGTTTTCAGATCTTTAGTAAATCAGGCCAAGCGTCTTTTTTCCCCCCTCATCTGGGTATGTTACTACTTCTTGAATAACTTGAGAAATGTTTTACTGACTGATGGCACTGGTAACACTGTGTCTAACTGTGTAACACTCTGTCCAATACAAGCAGGATCTCTTTTACACTGGTGCCCAGGCAGACAAATGCTGAATACATAATATGTTGACTGCAGCTCCTGACACACAAATCATGACATGTTTTTTCATTGAAATGCCAGCACACACAGTTTGACTCCCCATGTGGAGTGACCTAAAAAACAACAAAAAAAAAACTAACACAATGAACAATTTTCCACAAAGAGACTTTGGTCTCAATGTTTTTTTTTTTTGTTTTAATAGTGTTGTTGCTCACTGTATGTTAAAACAGAAAAAAAAATCATTAACAGCAAAGTTTCTTTTTCACAGGTGAGTGGGCCAAGAAGGCGGAGCACAATTCATGTCACAACAGTATACATAAAAGAGCACAGTTTCCATGAGTGCATAAAAGGAGAAATAGTACAATTCCAAACAAAAAACTACCATCGATAGACTACAATCCACCCAGAATGGAGAGCAGTAAATACTGATCAAATGTACAAAATACAAGCACTGCAAAACAACAGCAGTCTAGTATATCACAGAACACACAATGAAGAAGATCAACAAAGCCAGTGTACAAAGAAAAGTGTTACATGCCAGAGCAAGAGCAATTGTTATCAAGAAATTCTGAAACTTAGACCAATGTGTCTTATTTGAGACAACACTTAACGTCATTCCAGCACTAAGGACCAAAACAAATAAAAAGGCTTCTCTTACTGGCCCCAATCTGCACAGACGGCACCTGGGTTTTGGCTCTGATCCAAAAATTCATAGAATACTGAATCTTCCCAAACTTTAGCAGATATAATATGGATGTTTATGAAAGAATAGTCTTGATTATAAAAGTATAACGGGCAGCACAGTGGTCGAATGGTTAAGCACGTCCACCTCACAGTGGAGAGGTCGTGGGTTCGAATCCAGCCCTTGTTGTTTGACTGTTATAGCCATTGTTGAATACAAGGTAACATGTTCAAATGAAGATTTCGCTATGTGAGAGAAAGCCCACTTGAGCTGTACGCGTGGATGTCAGGAAGTGTAGTTCATCTATCCAAGCAATATGTGTCTGAACAATTTCTTTGTACAGTGATTTGTAAGTGAATTGAGGATCCAATAAGAGGTTCCATCTTAACTGCTGCTACATTTTTTTCCACTTCAACCCATTAAGGCCAGGAGCTCATAACCACGTTTCTACCGCTAGAGCTGGGAGCGCTGTTGCGTCTTTCTACCTTTAAAGCCGGGAGAGTGTGCACGTAATTTTCTTTTTTTAATCCAATTCTCTGTCTCTTAGCCAATGAAATGCTTATGCCTGATGTTGTCGTGACCCCTCCGAGGATCTCGTAGAATTTTTTCGAGCTGTATTAGCGAACGCGCAGATGATCGCGGGAGCTCTGAAATAAGTAAGTGATGTATACGACGCGCTTGCAGACTTTGAACCAGTGAAACCAGTTGAACGTGATATAGGCTTATGGTTAAGATATAGATATTTGACAATGACAATATCGACAGCTCTGTAACAGAATAGAAGATGGTAATTACCACTAGATTTTTCAAAATTAAAAATAGTGCTTCTCTTGCACTGACACTTTATTTTTACATTTTTGATTGAAACAGTAAATAATAATAAACTGAGGCCTGTGTGAAAGCCACGTGTCTAAGTTCTCAAATTCTTTTGGATTTATGTTTCTGTCTGCTACAAGGGCTGAGACGTTAATTATTTTGTAGGTGTTGAATGTCTGGGAAAACTTCAGGTTTTAGATGATTCTATAGTTGCCCTTAGGTTTGGGGGAGCTGTTGAGCCAGGCGCTCTAGGCCTTTATGGGTTAAAGACCAATGGTGGGTCTGAAGCTCACTCTGAATTCATGTCATTGTGCGCAAAAATCAGAGCAAAAAATCAGTTGTAGCTTGATAAACACATAGGTATAATCTTGTCAGGAATGATCAACTTTTAACCATTAGTGTCCAAGGCCTTTAAGAGTGTCAGTTTTTACGCACAGTATTGAATTGGAAGTGTTCATAAAGTCAGGCTATTTTCTCCATTGTAAAGAGCTCAATAGCATACTCATTTATTCAATTTCTTGACATGAATATCATGTTAAAACTGTATATAAAACTGTCTTAAAATAATGAATATCCTTGAGGTTAAAATATAATTCATTCGTCTGTCCAGTCATCCATTTATTTTCAGTACTGCGAAATCAATCTCTGCTAATTTTGGGCAAGATCTGCTTGTTTAAATGTAACACATTAACATCATGAAAAAAAGAATCATACATGTCAATTTATCAGTACCACATTTGGATAATACATTGCAGCGTTTTTGCACTTTCGTTTTTTTATGGCTAAACTTTCATGACCACGTTCATTGGGAAGAGCCGCAGCTGTAGTGCCCTTTGTATATGAACACGTTTCTCTCTGCCCTGAGTATTAACTTCTCTTTCTATCGCAGAGAAGAGAGAAACACGGTGGTGAAACCCCCTTGTACCTGAAGGCATCACACACATTCACACGCAAACGCTTTGACACATGCACACGCGCACGCAACTATACACTTACACACTCACACACAAACACACATGCTCACACACATACACAAGGTCAAATTTGTAATGTCATATGGCAAAACAGTTCTGTTAATAGAATGGTTGCTTGTGCCCATTCCAGCCTCGGAGGCAGTCACAAGTACTTTTGCTTTTTTGTCCACTCTTTTGTCTTGATCTGCACTCTTACCAAGGTTGAAACTGCTCAGTAGATTTATTTATTTGTTTGTTTTTAATATAACAATTCATAACACCATCATGCATAGCATTATTCAATATTTCGGCAAATGTAAAAACCTCAATTCAGCTAGCATCAAATGATTAACACTGTTTTGCTTTCTTGGGTATATTGTGACAAAAAAAAATGTTAATTGTATATTAACCCATCAATTAGGTTTTATATTATGTTATATTTATATTATATGTTAGCATTGAGCCAGACATTTCTTTTGGTCAAGCAGCGGTGTTCGTCTTGCGTCCTGACGTGAACACGAGTGTGCATCAGTACAATATTTAACAAAATAAAACTATATATGAATAGAATACAATGAGCAAAGCCATCAGTAGCATAATACTTAAAGAAATTATTTTTTTTTTTGTAAAATGAAGTACGTATGTTAATTCAAATAAATTATTTGTACAATCTGTGCAATTGTTTTTGTTGTTTGTTTAGTTTTACAGTAACAGTACAGTACACAGTAAAGTACAGAACAGTAACAGTTTTATAGTACATTTTGTATCCAGTTTCTATTTAGGCTTGAATTTAAAATATTGCAATAATAAACATAGTATAAGTAAGCATATTTGTGATAAGAGTATAAAAATATATATTGTATCCTTTTATTGTATATATTTAAAAGGTAACTACTGTAGAAATCAATTTGTGACATATATATATATATATATATATATATATATATATATATATATATATATATATATATATATATATATATATATATATATATATATATATATATATATATATATACACACTGACAAATACCCCCAGGGGAACCTGAGAGGGGGGGAGAATGAGTTCCCCAATAGGACGGACCCAACGTTGACAACTTTGGCAAACGGTTTAACGACGACGATGACACCTGTAAGATGCATCTGTGGTGCAGAGAAACCTTTACCACAATTACTAGATTTTAAACCCTCACAATGTGTTAAGAACCTGGGCGTCATTTTTGACTCAATTTTATTCCTCAAATTAAAAATGTAACCACGATCCGTTTTTATCATCTTAAGAATATTGCCAGAGTCCGCCCGTTTCTCTCTCAGGCTAACACAGAGTTGCTGATTCATGCTTTTATATCATGTCATTTAGATTATTGTAATGCCCTGCTCTGATCCAAAAAGAGTGTTTCTCCCCTACAACTACTGCAGAACTCAACCGCTTGGGTGCTGACGAGAACCAGAGGGCGGGAGCACATTACACCAGTTTGAAAATCGCTGCATTGGCTCCCTGTGTGCTTCAGGATAAATTTTACTAGGATAAAAGTACTTTTATTAGTTTCTAAATGTCTTAATGGTCTTGGCCCATCTTATCATGTCATATCAACCCTTGTGGATCCTGAGGTCCTCTGGCACCGGCCTTTTAATTATTCCTAAAGTGAGGACCAAAACGCACGGTGAGGCTGCGTTCAGCCATTTTGGTCCTCAACTTTTGGAACAGCCTGCCAGAGGACGTCAGGTCCGCAGAGACTGTTGATATTTTTAAGGGGAAGCTAAAAACATACCTTTTTAGTTTGGCTTTTAAATAACTGTTCTTAGTCTCTTACTATTTTTATCCCATCTCATTGTTTCATAGTTCTTAGCTTCTTTTATTGCTTTTTCTTTTTAGCTTGATTGTCATTGTCTTTTAGCTTGATCCAGTTTTTACCTCCAGTGTCTCCTCAAGGTGGGCCCCCGCGCTGGGAGTTATGGCTGGCCTGCATGTGCTATGTTTAGGGTCTGCCCCGGGGGTCTCTTTGCTGGTGGTGCTACCCGTGGCCAGGGGCTATCATTCCTCTCAGCGTGGACAAGCTCCCCTTGGGTACTCTTTCCCCATATGGTTTCTCTGTGCCTTGCCATGTCGCTTTTTAGGGTTATAAGTGTTTGTGTGCGTGTGTGTGTGGTGGGTGTGTGTAAGTGTGTGTGTGTGTGTGAGTGCAGGTGTGCTTGTGGATGTCTGTCTTTGCGTATATTGTGAAGGAGGGAGGGAAGGCGGGTTCTTTTTTTATGTTGTATTTTGATGTTTTTAATGTACAGCACTTTGAGTTGCATCCTATGTGTGAAAAGTGGTATATAAATATAATGTGATTAATTGATTGATTGATTGATTGATTGACATATATATTAGTGCTGTCAATCACGGATTTTTGCGATTTTTTGCGATGTTGTGGGGTGGGGTTTCAAGATCCAAGTGGTCATGTTACAAACCTGCTACTGGCAGTCAGAGAGCAAATAAGAAGTCCACTGATCCTGGAGCACACCTCGACTACAGTGTGTGGGTGGATTTTCTCCTACAGGTTTATGGAGTGGCACCAGCAGACCATCGATACTGACATGACAGGCTCAATGAAGGCATTAAAGAGTGTCAGTAGAATCTTGTTACTGACAGAGAAGGAGGGCGAGAGGCACTTACTCAGGGTCACCTTTGTGTTGGAGGAAAACCTGAGGTGGAAATGGAAGATGGCCCCTCGGTATTTGTACTCAGTCAGTCTCAACCGGGACCCATGCACAGTGGTTGAGACACTTCTAGCTAGCTCTGTCTGTCTTCTGTAAGAGTTTAACCGTTATCTCCTTGGTCTTGCTAAGTTTCAGTTCCAGCTGGAAGGTGTTGCACCACTCAACAAGCTGCTGCAGACCAGCTCCATGGTGCTGAGTGGGGCTGGAATGAAGATATTGGTGTCATTGACACCTACCTTCCTGGTATAAAAATTGGAGAAGATCAAGCTGTGATCTGGTCTGGGAGAGAATGTGTTTTGTAATGACCCTCTCCATAAATGTCATCATGTAGGACATACTGTAGGTGTCAAACTCGGGTCCTCAAGGGCCGCTTTCCTGCATGTTTTCCATCTCTCCTTGCTGCAACATACCTGATTCAAATGATCAGCTCACCAGCAGGCTCTGAAGGAGCCTGATACTATCCTGATCATTTGAAACAGGTGTGTAGCAGCAGGGAGAATTGGAAAACATGCAGGAAAGCGTCTCTCCGGGCTTGTTGCCAGTGAGGTTTTTTAAAGATAATGTAAGATGAGTTTTAAATGATATTAAAAATGTTCTGGTATGATAGTTAGAAATACATTTAAACTATCAAAACTTCTGGCTGAGGGGAGCTCAATCGTGGATTCCCTGCTTGACACATCGGTGTTTGGTCCCTATAAAATGACACAATCAGCAAGCGAACAAAAAGAGCATGGAAGAGAAGAAGCAAGAGGAAATCATAAACAGTATGTCAACTTTGAAATGCACATCACACTGTTTTGTAGGTACAGCAAATGTGCTCACAAAGTTCACCCCCGCAGTGACCGAACAAACCTGGGCCTGTGTGTTCTGTGCACACCACTTTCAGTTGTTGAAATAAAGATGTCTGGTTTCCATGCTCTCCTCACTTTCTCTCCTCTTCTCGCTCTACTTCTCGGATATTGATCGGGCTGAGCGCTTTGAGTACAAAGAGTTAAGGCCTGAAAGGCGAAACAGCCGTGATTTCAGAGAAGTCATGAAAGTTTAAAATGCCTTTTCTTTCAGCCTGGTCCAGGGAGACTTGTTCGCTGCAAGAGTGACCCCCGGGCACATTTGGAGATCCAATGGTTGAACCTTGCTCATCCCACGTTGAACCAGTCAATACCTATTATTAGCTACTGCCTGCCCTTTGCTACAGGGCCTGATGAGGCAGAGAGAGAGTGAAAATACCTTCTGAAGGCCTAGAAGCAGTGGGAGCTGTGCTTATTTGAGTTGTTTGAGTGTGTGTGTGTTTTGTGGTTCACCAATGAAGGGTGGAAGTGTAAGCATGTCGTGGGCAAGTGTAAGTCCGACGAGTGGTATTTGTAGCGTATGCATTTTTGATGCATACATGTTTGATGCATGTCTGTGCATCAGCGTATCAGGCATGTGTGTGCTTTAAATGACTGAGCACATTGTATTTCATTGTAGTGAACTGTTGATGTCCATTTTGGTTTTGTAATGTCAGATGTTTTATTGAAGGTGCTGTCCTTGTGCTAATACTGCAATAACTGAAAGTTAATATGTGCGTGTATGTTTGAGAAAAAAAAATATCAGCTAATAACAACAACCTTCCAAGTGGAGGTATGGACCACTAAGAGCTACTTAATCAGAAGTAGGGAAACAAACTTATGTACAGTATTTGAATTTGTTACTAAATTATGTGAACATAGAATTACTCCACTTCATGTACATGACATGGCCTCTACAATACTCACAAAAACACTCACATGGGCACTTTTACAGGGAGCATCGTGTTCAGTGTGTTTAATACTGATTACCAACATCAGAGAAACATGTCACTATAGACTACAGCATATATATAATAAATCCTATTCCAGATAAGATAAACCATACAGTTTTCCTTAAAAAATAACCATTTCCCAAAAGAAATGCATTTAAATGAGTACAACCTTTTTAATTCTACATGAATACCTTGTATGTATTTTTCACACATGCTTTTGGCCTTGAGTGACATGCAATTAATGGAATATATGACTGACTAGTTGACTAATTCAATTGCGACACATGGTTCAATATAATGTTGCTTGACAGATGTTTACATCCATAAATGAGTACATATAATTTTAAATACAGCATCATAATAACAAGGCTTCTGAGGGGATTTATCTTCTGACATCTTCAAAAGGAAACAAATTGTTGCCTATACGCAATACTACACATCTACGTTTGGCATTAAATACATTGCTGAAAGTTAATGATAACTTTAAATATACATTTTTAAATATAATTTTAAATGGAGCAAGCAATTTCAAAGACGTGTGGCAGGAGGATTCATTCCAGGTTTCTGCATACGATTGCATTATGTGCCAACATTATTGTGAAGTGCACCGGCTTGTATCTGAACCTACAGACCAAACAGATATACAGTATGTCAGAATTTCCTCAACAGTGGCATGACTAAAACAATAGATAAAAGGTGGGAAAAGTAGCTTCTCAATTACGTTACTAGAGTGTGTTAATGTTCCTCTCTTTTGTTTTTAATATGGTTAGATGGACATGGTCACTGGTGGTGTAGTGGTACCCTCGCCTGACTTGTGCCCTGTGATTGAATGGTGACCAGTTCAGGGTGTAGCACGCCTTTCGTCCAAAGTCAACTGAGATAGGCTCCACCACACCAAGACGATGAACAGGATAAGCCGTACTGCAAATGGATGGATAGATAGATGGGCGTGAGTAACAAACATCTATCAGTTCAACAGCGGGTAATTGGAAAATCAATGGATATGAAACACTGGACTTTCTTTATGGCGGAGTACAACCACATTGGATGATGAAACTTGCGTGTAATTGGTCTGTACATTTTGTCACTACCATAAAGCCTATAATGGCTGCGCTGCTTGATATAATAGCGCCCTCTAGGTTTACAACCATAATTCTTCTTTTTTGATTGTACGTGTGAGGTTTGAGAGTTGTTCGTCACCCGCCTGCTGTGTACACAGCCACATGACCTCAGGTCATTACTGCATTATTTTTAAACATATAAAATTATTTTAAAATCTAAATTCATGTGAAGCACTTTGAGTTGCATTTTTATGTATGATAAGTACTGTATAAACAAAGTTTGATTGATTGACTTTTTTTTTCCCAGCCCTACTATGTAACCACAACATCAGAAAGAATATACACATGCACCTTCATTTATGGATGTAAAAAGCATACCTTTCTTTCACTAATTTGCTTCTTGTTGCTTTGGAGTAACAAAGACAATACATGTATGTCTGTGATGGTTAGTTTGGGCAAGTCTTTTAAACACTGC
Organism: Filicampus tigris; assembly: GCF_054856515.1. Lineage (NCBI taxonomy): Eukaryota > Metazoa > Chordata > Actinopteri > Syngnathiformes > Syngnathidae > Filicampus > Filicampus tigris. The sequence continues at coordinate 5,130,822 of NC_141227.1, read as the reverse complement.
ATGTGGTGCCATGAAAAGGAGTGAGACTGGGGTGCTGTTGGAATGACTTATTTATTGAAATTGCAGCACAGTCCGAAACACATGAGCTCTTCCGCTAGTAACATAACTGCCAGTTTACGTTGAAACTCCAGCAGATGACCTATGGTAGCCCTGGAGTTACATATATTAAATTACACAATATGTATAATAATGCAATTTTTCAAAACTAAACAAGGCAGCGCGGTATTTTATTTATATTTGTATTGCCTATGCAAAGAGCACAAAAGTGTCACACTTAAGGCTTTATTCTCATGCCCAGTGAAAGTCTAGTGTAAAGTGCAGTAAATATGTGCATGTTGAGTTTTCTCTCCTGTGATTTTCGCAGACAAGCAGTTACAAACAGGCTTGTGCGCCATTGTGGCATGAACACAGTCGACTAGCTTCCAGACCAATGAAAGCGGCTCCTCTCATTCCCATTAAAGTCAGCGCACTGGAGGCGCACAGTCTTTGACATTGCGGAAGCAGAAATAGACTTGCTGAATTCCATGCAGAAGATCACAGCTCGCAAAGTACGTTTATAAGAAACTGCAAGCAGACCTCAACGGGTGCATGATGTAAAGTTGGCCGAGGCTATCACAGATCACAGCTGTGAAGTGGCCACTTGGAAACCTGCCTTCCACCCTGATCGTTAGTGTCTGTGTCTGACACTCCACCGCCCTTCATAACTGTACCGTGGCCTGCGAGGGTGATTTTAAAAAATATAATGAAGATGATAAATAATAATGCGTTCAATGAATTGATTTCTCAAGTGCACATGTGCTGTCGACAAAGATAGAGCCCTAATGTTAACCCATTAGAATGCCCAGAAGACTGTCATTTGACTTTTCTGCTTTACATTTGACTATTTCACATCGCCATACTCCCTGCTGCTTTCGCAGGTAATGGGCAATTTACAAGTGGAAGTTGGCTAATTGTAGCCAGCAGAGTTATTTGTCATATATCAGCCAGATTTGTAGTACCCTGGTCGTTCGTGAGACATCTCTCTAAAACCTTTGGTTGTCTTTGGAGTCACCCTTGAAAACCTGACATTTTCGCTACCTACAAAATAATTAATAAATCTCAGCCCCTGTAGCGCATAGAAACATAATTCCAAAATAATTTGAGAGCTAGACACGTGGCTTTCACACAGGCCCAAGTCTACTAATATGTACTGTTTCAATCAAAGATGCAAGTGAAGCACTATTTTAATAACAACAACAAAAATCGAGTGGTAATTACCATGCTGTATTCTCTTACAAAGACGTTGAATTCATCATTGTCTACGAACATACATCTTAACCATGCATCATGTTTGGATGGTTTCACGGCTTTAAAGTCCGCAAGCGTGTTGTCTATATCAGTGTTTTTCAAACACTGCCGCAGCACACTGGTGTGCCAAGATATTGTCAAGTGTGCCATGGGAAATTATCTAATTTGTGTGCCTGTGCGGTCCAGCACCTGGCAGCGTAATCATATAGTTACTACATTGTAGTATTCTTCCATACCAGTAGGTAGCAGCAGAAGCAGCAGGTAGCTATTTGTCTTTGTTTAGAGACAAGCGAATTAGTGACACGTTTATCGAAAATGTTTCACACTGCGTAAATATCAATATGAAACATTATAAAATACTTTTTTCTTTGTGTTTAATTCCTATTCAAGACGTTACAATATAATGTCATTCTTCAATCTTAAAAAAATACTTATATAAACAATATAACACTTATATTGTTAAAATGATCTTTTTTTTCACAATTTCAGATGGCGGTATGCCGCGGGATTTTTTAAATGAAATAAATGTGCCTTGACTCAAAAAGGTTTGAAAAACACTGGTCTATATCACTGCCGTGACTTATATCAGAGCTCCCGCAATCAACTGTGAGGCCATTACTTCTTGAAAAAAATCTGGATATCCTCCGACAAGTCACGACACTGTCACATGTATACTGTATTCTGATGCATTTCATTGCCTAAAAGACCGAGAATTGGATTAAAAAAGTTAATGACGTATATGCTCTCCCGGCCTTAAAGGGAGAATCACACAACAGTGCTCCTGGCTTTAAGGGTAGAAACGCGGTTATGCGCTCCCGTCCTTAATGGGTTAAATTGTACTCATATAAAGGAAAGCAGTCTGATTGGAACCTTAGTTTCTGTTAAAGCAACACTGTGTCATATGTCAGATTTTGTTGATTATGGCGGCGCCATGTGGACAAAAGCGGTAGTGTTTTGACAAAAAAACAACCACATTTCCCATGCGTCCCAGCGCATAGTGTCGTGAAATCCTGAGCCGTCCTTATAGCGAAAGGAGGAAGTTAGTATGCCGTAAAGCAATTCAGGACATTTGTATTTTTTGGTGTGCCAGGGTTGATCCCATCCTCCTCAAAGTTGCTTTGTGCCAGTAAAAACGATACAGACCCCCTCAGGGCATGCAGTCCCATTCAACTACTGTACTTGTAAGTCAATGTTTCGTCAAAAGAGTTGTGAAAAAAATTTATTAATGTCGATTTCTTGCCCAGTGCTGCTTTAATGCCTTACTTGGTTCATATGAACTTTTCTGTCCATAATCTTGCCATCACAAGACAGTGATTTCGAATGACTTGGCCACTCTTAATTATTTATTTGTTTTAATTATTCAGACTTAGAAAAGGTACCATTCACAAAATAAATGAGTCTTTGGGAACTTCCACGGAAGTTGCTTGCATGAGTAAGAAGCAACTATTGCTAGGTTCACACCGCAGGTCTCAATGCTCAATTCAGATTTTTTGAAAAAAATCACAATTTTTTTTTGTCTAAGCGTTCACATTACATTATAAATGCGACTTCGGTCTTGTCTGCTGTATGAAAACGTGCGTCGCCAAAGTGACCCGCATGAGCAGAAGAACAGTGACGAGCTCACTCATGACTATTGTTTACGGAAGTAAATGTGGTCCAGCGTGTCAGGGCATTTCTATTGTGAAGCGATTAGATAGGATGTAGAAATAAATACAATATTTGGGGGAAATTATGAAATGAGGCTTTTCTATCTCATTTCATGGAGACGTCACTAACGATGACGTCACAACATAACCGTGCGTAAAAAATGTAATCGATCCGAACCGTGGCTGAATTACTACTATAACCATAAATGTCCAATTTATGCTTCATGTTTCAAGTGGGATTCAATTAAAGTAAATCTATACTGTTACTCAAAACAATTTCGCATATTCGATCCCCCCTGCTGCCAGCTGTTTCCCTCCACGCATTTTGGGCTCCGGATGACGTCAATGTCAGGTATATGCATCCTGGCTGTTCAGACCGCATTCTCATTGTAAGAAATCGGATACGTATCCGAATTAGGATCACATATGAAAGCGACCCAGGTTGGACTTAAAAAAAATCTGAGTTGAGCCGTTCAGACTGTCATAAAAAATCTGATACAGGTCACATATGGGTAAAGAAATCTGATCTGGGTCACATTTGCCTGCGGTGTGAACCTAGCCTATGAGTCATCATTCATATTATGCCATGTCAGTGGTAGTTTTGGGGCAGATGCAGGTGGACTCATATGTAGGAAAAAGCTACCCAAAGTAAGCACGGTTAACATAACTATGATGAACGGACAATGGCTGATTTGGTCAGCTTGAAATAATGACGGACTGATGATGATAAATCTGTCATGCTGGCGAATGACGAATGAAGGACCAGCCAAACCCCTAATGCTTGCTCCTCAGAAAGGCCACTGAACTAAGCGAAAGGCCACTGAACCAACAAGCATTAGGGGCTTGGCAGTATCAGTCAGGACGATGGCTGGATGACAAGGTACATTGGACTAGAGGAATACCAGACTCAGTGAAGTCATTTAAACCCTCTCTGCGGTGACGACATATCGATGCACTATTGCCACTCGTTCAGACCCAGACAGAATAAATGGTTGGCGCCAGGGACATGGTGGCTGACAGGACACAGGTGAAAGTACTGAGCATAAATGTGAAATCTAAAAAGTCCAGTGCAGAGAGTCCAAACAGAATCAATGGCATGGAGATGAAATGTCAAATGCTAAAATGTAGTGCTAACTAAAGTTTATTTAGTCAAGGAGGTGTACGATAATAATTCCTAATTGCATTGTTGATTGTAATCCTAATAAGTTAAAGTAATGAGAAATACAATGCGTACCTCTTTTACATGACAACAACAAAGCAGGGACATTTTGTGTATCCCCTTTAAGCTACTCATTTCATCTCCACCCTCCTAAAGAAAGAAGTTATAAGTTTGGCAGTGGTAGTGAGAAAGTGTGCCCTGACTGAACCAAATTTCCCCTCTCAAGACAATCTGTAACCGTTAACTGAGAGGGAAGCAATTACCGCACATCAGATGCCTCCGTGGATCATTCCTACACCCAACCTGTCACATCACAACACACTCGCCATTCAGCATGTCGACATAACGCCACCTGGAGCGAGGCCCACTGATAATGGATTAGGAAAGTCCAACTCACACCATGTCTGCCCCTGACACATGACACACACACACAATGTTCGCACACACTCTTTTTGTCTAATTGCCCAGGAATGAATGCAAACATCCCCCCCCCCACCCCCAAAACAAACACCCTCCACTCCCCTCTCTCTTGCCTAACCCTTGCTTCAGGGGCCCATCCGTCAGTCCTGTCCACTTGACTCTGGTCATATAAAGGCAGATGAGGCAGGCAGAAACACAGGCAAGGACCCCAGACCCACAGAAGATGGAGGACCACTGTACCGATGATACTGCTAAGTTTGAAGCTGAAGGGGCCAAATATCTGTGAAGCTTTTTTTAACTTGGTGGCGTTAATTTTATTTTGTTGAGCTGAGTGGCATGCCCAATGCAGCTTGCACACACCTGAGAAAATGTATTGTTAGCATCTTCATGAACAACTTACTATAGTGAAGAATGTTAACAAAGCATATTTCGGGTCTACTATTGAAAGGAAGGTTTTATGTGTAATTACTCTTGTCTTAACGTACTCTTGACTTCAAGATATGGTAACAGGAGAGGTGGAGTGCTTCAAATGTCCAACCAAAAACAGACTTAAAGTGGAAGTAAACCCAAACATATCTTTATCAAGAATATGGTTTTTGCAAGCCCACTAGTTGAAACAAGGTTGTCAGATAAATATTGCGTTTGTGGAATAAGAGTTCATCCATCTGTCTTTAGCCATCTCTGGCGGCGGCCATTTTGTTACTTCTGGCAACTGAAAATGACATCTCAGTTGCTCAGAACTCAGGTAACGACCAATCACAGCACACCTGTTTTCTGAAGCTGAGCCATGATTGGTCGTTATTTGAGCCCTGAGCATCTGTGATATCAATTTCAATCGACAGAAGTGACAAAATGGCCGGCCCCTGAGATGGCTAAAAACAGGTGGATTTTGCTGCTTAACTCATATTCCACAAACACAATATTAATCAGAATACTGTGATTCAACTAGCGGGCCTGCACAGAAGATATCCTTGAAAAAAATATGTTTCGGTTGACTTCCATCCATCCATCCATTATCGATACCGCTTATCCTCACAAGGGTCACGGGGCACGCTGGAGCCTATCCCAGCTGTCTTCAGGAAGTAGGCGGGGGACACCCTGAATTAGTTGCCAGCCAATCGCAGGGCACACAGAGACAAACATCCGCACTCACAATAACACCTAGGGGCAATTTAGAGTGATCAATTAACCTGCCATGCATGTTTTTGGAATGTGGGAGGAAACCGGAGTACCCGGAGAAAACCCACGCAGGCACGGGAAGAACATGCAAGCTCCACACAGGGAGGCCGGGGCCGGGATTGAACCCACGACCCCTGAACTGTGAGGCGGATGTGCTAACCAGTCGACCCCTGTGCCGCCCTTCGGTTGACTTCCCTTTAAGTCAAATAACTGCATGTAAACATTATCTTTATTAATTAGGTTATTGGTCACAGTCAAATTGTATAGTTGTGTAGGGAAAGGAGAAAAACTTGAGCTGTTTTGCTTCATTTGACACAGACATAACTTCAACACATAACTTGTGTCCTATCTTTTTGGACAAGACTGCAAGACAAAATGATGCACATCTCTACAGGCTCTTAGACCCTTGTGTAATCACGCAGTATTGTTTTGTCTTGCAGGTGTACCAGTTCCATTCTATGGAATCGGACTGTAAAGTGAAAGGCCTTTCTAAATGCAGGTGCTTTGGAGTTCATAAAACAAGCCAACACCTCCATCAGTTGTTCATCATACTGAAGTGTCTAGACACCAATATAAGTTAACGATTCCGGGTGTGAGAGATATTTTCTTGCCAGTAAGTATAGTATTCATAAAAGCATGATTTCAAACATTTAAAAAAAAAAATACAGTATACATATATTCGCTGTCCTGTTTTTTTTCTTCCATTTTGCTTATTTTTACATGAATGGTGTTTCCGCATTACAGACATTGCACAAGTGTGAAAATTAAAAATGTTTCCAAAATTGGAGTGTTTTTCACAGGATAGCAACGATATGTTAAAAGTACAAATTCGCATATTTGGACCGAATATCAAATTATGCATACTGCCATATTTAAATATTTTGTCGGTAGGTGGAACCGACTGAGGCTTCATTCACACTTCAGGTCAGCACCATTTTTTGTTTTTGCCCATATGTGATTTTTTTCATGTCAATGTGAACAGTACAATTTCAATCCAGGCCTCTTTAGTATGTGGATATCAATCAGACATGTATCCGATACGACTGCAGTATGCACACTCAGGTTGTGCTCATCTGACCTACACGTCAGCAAAAGGAAAAAAAAAAACGCCACAATTGTTCAACAATGAACATGAAAAGAAATGGAGGACGAAGCAGCAGAAAACAGTCAGAAATGATGATGCTTTAGGAATGATTAATAATGTATATAGGGCGACCGATCAGTTTAAACACAAATCCTTGCAATTGCCACAAATGTGTCAGGACTGAGATCTATAACTACTAAAATTACTTCTGTAAACATTGTGCCATGTGACGTTGTTTTTTGGTTGCATGCGTGTCACTTGATGTCATGTTTTGTGCGCACGTGTGTCACTTCAGGGATGCATTCCGTTTGCATTTGAAGTTCCACTTGGTTTTTTTATGTGAACAATTACATACAAATTATGACTTTAACATAAAAAAGCCAAAGTGGACATCATCTCCTGCAATGTGAATGTAGCCTAATTAGTAAAATCTACTGCGTTTATAAAAGATATGCGTGTGGGTGGTTGTGGGTGAGTGCGTGTGCGTGTGAGCGCGCGTGTGTGTGTGTGTGTGTGTATGTGCACGCAATGCGCACGTTTGTATGTGCATAAAGTTGAAGGGCTCGGGTTCTCTTTTTGTTGTGATGTTGCAGACTAAGCCGAGCCGTGAAGAGGCTCCCAGGCAGCGCTCCATGTCACCATCACTTGAATCACAAACTAATTTCTCCTCCTTACACTATATATTTTCTTTCAGTTCAAGGAGGTGAGCAAATAGAGTAAATAAAAACATACAAGGTTAGTGTGCATAATTTTGTTGCAGTCACAATTCGGAAGAGTTTGAGTTGAGTAGCCAAAAAGTGTTGAGGTGAGGAAATTTACTGTATTGATAGTGTATTTTAATCAAATACAGTTAGTTCAATGACTTTTTAATGCTTTTGTCTGTACATCACCACAATGGATTTGAAATAAAATGAACAAAATGTGATTGAAGTGGAGATTTCCAGGTTTATTTTACGACTTTGCAACTTTTTGGGTTCTTGTGGTGAAGTGAAAAGGACAAGAGGCCGAAAAACACGCCCACACAAGTGCTTTGATTTCACAAAATGCTTTTTGGTTCAACTAAGCTACAGCTTACTCAGCCTGGTTGCGGACCAACAATTTGTTCATTCATGAACCAAAAAAGAAGATACCACATGTTACCTAGAGTTATGCGCTGAGTTGACGTAGGAAAAGAGCTATATCAAATGTGTTCATCTCTTAGCAGGTGTGCTTGTCAATTGGCCACACCCTACACAAAGGCACTGCCTGATACATTGCTTCAAGGCGACACACAGTAAGAGAACTACATTTCCCAAATAACTGCTACAATTAAAGCTGTCTATCCACCTACGACGGATACCTGTTTTATAGGCGATAACTAATAGACGGGAACCTTAAAAAAAAGAAAGATATTAAGCATAGTTGGAGGCCGATTTTTTTCGTTTATGTCATCGTCTACCGTATATTTTCGCGGTGAGGCTTCGATGGCTGTGCTGAGGTTTCCGTATCCTATTACGGTGAGGCTTCCAGGGTGGGGTGCGAGTAGAAGTTGGTTGTATTTTGTAGACTGAAATGCAAAGGGAAACCCATTTAAAATGGTAGCCGAATCGGCGTAAAGGTGATTACTATTTGTTTCGGTCGGACAAAAATGCGGCTAGACAGACGGCGGAAGTTTACCCCGGCTGCAGGCAGAAGGCCATAAACGGACCGGGAAATTTTAGTAAAATGCTCAACTCTGGTTACAAAACTATGACAGTCTTCAAGCGTGTTGTCTATATCACTGCCGTGACATATAACAGAGCTCCCGAGATCGACTGTGCCTCCATTACTCCTCGAAAAAATTCCGTATATCCTCCAACAACTCACGACACCGTCACATGTATATTCTGAAGCATTTCATTGCCTAAGAGACCGAGAATTGGATTAAAAAATGGAAATGACATATACGTTCTCCCTGCTTTAAAGGAAGAAACACGCAACAGCGTTCCCAGCTTTAGTGAGAGAAACGCAATTATGTGCTCCGTCCTCAATGGGTTAATCATACCATCCTCAGTCATGGTTTCATGAAATTAAATTCACACATACGGTATCAAGTAATGCCCTGCGATTGGATGGCAACCAGTTCAGGGTGTCCCCCGCCTACTGCCCAAAGACAGCTGGGATAGGCTCCAGCACGCCCCGCGACCCTTGTGAGGAGAAGCGGTACAGATAATGGATGGATGGATGGATGTATCAAGTAAAATGCCCATCACACTCATAATTAAGCAGAAACAAGTCCAAGTAAAAAGCAACATTTTGTTGACCGTAATTTACTAGATAAGGCCATTTTATTTGGCGTTACTTCGCTTTGGCTTACCATCTCATAGTCTTCCTCTATCCAATGCACCGATTTGCTCGCTAACAGCTAACACAATGACCAATTGTCACCGGCAGCCAATACCATGTTGCATACTATAGTCAATGGTTCATTCATCCATCCATCCATCCATTATCTGTACCGCTTATCCTCACAAGGGTCGCGGGGCGCGCTGGAGCCTATCCCAGCTGTCTTTGGGCAGTAGGCGAGGGACACCCTGAATTGGTTGCCAGCCAATCGCAGGGCACACAGAGACAAACATCCGCACTCACAATCACACCTAGGGGGAATTTAGACAGTCCAATCAACTTACCATGCATGTTTTTGGAATGTGAGAGGAAACCGGAGTACCCGGAGAAAACCCACGCAGGCACGGGGAGAACATGCAAACTCCACACAGGGAGGCCGGAGCCGGGATCGAACCCACGACCTCTGAACTGTGAGGCGGACGTGCTAACCAGTCGACACAAAAATGTCTTAATTCCATTCATTTTAAACATTGTGTTTTAGTTAGGTTTATTCCTGCTTGTATTATGAGTGTGTGTGCAAGAATAGTATCTGTGAAAATGGCAGAAAAATCAATGATATCAAGATTTTCTGCTCGCTCTGGGGGGTGGCCAATGGGGTGGCCATGGCCAACACAGGCCAGCATGTAGCTCCGCCCCTGATGTTACACCGCCTATTCTTTTAACAAAAACCCAATACTGTATGCATTTAGGAACTGAGGAAACTACATTTTGTTAAGCTATTGTAAGTGGAATTCTTTCCCATTCTTGCTTGTGTACAACTTCACTTCAAAAGTCTGGGGTCTCTGTTGTCATTTTTTGAGCTTGATAATGTGGCACACATTTTCAATGGGAAATTGGTCTGGACTTTTGGCAGCCCAGCCTATATCACATTCTTTTACTTTGAATCCACACTGTTGTAACGTGCATAATGTGGCTTAGCATTGTTTTCCTGAAGTAAGCAGGGGCGTTTCTGAAAAAAAAAACCACGAGCCGTCACCTTATCGTGGTGGAGGGGTTTGCGTGCCCCAATGATCCTAGGAGCTAAGTTGTCTGGGGCTTTATGCCCCTGGTAGGGTCACCCATGGCAAACAGGTCCTAGGTGAGGGACCAGACTAAGCACGGCTCAAAATGACCCCTAATGAAGACAAAAATTTATGGACCACGTTTTCCCTCACCCGGACGCGGGTCACCGGGCCCCCCTTCTGGAGCCAGGCCTGGAGGTGGGGCTCGATGGCGAGCGCCTGGTGGCCGGGCCTGCACCCATGGGGCCCGGCCGGGCTCAGCCCGAAAAGGACACGTGGGTCCCCCTTCCCATGGGCTCACCACTGGTGGGAGGGGCCAAAGGGGTCGGGTGCCGTGTGAGCTGGGCGGCGGCAAAAGACAGGGACCTTGGCGCTCCGATCCCCGGCAACAAAAACTAGCTCTTGGGACATGGAATGTCACCTCTCTGGCAGGGAAGGAGCCCGAGCTGGTGTGTGAGACTGAGAGGTTCCGACTAGATATAGTCAGCTCACCTCCACACACAGCTTGGGTTCTGGTACCAGTCCTCTCGAGAAGGGTTGGACACTCTTCCACTCTGGAGTTGCCTAGGGTGAGAGGCGCCGAGCAGGTGTGGGCATACTTATACATACTTGGGCGCCTGTACATTGGGGTTTACCCCGGTGAACGAGAGGGTAGCCTCCCTCCGCCAGAGGGTGGGGGGACGGGTCCTGACTGTTGTTTGTGCTTATGCACCAAACAGCAGTGCAGAGTACCCACCCTTTTTGAAGTCCTTGTAGGGTGTCCTGGAGAGTGCTCCACCTGGGGACTCCATCGTTCTGCTGGGGGAATTCAATGCTCACGTGGGCAATGACAGTGAGACCTGGAGAGGTGTGATTGGGAGGAACGGCCCCCCGATCTGAACCCGAGCGGTGTTCGGTTACTGGACTTCTGTGCCTATCACGGATTGTCCATAACAAACACCATGTTCAAACATAAGGGTGTCCATATGGGCACTTGGCACCAGGATACCCTAGGCCGCAGTTCGATGATCGACTTTGTAGTCGTATCATCAGACTTGCGGCCGCATGTTTTGGACACTCGGGTGAAGAGAGGGGCGGAGCTGTCAACTGATCACCATCTGGTGGTGAGTTGGCTCTGATGGTGGGGGAAGATGCCGGTCCGACCTGGCAGACCCAAACGTATTGTGAGGGTTTGCTGGACCATGTTTCCTGCCTCCATTGTTGAGGTGGCCGATCGGAGCTGTGGCCGCAAGGTGGTCGGTGCCAGTCGTGGCGGCAATCCACGAACCAGGATGCTGTCCAGCTGAAGAAGGAGTCCTATCGGGCCTTTTTGGCCTGCGGGACCCCGGAGGTAGCTGTAGGCCAAAAAGCAGCTCTGGCGGTTGCTGAGGCAAAAACTCAGGTGTGGGAGGAGTTCGGGGAGGCCATGGAAAATGACTTCCGGACGGCTTCGAGGAAATTCTGGTCCACCATCCAACGTCTCAGGAGAGGGAAGCAGCGCACCATTAACATTTATAGTGGAGATGGGGTGCTGCTGACCTGAACTTGGGACGTTGTGGGTCCGTGGGGAGAATACTTTCGACTTCACCGACACGCCTTCCACTGAGGAAGCAGAGCCTGGAGACTCTGAGGTGGGCCCTCCCATCTCTGGGGTTGAAGTAACCGAGGTAGTCAAAAAGCTCCTTGGTGGCTTAGCCCCAGGGGTGGATGAGATCCGCCCGGAGTTCATAAAGGCTCTGGATGTTGAGGGGCTGTCATGGTTGACACGTCTCTACAACATCGCGTGGACATCGGGGATAGTGCATCTGGATTGGCAGACCGGGGTGGTGGTCCCCCTTATTAAGAAGGGGGACCGGAGGGTGTGCTCCAATTACAGAGGGATCACACTCCTCAGCCTCCCCGACAAAGTCTATTCAGGGGTGCTGGAGAGGAGGGTCCATCGGAAGGTCGAATCTCGGATTCAGGAGGAGCAATGTGGTTTTCGTCCCGGCCGCGGAACAGTGGACCAGCTCTACACCCTCAGCAGGGTCCTCGAGGGTGCATGGGAGTTCGCCCAACCAGTCTACATGTGTTTTGTGGACTTGGAGAAGGCGTTGGACCGTGTCCCTCGGGGAGTTCTGAGGGGGGTGCTTCGGGAGTACGGGGTACCGAGCCCCCTGATAAGGGCTGTCCGGTCCCTGTACCACCGATGTCAAAGCTTGGTCCGCATTGCCGGCAGGAAGTCGGATTCGTTTCCAGTGAGGGTTGGACTCCGCCAAGGCTGCCCTTTGTCACCGATTCTGTTCATAACTTTTATGGACAGAATTTCTAGCTGCAGCCGAGGTGTCGAGGGGGTCCGGTTTGGTGGCCTCAGTATTGCATCTCTGCTTTTTGCAGATGATGTCGTACTGTTGGCTTCTTCAAGCCGCGATCTCCAACTCTCGCTGGAGCGGTTCGCAGCCGAGTGTGAAACGGTCGGAATGGAAATCAGCACCACCAAATCTGAGACCATGGTCCTCTATCGGAAAAGGGTGGCGTGCCCTCTGCGGGTCGGGGAAGGGATTCTGCCCCAAGTAGAGGAGTTCAAGTATCTTGGGGTCTTGTTCACGAGTGAGGGTAAGATGGAACGGGAGATCAACAGGCGGATCGGTGCAGCGTCCGTTGTGATGCGGACCCTGTATCGGTCTGTCGTGGTGAAGAAGGAGCTCAGCCGAAAAGCGAAGCTCTCAATTTACCGGTCGATCTACGTTCCTACTCTCACCTATGGTCATGAGCTGTGGGTCATGACCAAAACAACAAGATCTCGGATACAAGTGACCGAAATGGGTTTCCTTCGCAGGGTGTCCGGGCTCTCCCTTAGAGATAGGGTGAGAAGTTCGGCCATCCGGGAGGGACTCAGAGTCGAGCCGGTGCTCCTCTGCATTGAGAGGAGCCAGTTGAGGTGGCTCGGGCATCTGATAAGGATGCCCCCTGGACGCCTCCCTGGTGAGGTGTTCCGGGCATGTCCCACCGGCAGGAGACCCCGAGGACGACCCAGAACACGCTGGAGAGACTATGTCTCCCGGCTTGCCTGGGAACGCCTTGGGATCCTTCCGGAAGAGCTGGAAGATGTTGTTGGGGAGAGGGAAGTCTGGCCTTCCCTGCTGAAGCTGCTGCCTCCGCGACCCGACTTCGGATAAGCGGGAGATAATGGATGGATGGATGGGTTTCTGAAAAAGATGTTGCATGGATGGCAGCATACTAGCAGCATTAATGGCACCCTCACCGATTTGCAATTTACCCATGCCATGGGCACTAGCACACACACCCATACCATCACAGATGCTGGCTTTTAACTTTGCACCGATAACATTCAGGATGGTCCTTTTCCTATTTGGCACAGACAACACCACATCCATGATTTCCAAAAACTATGCACTTTGCAACGATCCATCTTATCTGTGTTTCTGCATGTTGTTGATGTATGGCTTTCGTTTGCATGCAAGAGTTGTAACTTTTATTTGTAGAGGTAACGATAAACTATGTCAACTGAAAATTGTTTTCTGAAGTGTTCCTGAGCCCACGTGGCAATAGCCTATACTTTTTTGTTGGTTTTCGGCCTTGCTGCTTACGTGCAAAGATTTCACCAGACTCTCTGAATTTTGTATGATTTTGCGGACCGGAGACGAAATTCCTAAATTCCCTGCAATTGTACTGTTGGCATAAGCCCAATTAGCAATTTAACCAATTAACAACTATTCACTCAATGAGTGTTTGTTTTATCTTTCAAAAAGGTGTCCAATATAAATAAACAATCCCACAAGTTGATTGAATTTCCTCGTCTGTTTTCTTGTCCATCTATGAAGTTCAGGACTCCTACAATGATCAGATCTGGGCAGCTTTTCCATCCTCGCGAATGCTCTCACCCGAGACGGGCAAGGGGAGAAAAGGGGCATGGTCTAAACATGCAGTCCTCACATTTATATTGTCTTCAAAATGTAAATAGAATGTGGGCTGGTCTCCTCCCTGGCTGGCCCTGTCTGTAGGGGTGATCCTCTCCAGCTGGTTCCATGGTCAGATCAGGGCACGCTGAATCTAACACTTTTTACTGATTATGCGATGTTTGTACATGTGTAATTGGTTTTTGGTTAACCTGTTGGCTAATATAAAGCCATTCATATAGATATAGATCCTTCAGTACATTGAGAAATTATGTTCTTAAACTGTATGACAATTTGCTTATTTTGGCATTACCTTTAGTTTAGTTTGTCCTCATATTTTTCCAAATGTCCTCAAAAGTCCACCACAAAAACATAAAAATACAAGCACACAAACACAGTCCTCAGGATGAATTGCGAGGGACAAATGTCACTCGCTCTTTCCATCAGTCTCTGGTGTGAAAGCATCCAGTCCTCCAGGGAAAATTCCATCCCTCTTAATCTTATTAGTGGGAAACTCGTGTCTTGGCGGTCTGCTCGTCTGAACCTGTCCACAGTTGTTACTGACCTCAGCTCCACAGCAATCTCCTTCCCTCCACTGTTCTAAATTCATTGTCTTTCCTTCTACCGAGTTCCATTGGATGTTGTGCTTTACTCATATTTACAATATATTGTCTATTGTTTATCAGCTGTGGTATCGTGAGTTTGAGAGAATGTTTCTGAATCAGTATTCAAACTCCACGATAATCACCTGTGCTGTTTATCTGGTTGGACAATTTGCTGAAAACTAAATTAATATATGTGAAAGAGAACTTGCCAACAGCCAGGAGTTCTCTGATTATCATTCAGCAAAAGTTAGTTATAAAAAACATCAACAAAAATTGCAATTAAGCTACAACATGTCAGCTATTTAAACTTGAATTCAAGAACAACTTTATTTTGTTGTGCACAAGGACTAGGAATTATTTTAATCCACCTGGATTGTACCTTTGGCAACAGGATTCTGGTTATGGTAAGCACAACTTTAAATGTCAAATGTATGTGAGTGTAAAGCTGTTTGAGCAGCAAGCCGACACATTATGATGTCGCTAGTATTTACCATTTTAACTAAATCGGTTCAGATAATGGATGGATGGATGGATTTTTCACCAGTTGGACCTTTTTTCTCTGGATTGACGATTGACGGACTGGCGGAATTTAAAATAACATGGCAGATGGACGACAAGACGATTACAGTTTAGTTCTTCTTGAAAAAATGATGGATTGACGGATGGCAGACGGGTACCCAGGCTTCTGACGGATGAGAGACCGGCAAGGCAAACTTTAGTCACACAGGCATCTGTGTGTATGTGTGTGTGTGTGTGTGTGTATATGTATTAGTGGTGTCAGTTAAACGCGTTATTAACAGCGTTAACGCAACCCCCCTGTGATGCTGTCATTTTTTTTATTGTGATTAAGGTTTCCATAGCAATTGTAGCTACTTCCTGGTCAATCCTCCACACTTCGTACTGATGTTTTGTATGTTTATTCTTCTTTTCAGTTGAAATACACAGTCAATGAGCATCGTGAAAACTAAAGAATGAAATGAAAATATAAAATAATAATCCTCACAATAAACTCCATGTAACATTTAATTACTTTCTAATACAAACAAAGGTTCTTAAATAGATCAAATGCAATCAAACACGCCTATTGTTGCCGCATTCAAAACACAACTCAATTCGACATCTCCTTAACTAGTACAGTGAGTAAAAAAATGCACCACATTCCGTAAAATAAACTGAAACCCTATTTTACATAACCTATATAATAAGTGTGCATGATGAGGCATGAGCCCAAACTGTTAATGAGCAAATAATTTCTGGATGTTTAATACCTGTAAGTAGTAAAACCCCTAGTGTTTGTCAAAGTGAATCTGTAAATGTGTACGCACTACACACACCTTTCCTCCCCACCTAAGGGCTTAGCCAGCACTGAGAATGGCCAACATTTGGCATGTGTTGTGACTGTGCACATATATGTGTGGTTGCAGGTCCTTTACTGTCACTTCAATGTTCTTTACCTGCTGGATGAGATGATGATCGGTCCCCTGTGCACTGCTTGCAGCCTGCTGGATGACAGCATCTAACAGAGCTGATAAACACAGACGCTCCACAACCCGGTTGGCCTCAGCCCTGACAGTGACTGAACTGGCCTCAAATCGCCTTTGACAGGGAGCAATGTCAATACACCTACCACACACACACACGCACGCACACCACTCCACGCACGCACACACACACATACGTGTGGCTTGAGATTCGCACAAAAGCAAACGGAGAAGTGCTATGTGCTCCAAAGTATTCCGATTTTTTTTTTATAACGATGGACAAACATTGGTTCCAATAGGAAGCAAGGTTAGCATGAAAAGTACTGACCCCTGGAAAACGCACTTTTTCTCCTACATTCTCACACATTTTGCACACAAATTCAACATGTCTAACCCATTGTCGCAGAGGTAAGTTGACATCACCTCAAAGGCATGCTTGTCACATCACTTGTGAATGTTTGAGGGTGATTTGTGGTTCAAAAGACCAACTTGAACAAGGTTCACGTGAGATAAAGTGTGTAACCAACCACCATGGTTTACACAGGGATTTAAAACAACCCAGGGGAGTAAAAGACATACCATAGCTCAAAAAATATATGGTGGAACCGGCAGAACTGCATACTGTAATACTAGTTAATTTTCTAAACTGAGAGCAAGCAATTAACTTACTTTGCATTCTGTAAATAACTTATGTCTGAATAAACATCCAGCCATGCATCCATCCATTTTCTGTCACTTATTCAGGGCTGCGTCACGGGGCAGCAGCTTCAGTAGGGAAGCTTAGACTTTGCTCTTCCAACTCTTCCGGGGGGATTCCAAGGCATTTCTAGGCCAGACGGAAGACATAGTCTCTTCAGTGTGTCCTAGGTCGTACCCAAGACCTCCTGCAAGTGGGACATGCCCATAACACCTCACCAGGGAGGCGTCTCGGAGGTATCGTAACCAGATGACCAGACCAACTCATCTCAACATGGAGGAAAGGTGGCTCAACTCTTAGTTCCTCCCGGATGACGTAGCATCTCACCCTATCTCTAAGGGACACCCTGCAAAGGAAACTGATTTCAGCTGCTATCTTGGATCTTGTTCTTTCGGTCATGACCCACAGCTCATGACCATAGGTGAGTGTTGGAACGTAGATTAAATGGAAAATCATGAGATTCGCCTTTCTGCTCAGCTCCTTCACCATAACAGACTGATAAAGAGTCTGCATCACAGTAGATGCCACATAAGTCTGCCTGTCAATCTCCCACTCAATCCTTCCCTCACCCATGAACAAGACCCCAAGACACTTGAACTCCTCCACTTGGGACAGGGTCTCATCCTCAACTTGGAGAGGGCACTCCACCCTTTTCCGACTGAGGGCCATGGGCGCCTCAACACTGGAGGAGCAGAATATAGTCTACTCTGACTCAATGTCCCTCCCCATCGAAACGGGACGTAGGCAAAGTTCTGTGGTAAGACTTGAAACTCTAGCTGACAGGAGATTCTTCCAGACATTAGTAGCAAACCCTCATAATATTTCTATCATAATTGATTCTGCCGGGGGGCGACACGGTGGGTGACTGGTTAGCACGTCCGCCTCACAGTTCAGAGGTCGTGGGTTCGATCCCGGCTCCGGCCTCCCTGTGTGGAGTTTGCATGTTCTCCCCGTGCCTGCGTGGGTTTTCACCGGGTACTCGGGTTTCCTCCCACATTCCAAAAACATGCTTGGTAGATCGATTGGACACTCTAAATTGCTCCAAGGTGTGATTCTGAGTGCGGATGTTTGTCTCTGTGTGCCCTGCGATTGGCTGGCAACCAATTCAGGGTGTCCCCCGCCTACTGCCCAAAGATAGCTGGGATAGGCTCCAGCACGCCCCGCGACCCTTGTGAGGAGAAGCGGTATAGATAATGGATGGATGGATGGAAAAAAAGGAGAAAAACGTTTTTTTTTTTGTTCATACAAACAAAGCAAGAGTTAATAGAAAGGTATGAAAAGGGGATGCGTTTGGTTGATCTCGCCAAAGAATATGACCGAAATGTATCGACAGTCGCCACGTTATTAAATCAGTTCTTTACAAAACGCCAGGCGAAAAACACTTCTGAGAGAGAACATGAACCAAAGAGGGCAAAAAGCGATGGGGACAGCAATTAAAAGGTAAACGATCATTTTTATTCTTTACTCTATTCTTTGTTTTTTACATTATGCACAACTCTCATTTATTGTGCAATAATCTAATTGTAACATGTTTGTATTTGTTACATGTTTTGATGCATTTTTATGCTTTCTAAAACATTTATGTCTGAATATTGGGGGGCTTGGAACGGATTAGGGTATTTACATGGAAAACACGTCTCTACTTACAAAATTTTGTACTTAAGACATTTCTTCCAGAACCAATTTAAAAGTAGATGCATCACTGTACACCATAATGATTTTTTTAGGGAATTCCTCAACGCAGTCCCTCGGTCTACTCTGACATTCTTAAAACATGCATCACTGGTTAATTGAAGACTCTAAATTGACCACAGATGTAAATGTGAGGGTAAATGATTGTTTTCTATATAGTACGCACACTGTAATGGACTGGCAACCAGTCCAGGGTGTATCTCATCTCCTGCCGAAAGTCAGCTGGGATATAGCTCCACCTTACCCACAATCCATGATTGAGATCAAGCAGTATAGAAAATGGATGGATTTTCCTATACTCAGACCGTTTTTGCACATACAGTATGAAAGAACCTTAATTCCCGTTTGTTTTTATTGTATTTTTACATTTTCTGAAATCTTTTTAAATGCCTGGGGAGTCTCTCTCTTTATTTTCCTTTTCTTCTGAAACAGTCTTTCCCTATGCCACGTAAACAGTGGGAACCTGGGCTGCTCGTTTAATGTGGCGCAAGTTTTTCATCGCACAGTGAGATCAAGAGCTGTATAAGCGCAGGGTGAACAAGAGCCTCTTGCCAACTTTAATGGAACGCTTCCCTGCAGAGTACAGAAGGACTTTGCCAAAATACACACACGTAACTAATCAAGACATTAGCTACATTTAGGTGTGCAGGGCGTGTTTGATTTTTTTTTGTGTGCCCTTGTGTGTTCACACACACACAAATATACACTTAGAAAGTAATGGTCCTCATCAATAGTCTATTTAATGTGAGAGTTTGAAAGAATTGTGATTGCTAATATAATAATACACATCAGTGTTGTCATTACACTCGCCAACAAAGGGCATGTGTGGAATATTTCAGCATGTAAATGAGCTTTGCTGTCACCAATGAGTAATCAAGCTTGCAGTGGAAAGGCCCAAATCAGACACAAACCTAAATTCACTTGACGCAAATCAGCACTTGACCATGACGTATGAACTACATGTTGCAATTTCCACAGAAATTTCATGACAAATGTTAAATGATGCTGTTTGTCTAGCTGAATACCAATACTAAATTATGAAAAAGGGATGCGTTTGGTTGACCTCGCCAAAGAATATGACCGTAATGTATCGACAGTCGCCATGTTATTAAATCAGTTCTTTACAAAACGCCAGGCAAAAACCACTTCTGAGAGAGAACATGAACCAAAGAGGGCAAAAAACAATTAAAGGTAAACAACCATCATTTTTATTCTTTACTCGATTCTTTGTTTTTTACAGTTTGCACAACTCTCATTTATTGTGCAATAATCTAATTGTAACATGTATTTGTTACATGTTTTGATGCATTTTTATGCTTTATAAAACGTGTATGTCCGAATATTGGGGGGCTTGGAACGGATTAGGGCATTTACATGGAAAACACGTCACTACTTACAAAATTTTGTACTGAAGAAATTTCTTCCAGAACCAATTAATTGCAGGCATTTGATAAGGAAAACGAGAGGAGGCCCTACGGAAGGAGGCCCCAGGGACAACCCAGGACACACTGGAGAAACTATAGACCCTTTTCCATTGTACCAGTTCTATTCCAAATCAGCCTGATTCCGCCCTGTGTGGTCACTTTTCCTTCACACTTTTTCAAGGGCAAGTAGTAACAATAGAACAGTTTTCAAAACCTCCCCCAACCTGGTTCTAGAATACAGGGCGAGGAGGGATGTAGGTGTTTCATTAAGTGATGTGTTGGAACACCACTGCACACTCCCATTTCCTGCCTTTAAGCTATTGAGATGTAGCCGGCTACCGCCAAAATTTAAAAATATAGTATATACATTACACATATATTATGTTTAGCAACAATACTTAACCACATTTATCATATCACATTGTACGTGTGGATGGAATCCTGAATTTTTGGGCAAACTTTCCTGGTTTGGTCATGTTACAACATCAGTATGATTCCTTGAACAATCCTTCAAGGATCTGTGAAACGAAAGCAAAGACAAAGTTTCCAAAAAATGAATTGGAGGGATCACATCAAGACATGGTCAAACATGCCTTTCTACCAACTCATGGACACGGCCAAAGGCTGACAGAGGTGAAAGGACGTAAAGTACTTTACCTCATTTGCTACGCCCATACGATTCGATACTAGATCATGTGACAACTACACTTACAACTAGAAATACAGAAGCCATTTATATTCATTGAATTTTCACATGTTTACCACAAGCTTCACTGTTTCATCCACAGTTATATATGAAGTTATAAATGTGGTTAAGTATTGTAGTAATATACTGTATTGTTATGTGTTGGCGGAAGCCGGCAGTTTCTCGTTCACTTGAACCCAGAAATTGATTTTTCGTCTGTGTGAAAGCTTTTGAGCATTTTCATTGGCTATCATTTCAGACGCCGTCTCATCCTGCAACTGCGATTCATATTTTGAATCGCCGCAAAAACACTTGTGAAATCTTGTGGCAGAACAAGAGGCTTGCACAGTTTAGTTGATCCCACCACACTCCTGCTTCAATTGATTGGAGCCTATTATCATGGAGAAGCAACAGATGCCAGGCCAGGTCAAGCGGGGCCAGGCTGTTGTGGAATCTGTAACAGAAGCGTGTCTTATGTATCCCAGTGGGCCTGTGAACGCCCCAGGATCCCCCCAGAATAGTTGGAAGAAGTAGCTTGGGGAAAGAAGTCTGAATTCCCCTGATGAAGCCGTTGTCCCTGTTTTCTTTATCATACATGTATAGTAAATTGGGATGATCACAATGGTGTGACAAGTGGAATAAAGCAACTTTGATTTTCCGCAGAGGGTAAACCACAGCAAGGAAGCAAGAGTAAGAGAAAGTAAGAGCAGTGTAACTTAAGAAGTCATAATACACCAGAAAAGTGTTAGTAGATTTTCAATAATTTCACAGTTATACTAATGAACAATACTTTTATGCAGATAATATTTGGATGATACACAATACCAAAATAATTGAGATGACACTCACTGATACTTGGCGAACATACTCATACACAAGCTGCATTGGAAGCTCAAGCATAGTGTTTCTTATGTGCTGTCTTATGTGAAGTTGTGTGTGAAGTCGAAAGTCCCACTTGAAATCATTCTCCATCACAGGGTTGCCTCCCACCATTATCACCATTAACACCATTTGTTTTTCTAAATTTTGGATGAGCTGCTCAAACAAAATATGGTCAGAAGTCTCCAACAGCTTTGTTATCGCTTTTCCATGTTGACCATTTGGAACAAAAAAAGCTGTAGAGATAATCTTTTGTTATTCCCTGATTAAATCTTCAGTGTTAAAACAAATGCAGAATATAACATGTTTTGTTGTTGTTTTTTGGGCTTGAGTTCAAACCGCCTGTCTTGTGGTAGTGATGGTGATCATCGTTATAGCCATTCAGGCGAGAGCTGAATGTTGAAGGCATGGCATTAATGCCTCTTTATGCCACAGGGTCCAAAGGCCTCCAACGTCAGCAAGGCGACTTCTTATCTATGGCCTCCTTGATGTCAGAACATGTTAGCCCCATTTCCAAATGCTGTATGCTGAAATATTGTGGCCTCCAACACTAGTGGTGAAATAATTCAGATTTCCCAACAATGGCAGCGTACATATTGCAGCACTTTGTGGGATTTGAATGGTCACAGTGTGAGAACATTTAGAAAGGCCTTTCACTTTACAGTCTGATTCCATAGAATGGAACTGGTACAACTGCAGGAAAAAACAATACTGCGTGATTTCACAAGGGTCTAAGAGCCTGTAGAGGTGTGCATCATTTTGTCTTGCAGTCTTGTACAAAAAGCTAGGACATAAGTTATGTGTTGAAGTTATGTCTGTGTCAAATGAAGCAAAACAGCTCAACTTTTTCTCCTTTCCCTACACAACTATACAATTTGACTGTGACCAATAACCTAATTAATAAGGATTATGTTTACATGCAGTTATTTGGCTTAAAGGGAAGTCAACCCAAACATATTTTTTTCAAGAATGTGTCCATGCAAGCCCACTAGTTGAAACAAGGCATTCTGATAAATATTGCGTTTATGGAATAAGAGTTAATCCTCCCGTTTTTAGCCATCTCTGGGGACGGCCACTTTGTTACTTCTGTCGACTGAAAATGACATCACAACTGTTCAGGGCTCAGGTATCGACCAATTGGTAGTGTTTTCTCAAGCTGAGCCGTGATTGGTCGGTACCTGAGCCCTGAGCAGTTATGATGTCATTTTCAGTCGACAGAAGTGACAAAATGCCCCCCCCCCCCCCCCCCCCCGAGATTCCTAAAAAGGGATGGATTTTGCTGCTTAACTCATATAATGCCATAAACGCAATATTAATCAGAATGCCGTGTTTCAACTAGTGGGCCTTCTGAGAACATATTCTTAAAAAATATGTTTGGGTTGATTTCCCATTTAAGATCAAATTTCAGGTTTCGAAACATTCAGAATAACCTGTTTCCATGTGTGAGCAGACAGAGTTGCTCCCGTACACATGGTAATTGTGATCAATTGTGATATCCTGATCCAAACCACAATGCACGGAAAACATCATGACACAAATAGATGTCATTTCTGCTTATTAGTTTTTACTGTAAAAAAAACAACAACATTATATTCATGTCTTTCAACACAATAATTAAGTGGGTTGGCTGTTGTGCTGTGTCTGGTTGTTTTTTGTTTATCTTTGATTGTGTATTACTGGCGTAAGGCGCACCAGATGCCACGCATACAAGTACTTCCTGTACTCAAAAGACCAAGATTCCTTGCGCATAGAGCATCTGCAGGAAACATACCAATGTTCCTTTCAATGCATGTATTGCGATATATGTTCATATGACCAAATATTCGGGCTAGAAAAGTACCCCATGGGTATTAGCATATTCAGGTTTTTAAAAACTCGGAATTGAGCATATTTGGGTTTTTAAAAACCCGGTTATGAGCATATTCAAGTTTTTGTTGGTGTCTAAAAAAACAGAATATTGCTAATATTTGGGATTTTGAAGGGTTATTGACTGCATGTAAATGTCATCAATAATCGATTCGCCTTTTGAACCAAACCAAATTGAGATAAACAGTACTACTAAAGCCTCTCACAGAGCGGCACACGGTTGTGAGTTTGTGCACATGTAGAAAATGTTTTTTCATTCAGGTTCGTTAAAGATCACAAAGGGTCACAAACATGTTCGGTTTTAACAGTCGCAAAAACATTTTGTTGTCGGCAACAAAGAAAAGCTGTTTGTGTTGGTTAAAACTGTTGCCGCACATCTGTTGGCGCACATTTCTTCACAACCATTTATGACCTTGAGCAAACCCTGACGATAAATAAACATTTGGCCGAGAGCAAACACTCGCCAACCCTCGCCGCTCAGTGACATACGGGCTTTAGTGGAAACAATCAAATAGAGCGAGCCATCCATTTACATTCATACTTACATGGACTTTGAATTTTCAGTTATCTTAAGATAAATGTTTTTGTATTGTTGCAATTGTTATTTAAGAAAGAGCAAGGTTGCTGTGTTTGAGATGAAGCAACTATATGCCACATCTTTATGTCCCTCTTCTACTCTAACGTTGGAATTTTGTACAAGCTGCATTTTGATCATGCTTGACCTCAAGTACTCTTCATACTTCACGCCACCAATCTAAGGCTTTATTTATTTTTAATGTTTTACTTATTTCATCTATCTCCTCTTGCTGCTATGCCTACCTTCAGTTATCACTGGTAGCCTTCAATAATCCAATGGCCAAGCCGGGAGCTGTGCCAACCTGCATGAGCCTGGCATGGCCCACCGGGCTCGCCATGAATGAAGAGACAGAAAGGACCTTGGCTAAACTGGCACTTGCATCACAGGGTGTTGGTAACAGCTCACTTATGCCAAACAGTATATTCCTCTAATAAAAGTAATTCATCTGATGGAAGGGGTGGACCGCAGGCTAAGAAATCATTGAGAAGATACTCATGCCAGCAGGCTAAGGTTTAGGCAATCGTATTATTTCATTCCATTAGGTCCTCCAAGTTGGCCTCGCACCATCTCCTCATCTCAAGAGTCTGCTCCGTCTTTTGCTATCTGTGTCCAGTCATTAGCATCTAATTCACTTTGAGCACTGGAAATGTATGAAGAGATGGCCCAGAGATGGCTAAAAATGGATGGATTAACTCTTATTCCACAAACGCAATATTTATCAGAAGGCTTTGTTTCAACTAGTGGGATTGCATGGAACATTTTCTTGAAAAAAAATGTTTTGATTGACTTCCTCTTTAAGCCTGTTTTTACGCTGTAACTGAAAATGAACAAACGTGGGGGGAATCAGCCATAATACTGTAGGTGGTAATATGTACATCTTCACGTGAGACAAGAGAAAGTCGGTTTAGCGGTCTTATCCCAAGCTGCTCCCTCTCCCCACACTCATACATTGACATTGTTCCTCTTTTTATTTATTTTCATGCATCAACACCACTGTGACAAGCACCTTGAAAACATCCTGAAAGTAATGCAAACTATTAGTTGTTTTTGATATTTTGGATCACCTTTATTCACTTGTTTGATAGTTATAAAAAGTAAACAAGAGCTAGAACAACAGTCAAACAAGGAGAGAATGGAGTGCAGTATGTCACGTCTGGTAGTGTGTCAGCTCAGCTAACGCCTCCCCACTTATCCCAGACCACATGCCAGTCTGGGCATAAGTCTGTGCCAAAGACCCCATGCTACTGCATAAAGACTATCCCTCAAAACTCGGCATGTGTGTCTGAGTGTGCATGACTGACATTTACGCTCCTCCACTGGCATTTATGTTGGCATCACAGCGTATACCACAGAGGCACTGTGCCTGAGCCAAGTGTTGCTGATGACTTTCTTTATCCACTGCAGTATGTAAGGTTGGTAAAAATCACACATACACTCACACACACAAACACACGCACACACACACACACAGATTAAGAATAGCCAACTGGCGCAGATGGCTGTAAAAATATATTTGGAGCTGTAAGCCTTGAGGACACTGTAATGCACACTACCCAAGAAACTCTAAATACTAGAAGTATGATTAGTTGCTCGTACATTATTGTTGGATTTATTTCAAAATGCATTGAAAAGCTTGAGTGTGGTTGTTTGTTGAATATTTATTCTTTAATTATTAAATTAATAAACTGACATGGACTGAGTGAAGGTATATATATATATATATATATATATATATATATATATATATATATATATATATATATATATATATATATATATATATCAGTATTTTTATGGGGGCAAAACAGAGTTTTCTTGTTTATTCATTTATTTATTTTGCATAAGGTACTTTGACAATAACATGTTGATTCTGATAATTATTATTTTTATGTGTCATTGTGTTACATGTTGTTGAGTGAAAGGCATACTAGCCATGTTTGGAGTGGAATGTCTTCCACACAACTATTTGAGATGAACTACAACAGACATGGTGAGACGTTTGGTCCCCTCTCTGGCCCAACATCAGTGACCCCTAACCTCAAAATGGTTTTATGGATGAACTGGAAAAAATGCAGCACATGCCAACACCTTGTAGAAGATCTTAGCATAAGAGTGAAAGCTTTTATAGCCTCAGAGGGTGGATTGTATTTTTTTCATTTTCACTCCAGTTCAGCTATCACTTGGACTTCATGTTTTATTTTTCTAAAGTGTACACTAAAAAAACTAATGTCAAATGCTGTTGTAGAATGGAAAATCATACACAAGAACAAAATGTAATTTAAAGGGCTGAACTAGAAATCAACCATGTTTAGTCTTTGACTTGCGCTTACTACTAAATATGACGACATCAAATCATAATCATCGTTACATTTAATGTCAGTCATCAACTTAAAACATAATTTTCACACATTTTGAAGTGTATAGTCTTTATTTTCCATGTTTTTCTTTTTGCAGGGCACATTTTGTATATGTGTGTAGAACATGCAAAGGGCTGCCATCAGGCATTTTAAACACCAGGGCCAAACACAACCTGAGACAATAATTCCACTCTGTGTCTGTCATGTTGAGAAATATAATTTGAGGCCAGTGAATTCTGACCCTAAGGCTCAACGCTAAACCACGCTTCAGCTATGAGTGAATTGTTTCTTTCTGGGCATGTGTTTATGTGTGTTTTTTGTGTGTATGTGTGCACACAGATGAAGGCCTGAAAGACCCCCGGTTATTCTCTGCCCCAGTGGTGATTTTAGACAGCTGTGTCCCTCACCCGCGCCCTAGAGAGACACAAAGCACATACACGAGCATTTTATAAACTATATATCGACAGACAAGATTCATCACCTGCCTAAAATGGCCAAATCATCTCTAAGATTGTCTAAATGTGACTTGGGTGCAACAAATGGAATAAAATTATAAAGACAGATAGATAGATAGATAGATAGATAGATAGATAGATAGATAGATAGATAGATAGATAGATAGATAGATAGATAGATAGATAGATAGATAGATGGATCAGTCAGAATGTATGCAAGAGGGTGTTCAGGCCATACAGGGGGCTCTCAGTGAATAAGGGCACCACAGGGTCTCGCCTCGGTTACTAAGGTCAGGGTAAGACAAGTTACTGCCTAATTAGATTACTGCAAACATCCTGTTCATCTGATACAAACATACACACAGACACACACACGTCATTTAACATTGGTATGTATTAGAGTGGAATTTCATATCACACAGCAACATACAATACATTCCCACAACACAACTCCCTTTGTCCAACTGTGTCAGTGTATTGGTGGCATATGCGTGCATCCGCATATGTGTGTAAAAAGGACGATGGATGGCAGAGCAGCATTGAGCCTTTCAGAACTTGACCAGGCACATCTACAATCAGGTTACTCAGCGAGAATGACATTTCCTGTCTATGTTACAAAGAAGAGCATTGGCTTTATAGAAAACACACTTTCAATTCATTCATTCATTTTTTCATTCATACATTTCTGTTGTCTAATAACCAGTGTGACACCACGCCCAACCCTTTGATAAATTAAGGGACAAAATCAAAGCACAGTCACAGCAACCAGTAAGATATTGTATTAATTCATTTAGTACTCAGAATTACTTTATGGTTGTCCACCTTAATATTTGACCATTAATCTCTACACTTAAAGTGTAGACACATTTAATTGGGTTAACTGGCCAGTGGCGGCTCATGAATAGACGGCCACTAGTAGTTCAGAAACCAGGTGGACGATTTTGAGGTTTCGGTATCAAGCGACTGCAATTATTGTTCTGGTAATAATTTTTTGCAACTCAATACTTTAACCAACTTTTTATTTGCAGTCACAGGGATATAAAATCCTTCCTTAATGAACTCTCTTGGGTCTTGACATCTGGTGACAAACAACATTGATTTCATATCTGCAGCCAGCCTCGCAACCACATTATCTCAAGTGTGTATATTGTACTTATTAAAAATGATTTCATGTATATATGCTGTGTTCAGCTGAGCTTTACAGGTTAAATTATAGGTGACATTAATGGTGAAACATTTTTGAAATGGTTTATCTTTGTTTGATTTGTGTGTGTACCACAAAAACCTGGCATTTGAACTGGGCTGTGAGCTGTAAATCCATGGGCCTCCTTAGCAGGTTTGCTCTCGTAGCTTCAATATTAACATGGGAAGTTGACCACGGATGCTAAAAGATATTTTTGCCTTCTATATATTACTTTATTAAAACCTGAGGAATCACAGAATGTTGAACTGTGGTTGCCATCTCGTAACCGGAGTCCCTCAAGGTCAGGGGCATTTAACTCACGGCTCCAGATCCACATGTGGCTCTTTCATCCTTTTGCTGCGGCTCACTGTACCTTGGGAAAATAATCCATCCATCTATTATCCATACCGCTTATCCTCACAAGGGTCGCGGAGAGTGCTGGAGCCTATCCCAGCTGTCTTGGGGCAGCACCCTGAATTGGTTGCCGGCCAATCGCAGGGCACACAGAGACAAACATACACACTCTCAATCACACCTAGGGGCAATTTAGAGTGTCCAATCAACTTACCATGCATGTTTTTGGAATGTGTGAGGAAACCGGAGAACCCGGAGAAAACCCACGCGGGCACGGGGAGAACATGCAAACTCCACACAGGGAGGCCGGGGCCAGAATCGAACCCACGACCTCCGAACTGTGAGGCGGAACGTGCTAACCAGTCGGCCACCGTGCCGCCCTGGGAAAATAATGAGTATTTAAAAAACATTTCAATGAGTTTGTCGTTTTCAAATGTAATTTCAAATATGAAGATTATGGTTCTATTGTAAAATTAAAATAATATGCTGCATTATCCTCACTTTACGCGTTAAAAGGGTTTTGTGACTGTTATTTTTCTCTGGGGAGATGGTCAAAATGGTGCTTTGAATATTAC
Organism: Filicampus tigris; assembly: GCF_054856515.1. Lineage (NCBI taxonomy): Eukaryota > Metazoa > Chordata > Actinopteri > Syngnathiformes > Syngnathidae > Filicampus > Filicampus tigris. The sequence goes on along the minus strand of NC_141227.1, from coordinate 5,101,974 downwards.
AGCTTAACCTAGGTGTACATTAAGCCGCATTATACTGTATCTTCAATGTCTCATTAGTTAATTGACAAATTCACCCAATTTAGCTTTGACTTGATACAGTTCCTCTTTAAATCAATTGACAAAATCTGCTTCCCTCCGCCTTGCTGTTCAAGTTTGCTGCCTCTGATGCACCTGCAGTTTTGTCCCTCAACTGACACTCTCCTGTCTTCCCTCTTCTTCTACTTTCTTGTGCACTTACAGGAAGGCTACATATCCCTAATTGTTGAGTAATCAGTGTGATTCATATTGCCTCATTAATATGCTTGTTTTTCACACAATCATCCCACGTCTCCTTGCTAATGCATTCCGTCCGTCCTGTACCACTACTCACTCCATCTTCTCACTTCCCTTTCTGTCGAGCAACCGGCTGCACAATTCCTCCCCATTTGCTCCTATTTCCATCTATTTATCTCACCCACTTACATGACCCTCTCCCTCCCTCTTCTTGTTCAGTGATCACACATAAATTAACATTGAAGGCTTCCATAATTGCTTATGTAAAAACTCACACTAATGCACACAGCGCTCCCTATTTAACGTGTCTAATTTTATCCCCCTGAACCATATCACCCCACTAATACCCATGGTTTTTATGTTAAATGATTGATGTCTCACCATACCACATTTTCCACTTCATTAATAAAAAAGTGTGTCTTTATTTATTAATGGGTAATATACATATACATGTATTTATGATTCAATTAGGCGGGCAATAGAATTGCGGTCAGGATCTATAAGAGGGAATTCACTGTGTAAGCTTTAAGATCTAAGTGCTTTGTAATATATCTGTACTGGGCCATTGCACCTCATGCACTGAATGCTTGAGCACACTGTATAGAAAAAAAAGGCTGCTTATGTTCCCAGTCGAAGGTAGCGGGATGAAACAAAAATAGTCTAACCCCACCTGCCAATAATGGTAGAATAATGTTATGCATTGGTGTCAATGTTCCAACACCAATGTTCAAGACACACTTTTGTAACTACAACATTAATAGACAAAAAGTATACATTCAGGTCCTTTAGAGAAAACTGTGGGTCACATGTGGCCCAGTCCATACATTCTCTTCGCATACATCTAATCAGACCATGGCCACCATGTTTCACATTGTATATTTTCTATATATTTTGCATATTTCCTTTTCCAAAAATTAGTTGTTATTATTTGTTATCTGTAGTTATTTGTGGTAATGGTCTCAAATTAATGAGATGTTGACTTAATCAAACTGAAACATTCAAATGTATTGTATTTACCATGTCCAGAACACCGCTGCCTGCCTCTTCACCCACATCTGCTCCAGGAAACAAATCACCCCCACCATCCAAAAATTCCACCGGCTCTCTATCAAACATCGCATCCAATATGGTCCGTGCACAGTGCGTCATCGCTGACGTCGCTACCGGGGTAGCCGCCATGTTGGGAGCACACTTGAGGCGACGTGGCTACTGTTATGGCAGTCTGCATACCACCTGCCACAGATGTTCTAGTGGGCTTTCTTAACATCCATCCATCCATTATCGATACCGCTTCTCCTCACAAGGCGTGCTGGAGCCTATCCCAGCTGTCTTTGGGCAGTAGGCGGGGGACACCCTGAATTGGTTGCCAGCCAATCGCAGCGCACACAAAGACAAACATCCGCACTCACAATCACACCTAGGGGCAATTTAGAACATCCAATCAACCTACCATGCATGTTTATGGAATGTGGGAGGAAACCGGAGTACCCGGAGGAAACCCACGCAGGCACGGGGAGAACATGCAAACTCCACAAAGGGAGGCCGGAGCCGGGATTAAACCCATGACCTCTGAACTGTGAGGCCAACGTGCTAACCAGTCGACCACCGTGCCGCCCTTTTCTTAACATGTATTTATTTATTAATTTAATTATTAATAACATTATTATTATATTTCAGAAGCCTGAAGGTTTTGTGCTAACTATGACTGCTATTGGCGGCACGGTGGTCGACTGGTTAGCACGTCCGCCTCACAGTTATTAATAGTAATGTTTTACACCTTTATTTTTACTCCATCCTCTGGCTCATTTCGTTTAAATTATTGATGTTGCTTTGTTATTAGTCACATTTTATATAGTGAAAAATAATTGTTGAATTGACATTTTTGGGAGATGTCATGTCATGTCATCTTCCAAACCGCTTATCCTATGTAAGGTCGCGGGGAGTTGCTGGAGCCTATCCCAGCCATCAATGGGCGAAGGCAGACTACACCCCGAACTGGTCGCCAGCCAGTCGCAGGGCACACATAGACACTGTCACTGAGCGGGAATCGATCCCACGCTGCCCGCACACAACTCAGGCATGTGTACCACTACACTATCAGGGACCCACATTTTTGGGAGATGTTATTGTAAAATAAATGGATATTTATTACCACAAATAACAGAAAAAAGTACACAAACTTTTGAGATAATTGAGGAGCTTTTGATAATGGAGAGGAGAGGACTTATATGAACAGGTGTGTAAACGCTGCATCTTGCATAGTCATTGACGCCAACGTACTACATGCATGAGAGCTCTTTTGCCCTCAGTACACACTGGTAGTCAATCTGCTTTTTCGTTTATTTGTGTGTGTTATCTCGTACAAACACTACATGCAAATGTTCATGGTCGGCCCCTCTGACAAATTTTACATCCCAATGTGGCCCGCAAGTCCAAAAGTTTACCCACCCCTGAACTATTTGTAATTCCTTCCACCTAAGGCCCCAGTTCAAGCTGAAGAAAAACAGCCCAAAGCATGAGGCTGCTACCACCATGATTCACAATAGGTATGGCGCGTCGTTGGTGGTAATAAGTGTTACGTTTGTCCCCAACATACGTATTTTTGGAACGATCGCTATGACCGGACAGTAACACATTTCCCCACATATACTTCTGCTTGGGGAAAAAAAAAACTAATCATGAGAGGCCCTTTAAATGGTGGCAGATGTTTTGTGACTCACATTTAACATGAGTTTGATTGGTTGATTCTGGACAAACAAAGGCACAGGGTTTTCACACTTGCGCACTTAAGTGGTGTTAGTTGTGTATTTGAGTTGTACAGGCTGTAGATCACATCATTAGCTGACATATTGTTAGAACAAGTTAAGAAATGGTTTATTTTTGCCCCCTTTTTTACACTTAGCATTTTAACAGGTGTGTAGATGTTTTTTATCCACTGGATGTCTAATGAATTGCCTTTATATTTTTTAAAAGCAATTAAAAACACATCATTTTATGCACGCGTTCCAGTGATATTTAATTGCATTTTTATGTATACTACTACCATTTTTAAAAATTTTTTTATATTTGATTGTATTCTTTTAATGTGAAGCACTTTGTGAGCCCGCTTTGTGAGAAGTGCTATATAAATAAAATGGCCTTACTTATTTACTTACTTACTTACTTACTTACTTTGTACCCAAGTTTTTACTAAATGCACACAAGAATAGAAATGTTAACACTAGGAGTACGAGAGCAGTCATTTTGACTGTTTTCAAACTTTGATGTGTTATTACTCGGCGTATATAGATATAAGATGCTCCTGGCCTCTTGACATTTCCTAATTCTGTATATATTTCATTACCATGGTGCAATTGTATTGTATTAAGCAATATAAAAATAGTGACAGGTCCTTATTCCTTGAACTACGACATACCAGTCAGTTTGACAGTCCTACTTACATTGTGCTGGGACGGTGCCACCGAGTTTCTATAGAAACCAGCGGTTGCATTGAGAAACGATGCTGGTCACCATGATCGATAAAAAAAAAATCCTATAGAGTAGAGGAGGCGTTACATCTGCTTCAAAATATTGACGAGTCTGAGGATGAATTGCTCGACTGACACAGCGAGTCAGAGTAGAAAAAGTCCCTCTGGTGAGGAGGAGGAGCAGCCTTGTCGCATGTTGTAAAATAGGCTGTTAGAAGTGATAGTCATGACATTATGGGTAGTGCATGCCAGACAGTCGAAATAAATAAAATAATGAGCTTATTTGGTGCTTGTTGACATAAATCCCCCATGGAAATAAAATAGTTCCGGAGTGCTATCCTGATGGAGTTGTTTTGTGTGCCGTACTTTGGATTTACTTCCTCTTCTTCGACGTCACGTGCAGTAAAACAGTTTGCGACGCGTCATTCTTAGAGTGCACCCGAGAGAATTCCGTCAAATTGACGGGTCTCGTACTTCTTGTAGTGTCAAAATCCCGGTACTCCTAGTTTAAAAGACACCAAATAAGTATCTATTGACTAATTACTCTTGTTTTGGCGTTTCAATTTATAAACTGATGTATGATTTTCATGTCGAAGCAAGCCTCAGTGCGTTTGTTGGGAATTTGGTTCATTTCTGTGCCATACTGGGTGTTGGCATACCGAGGGTGTTTCCTTTCACATACGCCCAGTACACCTGACAATTTAGTGGCTGAGAGTAGACTGTGATGGCCAGGACTGGCCAGTAAATAAACCGTCTGTTTGGACAAAAATTTGCAGATTTTCCACAAATCCCTGAAGGCCACCTTGGTTCACGCACACAACGGCATTAAACACCCTTTTTAAAATGAGCCACAATTCACCTACTCGCACGGGACAACCAAAATGGAGTCCAGTCCCTGTGGAGATTTACACCGCGCCTCATGCCAAGCTTGCACTGAGCATGAAAAACCTTAAACTTTTTGCAGTTCCAAAGTCAAAACGCAATGAAACACATATTGTTGATAAGAATTTGGCCATTCCTAATAAACACTTGTAGTCAGGGTCTTGGATGAAATAACAACCAATCTACCATTATAGCCTTATTTTGTTTCAAAAGTGAATGCAAATTTTGAAATCCAAATTTGACATCTCATATTTTCTCTGTAACATATTCGCAACAGGTCAAAATTGTTGTCTACCATGACTCTGATCAGGATTAGTGGTAGAGGAAATGGATAGTTGCATTTGAGACTCAACTTATTATAGGGGTGGGCAGTTGAACAAATTATAAAGTGTGGGTGTATTTCCCAGTTATTGCCCTCATAAGAACTGACTGGACTGGACTCTCTTGGGTAAATATGATGAGCGGTAGCTGTAACTCTTGGCGTTGTCTTCTTTCCCCCCATAAGGAGCCATCTATTTGATCTCAAAATAGTGAACTACTTCCAAAGAGCACACAAAATATAATATCAGGTTTACCAGTCTCGTAAATCAAGTCCCATAATGGACACTCATTTGCTTGAACTATTTGTGCTGGGAAGCACAGGCTACCAAATTGGCCTATATTGGAAGTAGTTTTTTTGAGTTAATATGTGTGTGAAAGTGTGTATCTGACCGCTAACCTAATAGAAGTCAGTATAACCCTGCTGGCAAAGAGCGCACAGCGACAGGGCTAATAGAAAGATAATGAGTCTGCCCATACTCATGGCTCTATTAAATCTCTCCTTAATACTCTCTCCCTGGAATGATGGGTATATTAGAGCCCCGCTCCTCCTTTATGACTGCAGCATTATGAGGAAAGTGAACCAACAATGAATATTCATGGGTCAGTGTCGCTAAATACTTATTACAAACCGTGTCTTTTAACAATGAGAATGGAAGGTGTTCTAAACCAAATAACTTAATTAGCGGAAGCAATATTTGTGGGAATGGGAAAATAACTCTAGCCCAACATTGCTGATCTGAATAATTCATGAACACAAAGATAAAAGAAATATATGAGAACACCCGGGCTCCCATGACCATGTTAATATTTTTGTTTGCTGTCGTTTGTATGGAGCGATACATTTAAATGGCATTGTCTGTTATTGACTATCCAATGTATATAATATTAAAAAAGAAAGAGAAAGTTGGATTTAACCCACAGCACCCTTACTTAAAAAATACTCACGAATGATAGTATCTTTAAGTTAGAATGCTCAATGATGTGTTGAATAACATAATTATATATATATATATATATATATATATATATATATATATATATATATATATATATATATATATATATATATATATATATATATATATATATATATATATTTTACTAGAAATGATTAATCTGAATGGAACGGATTCGAGCCCATGACCTCTGCACTGTGAGGCGCACGTGCTAACCAGTCGTCCACCGTGCCGCCATCATTGATATAATTCATATAAATATAATAAATGAGTGTTTTGCTCAAGATAACCTCAACCGTGCTAAGGAAAGATGAAGATCCGCCCCACTCCCACCCCAAATTCCCCAGGCATGGACTTTCCATATTAAATCATGCGCTTATGTTGCCATCTTCATAATAGATTCAATCTGACCAAATTAAATATAAACAAATAAAAACAGACCGTGTTATAATGCCAGACAGAAAGTCCAGTTAATGACACAGTTGTCCCTTTATTGTTCGTGTCTCCTTGGAGATGCAATGTGTCTTTTGTCAAGTCCATCACATTGTACATAACTCAAATACCACACATATGCACATGATCTGCAAAGCACTTTCTATCTTTCTCCACCTTACACATCCTCATACACAAGGTATGCATATGAATTCAAAGCCTTAGAGGGAGTCCCATAAATATCCACGAAGAAAATTATTTAGATCTGGTTTGGGGATAAGCATAATGTGATGTCACCTATAATACCCAGATCCAGATACAGCATCCTAGCCTGTGCCTTCCCTTTACAAGTAAAAACAGCAGAGCCGACACATATGAATGACAATGTGGCTTGTGTCAGTGCAGGCTGACTTATTGGGGATGTGCAGTAGCGGGCAACCCAGATTCATCCATTCAATGATGTTATTTACCCCTTTTTTCTATTACCAGTGAATTTTTATTGCAGAAGGAATCGGAACGATGTAATAGCGTACCTGGTATCTTCTTGCATTATCAAGCCTTGGATGGCATTAACTGTAAATAGATAAAGGACTCTTTGCAGCGGTATTGTGTTCTGTCTGCGTCTGTGTTGGTCGGCGGGTGCGTTTTTGATACTGTGTTTGCACCCAGAGTGTATATGTGTGTTTGTGCATCATATGATTTATTCTAACTAGCCAGTGCATGCTTTACGACAGATAGTGTATACAAATCTATTGTGAGGTTAGAATTAGATATTTGACCAGACAATGGGATATGCTCCATCTCCAGAAGTGACCCATTGGTGTGTGTCTATAAACTGCAGTGCTCACACTTTCTGGAGCTTGTGTTTGTGTGTGGTGTGGGTTAGTGATGTTTGGTTGTTTCTGTTTTTTGTTTTCTTTCTTTTGTCATTTCTTTTTTTCTTTCTTTAGATCCTTCTTTCTTTCTGCATCAGTCTGGCTGTGTGGGCACAGACAAAGTCAAACTGCTGCTCGCACATATTTGGGTAGCTATTTAATTAAAAGTGGATTACAAGAGTGTTGGGTAAACAAAGATCAGATTAACAAATAGACCGTCGCTACTTTCCCATTTGCTAATGCAAATTTGACTTGACGATGGGATTGGTCGTGCAGAAGAACGGCTCTGCCACTCCAACAGAATATTAAGACCCGGTCTGGAGCTCAATCTAAGTCAGGACGATTGGCTAAGCCCCTTCCTTATGTCCAGTGTGTGTGGGTGTGTGTGTGTGTGTGTGTATGTGCATGCGTGCGTGGTGTGTGTCAGTTTGTGCCATGAGCATTTGTCTGTTTATAAGACCAGGGACAATGTGCTATCTTGCATGACACTTTTCTGAGTGGTGCAGATAATGAACTGAAGTCTATGTAAACTATTTGTCTTTGTAAATCCCCACCATGTTCATTTCTTGAGGTCATTTAGATATTCAGACCAATGATATTAAATGAACCAAATTTTATCTACACCATCCAGCTGTACAGTATTTCATCATAAGTATTATTACAGTATATATTATTTCATCAACTTTAGTTTTGATCATAGCGCACGTGCAGCAATAAATTTATTGTCTCTGTCCTGTGAAAAATACATATGTCCACTTTTGGAATTTGTTTTGATTTTCACTTTAATGCGACGTCTGTAATGCCGAAACACCCATTCGTGTAAAAATAAGAAACATGAAAAAATGGACATAAGTGTATTTCACAGGACAGCAACGTTATGCAATGGCAATAAAATACATTTATTTTCCCTCAAGTTGCATTCATTATTTGTCCGTCTTGTACTGACAATAACTGAGAGTGTTGATTGAGTCTCCTCACTCTCACTAGTCTTCTTTTTGAGATTTTGCATCCTGTAACAATAGGTAGCAAGCAAATTTGACGTTAACCAGGTTCATATGTAGTGCCATCAAATTGTTCTGTTGATTATGTAGCAATAAAAATTATGCATGATTCATAGGCTAGGAAGACAACCGACTGTACCTTATTGCTTTTCAATTGCCAAAACAAAATACATTTTACATTTTAACATTTAACATAACACATTTGACATAGGAGTCCGCTGATAGTGTAGTGGTACGCACGCCTGAGTTGTGTGCGGGCAGCGTGGGATCGATTCCCGCTCAGTGACAGTGTCTATGTGTGCCCTGCGACTGGCTGGCGACCAGTTCGGGGTGTAGTCTGCCTTCGCCCATTGACGGCTGGGATAGGCTCCAGCAACTCCCCGCAACCCTATATAGGATAAGCGGTTTGGAAGATGACATGACATGACATTTGACATAGGCAGTAAATTAAAAGGGAAAGAAAATAATGTTTTATTTCATTAATTTTAAACATTTTAATTCAACAATACAAAAAAAGATGAATAGTTTAAGATAACACAGTAAACTACTGAAAATGGACCTCTCAGGATTGATTAATACACCTTTAAATGTAAACATGATAAAAACAAATGTATGATCCTACATACGGTGTTAGCATCATTACTACTTGCAAATGTGCATGATCAAAAGGTGACACGATTGATTGCTGCTTTGGTCTGGTGGACGAACATGTATTTAGGAGCGACTAAACTGCAAATGTTTATGTGGGCAGGCATTGCAAACTCCACTTGCATTTCCATGCTTTCCACATCATCACTTGGGTGCTGCTTATTCAAATGATTCAACAGGTATGGTGTATTGTCTTGTTTTTGACGGCATACCTTGCACAATGGTTTCATTTAGTCCACGTCACTCTGGAGATACTACCACACAAGCGGAAGTGCTGTGTGCTGGGAGTGACACTGGGATTTACTCAAACATTTAGATGGATAGAAAGGTAGCTAGATGGATAGATAGTTTATTCAGTCCATGAGGGAAATTAGACTGTCACAGGAGCATTATTCACAATTACACCAAATAAATTGGAGCAAAAAACAAAGTGAAAAAAATGCAAAAGCAGCATTGAGAGCAGCCCATGGAAAACTAACATCTAATCTAAGACGGGAGAAAAGGAGAAAGAGATTTTAAGGTGTTGTTTTTGAGCACTGGCAAGTAAATACCTATTCAGTGTTCCCTCACTTTTCACGGGTGATAGGTTCCAAGACACCCCTCCCCTCAATACGTGAATTTCAGCTAAATGGAGGTTGACTATAATTAATTAAAAAAAAATATATATTTTATTTTAAGGGGTTTATTTAATTGCATTTATTTGCATTTAAAATGCAAAATGTAGAATAAACACTGAGCTGCTGATTATAAGCACCAAGCTCTCTAATTTTCATGGTCTTGGTTTTTGAAAAATAAATTTCCCCTTAAAAAAAAAAATAAATAAATAAAATTGTTTTTTGACTACTTCGGAGTAGTCCGAAGATTTTCCTTAAAAGGAATAAAAATAGCAAGAAAACATGCCGAAATAGCAAGGTGAAATAGCAATTCATGAAGTTATGGTCACAAATGAAAATCAGCGATAGAGTGAATCCGCAATAACCAAACGGCCAAGTAGCGAGGGGACACTGTAGTCCAGATTGCCACAGCACTAGCAATGCAACTAGTAATTGGTAGCCGTGAAGGCCAGGTCCGGCCTGGAAATACACCGGCCATTCCGGAAAAGTTACATATTTTCCCAAAATTGCAGAGGGCCACCCCACCCCTGGATCCTAGGGTACCTCAAGTTGCCAACCTATTATCATCAAAGCGGTTAGGCTGCTTAAAAGGGTGTTATGGTGTAAAAATGATGATGACATTTCTTTGTTTTTGGTTTTCCCCATTTATGGAAAAGGAACCAGCTTTGTTGAACATGATTTTTCTACTTGGAAAAAAACATCAAAATGTAACCTAGATAAAATGGTCACGTTATGTGCTCCAACAACACTCTATGGTAGAAATTTTGAATTTGCAAGGATTCTCACCAGTGCCGTATAACGGGTTGATTAAATTTAGGTACCTTGCTCATTTGTGTATTAAATGTTATTCGAGCAGTTCACGTGATATGTGCTTGGCTGGTACATCAGAGCAAAGCTTACGATGCAGTTGGTGGAAGACAGCGTGATACAGCATTATAACTTTGTTCAGATGTGTGCACATATAACAAGTGAGTAAAGACCCAGAAGTGTTTTACACAACATTAATTGTGCGATAAAACATGTTGTCACATGATGTGGCCTTAACATTTCTGCCAGCTCCTGCTTTTTTCTGGGTGAGAACAGGACAATGTGAGACATTGAGTAATGTGACACGTCCCCCTCTATCTAGCCAACAGAACAAACTTCCAGCAAATACTTTTTTCTCCATACTGTTAATGTGATTGTGAGGGCAAATAATGCCAAATAGTCTCTGTTGTCATCCAGAAAACTAGATTAAGGTGAATGTAAAACAATATCCCTAACAATGAATTTAGCAGAGCATTTTCAAATGTTTTAAAAGGTGTAAGTGTAGATAAAGCTGTTTTTAAGAATGTCTATGTTTGTGTATGTCAGGCTATTTGGTGGTGGTCAACTGTAATACTTGTGTAATAAAAGTAGTTTTTAATTATAGTTTGGCCATGAGACCAACTTTCTTTTCTAGTAGTACTATCAAACGTGCCCATCCATCTTCTGTCTTATTTTTATCCGCACGTCCCTTCTCATTTTTCACTCCTCCCAATTCCTGAGTCAGTTTGTCCCGGAGTTTTGGACACAGTTCGACCTTGCCGTGATAGACTGCTGTTCATTCCTCTTTTTCAGGACACCTCTCACCTCACTGGTTCGCAGGAGAGGGAGTGAAAAAAAAGAAGAAAGAAGAAGAGTAGGAGGAGATGGAATGGATTTATTGACGTGAGGCACAGGCTTAGGTCGATACATCAGAGTCTGGATCATAGTGGATGATGAGGCCTCTGGGTGTCAGGGACAACTTCATAGAGGCACACACATTTATATATTCTGGTCTCTGCTTGATCTATGCAAACTGACAAAGTTGTATCTGTCCACTTTTTCTTATTGCATTTCAACATTTTGATATTCATATCACTATCCAAACTGCTTTCCTGCTTAAATGTGTTGGTGGGCTTCAATTTGTTTTCATATAGGGAATTAAAAAGGTAAAACTCTGTTCAAACGCCATGTTTTTGTAATGTAAAAAAAAAAAAATGAAACCGATTAAGCAAAACTTTTTATTCCACCTATAAAGTGACCTTTAAACTGTATAACTCCATTGGGGAAAACAAAAGACAAATCATTTTGAGAGGGTATGTAAAATAAAGCAACAGAAATAATGAGGTTGCATAAGTGCCCACACTCTTACATAACTGGTGTGTTCAGAATTAATCAATCACATTCAAACTTAAGTTGGTCAGCACAAACCTGTCACCATTCAGCATCTCTGATGTACCCCAAATGAATTTCAGATGTTTCAATAGGATTTTACTTCCTTTTTTCTACCAGAAGCCTGAAGGTTTTATGCTAACACTGACTGCTATTTTGAACTGTTCATATTACCCCCTTCCTTGTCTAAAGCCGTAGTTCCTACTGAAGAAAAACAGCCCAAAGCATGATGTTTGGAAATTTTTGAGTTATGCAGCTATCTTATAAGCCACATTAATGGTGGAATTTTTAAAAAATATATTTCTTGGTCTCATTATTAATATCACAAAACCTGACATTTTGACTAGGGTGTGTAAATTTTTTAGAATAGGTGCAGTGAAGTATTATATTAACTACAAAAGAATGGCAGGAATACATGAAAAGCAAAGGGATAGACCTTCAACTGCCACATAATTTTAACGTGGGGGGTTTCACTAATGGAGGGGTGGTTGTTTTTTTTAATTATTTTTTTTTTTTTTTTTTTTTTACATCAACTGCTGGTAATTATAGTATAGTATCATAATGTTTGTTAAATGTTGCCCACTCGGCATCCATTTCAGCCGATCCTCCTGGAAGGGGGATTCCCCCATCTGTGGTCCCTTCTCAAGGTTTCTCATTTTTCCTCAGATGGGTTTTTTGGAGTTTTTCCTTTAAGATTAGGGGATGTTGTGTATATGATCTGGTGCATATGTAAAGCCCTTTGAGACTTTCCTGTGATTAAGGGCTATATAAATAAATTTGACTTGACCTGACTTAGAAATTAAGGCTATGTCATGTGAGAAATTGCCAAGAAACTGATGAAGATCCTACAACGGCGTGTACTACTTCCTACCTTCTCTATTAAGCTAAACTATTTTTATTAGTGCTAATGATGATTGCACAAGGGTTTTCTAATATCCTTGAGCCTTCTGACACGACGAATGGGCAAACACCGTATACCTTTAGAACACTGGCGTGATAGTCGCTGGAAATGGGCCTTTATGCACTTATGTAGATATTGCACCAAAAACCAGACAATTGCAGGTAGAATTGTCATTTACCATGTTAATAATGTATAGAGTGTATTCCTATTTAGTTTAAAGTTATCTTCATTGAAAAAAAACTGCTTCTCTTTCAAAAATAAGTACATTTCTTAGTGACTCCAAACTTTTGAACGGTAGTGTATATCAGTCTGGATCTAAATAGTGGACCAACTGTGTGACACTATCCCTGGAGCTATTCTTCCAGTGTGGCTAAAAGATCAGATCAAATCATGATTCATGAAATGACTGTCAAGCCCTTTGCCTTTGTGAATCACAGAGTTATTTTGATCATAAGAGGCTCATACGAAAAGGTCAGGGACCAGTTTTACACAGAGGGAGCATGGTGTGTTGAATAATACAGTTGCTGATGATATGGGGGGTACACACAAACCCGTTCCGTAATGCTAACATGCTTCTGTGTTTCCTAGTCCACCTGGGGTACCTGCATGGTTAGCTTATATCATAAAGTCAATAGTAAGGAATCAGACAAGTATTTCTCCAAGTGAACCAACTCTTCACTTGTATTTTTTTACCCACTGTGGTACTCCACCGTCACCATGGTTCCAAAGCCCAAGTATTTACAGATAAGATACCTTCAAACCCAGTGGTGGGCATTCCATCAGACTGACGGACCGGTCAGTTAGTCCGTCACTGACGGATGCCCGGTTTGCTGAGGATTGACGGGACACTTTTTTAAAAAAATGATTGACTAAGCACTGACGAAATTGGATTTTCATCCACCAGAGTAATCATTACTAACCGTGTCCATCAGTGACGGTCTGTCAGTCCGTCAGTGACCTGTTTTGCTCAAGGTTGTTTCGGGGGCTCGGGGGACAGACTGGTGGGCTGACAGACTTCTAACGGACTAATTGACAGATTTAACTGACAGACTGACAAGCTGACGATTACAATTCGGTCCATCATGAAAAATGACGGACTGACGAATGACCCTGGCTGCTGACAGATGACGGACCAGCAAAATTGAGTAAAATGTCTACCTCTGCTCACCCCCACGTTTTCACATGTTTACAGTGATTCAATAAATGTATGGAAACTTAGTCTCATAAAACATAATATTGGTCACTTCAAAATAGAAGGAATCCTCAAAAATCTGATGTAAGCACTGAGTCAGAATTAGCCATAAAGACCTGCAGTGTAAATTCCTCTTAATTCATCACCCATGCCATCCAGTCATCCATTTACCACCACTTACTGTATCTGGGACCAGGTTACTGTTACTGCAACAGCCTGAGTAAGGAAATCCAAATGTCCTTCTCCCTTGCAAAGCCATCCAACTCCTCCATGGGGATGCTCCTATAGGCCAGATAAGACATATAATCCCCTCAGTCTGTTTTGACTCTACCTGGGGTCTCCTACCAGTTGGGTGCTCCCTCGGCAGCTTCCCTCATGTCCGGGCGTCTCATATTGTCTTTATGGCTGAGCGCAGGAGTCATACAGAGAAGAATCATTCGAATAATCCGATAATCCTGTAATATAAATTAACAATAGATGAGACTAATAAGCAAGGTGGTATACTGCGTTTGTCATAATTTGAACTTTTAATGATTAAAAATTAAATGGCAATAGTCATATTCACCTCAATAGTGATGCTATTTTTTTTTAACGTGCGGTTTGTTAATTTGTTTTGCGAATATGTATGTTAAAGTATTCTAATCCCCTAAACCCCATCCAGCATTTAAATTGCCCATCTCTGATATAGAGTATGTATGCTATTCATTGAATTGTAGCCTCTCTTTAATTTAGAGAACAAACGTTTATTGTTGGTGTAATCATGAAAATAGTGTCCAGAATTGGCCATTCTGTCAGTTTGGGGACTGACTGACGGACTGACGAATGACGGATGGGTACCCGTTCTGCTGAAAGATGACGGACCAGCAAAATTTAGTAAAATACCCACCTCTGACATCCGCTATATTTATAGTCACATGGGGCCATATTCGAGATGTACCAAAGAGGGATGGGTTTACAGTTGCACACTTTTCTGACTGTCCAGTTAAGTAGGTTATTTACTCACCGAGCAATTTTAGAAGCAATCCTAAAATAAGGGCGTTCCCTGTCAAATATAGCCTTGCGCACTTCCATACTTCAGAGACTGTATTAAGTCATATGCCATCATGCGCCATCATATGGCACTTGAAGTTTGGATGCAGTTATAATATAAGCCACAAGCACTAATAATATTTTAAAAGAGAATTTCAGAAAGCTGTCACATGTATTTAAACTGCCACTGACACAAAGGTCTTTTTTTTTTTTAATTACAGCGATCTTGTATGCAGTATGCCAAACTTGGCATGAACCTGACATGAAGGCTCAGTTTTCCAGCAAAACCCATCAACAGTCACCCCCTTACTGGTGCTTATGATTTAATTAATCTTGAGCAGTTGTCGGCTACCACTGTGTGTGGCTAGTATTGGCGACGCACAGAAAGTTAATAAAATATCTTAATTAATTGCTCAAAGATGCACTCTAGGTTGTTTTGGATAATAGTTTGTGCTGTGTGGTGTATTTACCTCTTCATACTTTATCTGTATAATACTGAATGTAGGCAACTATAAACACTTTTAGGTGGTGTGCCAATTACTCACACTTTTCTGCTGTCTGCTGAAGTACGTGCTTTGTCCCTATCCCTCAATGATCCCTTTACTGTACATAGCTTATCTTTAATTGTAATAATTTCCCAATTTATTATTTAAAGGTACAAGTGTTTCTAGTATTTTCCCTTTCTCATTTATGTAAATAATACAAGCCCAAAACTACCATGTATGTATATTATACTCTGTCAACCTACTGTGTATACTTTTTAAACAAGTGTCGCAATCTCCTGTTGCAGAAGTGAGGATCGATGTTACTTTGAGAGAGAAGTGTGCACATTTACCCATGAAGCACAGCAGCACACCTTCATTGATTATTTATGTCTCCTGACACAACGACAGGATCAGTCAGGATCTACTGTTAATTAATGACCTGTGTTCTTCTACACATCCAAAAGGTCACAAGATTAGAAAGGCTTTTTTAATCATTGCAAACATTTCTATGGGTGCGGCAATGTCCCATGAGCGAATACCATGGGATAGTCATGTGAAACTCAAAATTACATTAGACTGAGAAAAGGAAACAATCCAGGGGAACTGGAACAAAATAGTATTTCAAACTGACAGGATAATACATTGTATAATAATAATTTATGCAGTACTTGTAATCATGTAAATCTTGTATGAAAGTGTAAGTCAACCCAAGAATTGTCTTTACAATATTATGCTCTATGCGCTTTCACTAGTCTAAATATACCTTTCTGATTAATATTATATTTGTGTAATATGAGTTAAGCTGCAAAATCCAACCGTTTTTAGCCATCACAGGGGGTGGCCATTTTGCCACTTTCTGTTGACTGAAAATTACATCACAGTTGCTCAGGGCTCAGGTAACAACCAATCACGGCTCATTTTCTGAAGCTGATGGACAAAAACAGGTGGATTTTAATAGCTTAACTCATACTCCACAAACGCAATATTAATCAGAATGCACTGTTTAAACTAGTGGGGCTGCATAGAACATTTTCTTGAAAAGAAACTGTTTGGGTTGACTTAAATACAAGACCCATTCTTTGTGGTGGTCTCGGTGCGCTTCCAAACGGACTCGCTTCAACTGTGAATACAAACCACTGCTGATCTGCACCAATTACAGGATATATTTCAGGCTTAACAAGCCTGATCGTTATAGATCATTTAGCTGCTTTCCACTCATTGTATTTGTTTTTATGACATACTGTACTGTCCATTACAGCCCCGTCAGCCCCAAGTGTAAATGATTTTAATTCCAGGTTAAAAACTTTGCTTTTTTTTCCCGTAAACATATTTAAATCTTTGTTTTATTTGAGTTATTTTAGAAGCCTACTCTTATTTCTTTACTTTACTTTTAAATGTATAGCTCTCTGTTTAGATGTTTAAACATTGTCAATACTGTATATGTTCTTTTAGTATTTTTTGTAAATATTTGTAGGTGTTGGTTCCTTGCTTGTGTGATGCACATTGAGTTGCCTTGTGTATGAAATTTGCTATATGAAGCTACCTTGCTTTTCCAACAGCTTGACTGTCTTAAGTATCCAATGTATTGATATATTCAGTTGAGGATCAATTTTAGAGCATAAAGCTCTGCTATCGTAGGTATCGATATTTCAGTATTGATCCGCACATCACTCGAAGGAAAGACATGCAATGTGAGTACAATGAACTATGCATCAAACAAAGTTGTAGAAAGATGAGGAAGGAAACGCAAAATATGGAGTGGGCAGAAAGGATGGAAAGAAAATGGTTTTGGGGACAGGGCATACTAGACTGTCAAAATATTTCATCATCACGGTTGTTGTTTGTGTGTGCGCGTGTCCGCGTATGTGTGTGGTTTGGGCTGAGGGCAGCAGATGGGCAGGAGGGTAATTTGGTTTGGCACTAATGCAATGCCAAGGATCTATGCTCTGGTTGAGAAATATGCCCCACACCTCACACACGAACACACCACACAGACACGCACACACGTTTTCTAATGTCATCTAAATGGAAATTGATGGTTCACAGAATCTCTGGTACTTGTTGGTGGACACTGGTGTTTAACTGTACATGGCCATATGGTGCTTAATGCGACATGACTTTGGGCAATCCACTCACTACTCCTTCCTGTAGAGAATAAGAGGTCAAGGCAGTGTAGGATATGATATCAATGGCTGCTCTCTATTAGGCCATTGGACGCTCAATATACTCTGGGCAGGCAAGTACAACATGTGTCGTTAATAGACATTTAACAAGTATATTTCTGTAGTTTTATTTTTACATGTGCAACCATTCACCAGTAACAATAAGACAGATTGTTCTTGTTTTGATAAGTTACTAATACAGTAGTTCACTTAGATGCTAATTTTAAGATGTCACCTGAATCATTTCCTGTACAGGAAAATAAAGGTGTTATGATGGTAACACTTAAACCTTGTATGGATTATCTAAATGAACATTAATTTCCAAGGGGAAAAACTCTTTCATCAAAGTCCAAAACAAGTTGAAGTTGACCAGCATGCTGGAATGGAACCTTTGAGGTTCCACTTTATGTATCTATATGGTACGTACTCTGCGTGTGGACATTTTAGTCCGGTCAGATAAGAGTGTGATGGCCTTATGCCCTGTCACCGCAGCTCTTCATACTCCTCCTCTTCCACCCTACCGCTCACACCACCAGCTGGGAGATTATAGTTGCCACCATCACCCTGTTTACACCTTAACCCGCCACCAATTACCAGGCTTTGACACCCGAGCTGTCACCCTCAGGGTGTTGGGCTGGTGGCTGTGGTGAGGTGGTGGTGGGGCACATTCACACCCTTCACACTGACGCAGCCTCACCTGTGAATAGATGCATTTGGAGGGTCACGTACATCTTTATGAAAGAACTACGGCAATATTTAAGAACTTTAATTGCTTGGGATTTTTAGACTTTTCACAATATTACACCTTCATGTGATGGTTTCAATTCAGGCTGGTACAGATGCTCCATGATAGTCGAATAATTGTGAAATATACAGACCTCAGGGAACACGGATATGGAAAACTTCTCCATGTGCACAGATCCTTGTTGAGAGTTACCAAATGTGTAACACTTAAGTAAATGTATTACTTCAACTTTCAATATGAGTAAATGTAGATTTTATGATCAGCTGAAGATGTCTGAAGCAAACACAGTACATACAGTATAAAATGTCTTTTAGAGTGCCCCAAAATGTTGTTGTTTGTAAAAACTACTTATCTAAATAGTTCCACCAAGAAGAAGTGTTGGGGCTGGACCACCAATTTTACTGACAGCTGCCATAATTGGTTAATTGAGAATTTGTCACGCAGATCAAACAGTAAAGCACATCAAATGAATATATGGATGTACAGTTTGTTTCAAGGAGTTGAGTCAAGTGCTAACTCTACCCTCTCTGTCTGTAATGATGAGGATGTGCTACACAGAGAAGTTTGTGTGGCCTGCTGTGTGATAGGTTGGTACAGAGGTCTTGGCCTTGAGCACAGTGATGATTAATGGACACAAACACACCATCCCTCCTTTCTTCCTCGGTCATGTATTTTTAACCCTTGTAAAGCAATGAAAAGCACACAAATACACAAACACCCGCACGCACGCTTACAGACTGACGCGCACACACGCACCCACACACGCACACACACGAGTGTGGCAGTGAGTTCTTGGCCAGAGTATTGTCATAATTGAAAACCCCCCGACAGAACAATAGTGTGTGTGCGTGGGGGTGTGTGCGTGTGCAGGGGTGTGTTTGTGTGTGTGTGGTAATGAGATGACCTGTTTGGTCCACCTGTTCTCCCCAGCTGGCCGGGTTGAATTGAAGGCCGTAAATATCTTGGAGGATCCGCCGGGCTTTAATTCACCTATCTTATACCTTTTGCTCTCCCATCCATTCCTGCCCTCTTGTCTCTTATTCTTCCTTTTGCGCCCTCTCCTTCCATATTTCACCCTCAAGCTCTTCTACATCACTGTCCTTACTTCCCATCCCTCCATCAGTTTTAACCTCTTCATCTGCTCATTTTTCCTGACACCATTTCTTCTTCTTGCTAAGGCTGTGGAAGGTGAGAAGGAACAATATGAGGGATCAAGTGCGAGTTGACCAGATGGACGTTTTCTAGTGTGATCTTCCAGCAGAATTGCTTTGGAAGTATTGTATGTTCAAAAACTTATATATTAAAGTCATGGATACTCATAACATTTTTGGCGTGGTCCTCACATGAGCACCAGAGGTTGTTGTTTGGTGCTCTTTTTTTTACCTGCCCCACTGAACTCTTGGTTGAACTTTAAGACTTGCGCCACATCTGGGCAAGGATTATCATTAATATATGTACAATAAATGTCATTTTAATATAACTGAATCAACTTTTTTTTTCACTTTTCACTTTATATTTCACATTACAACAACATATCTGGGCTACACCATGGCAGCTTCTTAAAATTATACAATTTACTGTTTTATAAAAATACATTAAATTCATATTTAACAAAATTGAACTGCATGGCCCATTTGAAAAATGAATGGCCCATCTCTGACTTGTAGTAAGGGACCCTTTGATCAGATAGCTAGCTTAGCACACTTCTC
The DNA here is from genome assembly GCF_054856515.1 of Filicampus tigris. Lineage (NCBI taxonomy): Eukaryota > Metazoa > Chordata > Actinopteri > Syngnathiformes > Syngnathidae > Filicampus > Filicampus tigris. The sequence continues at coordinate 5,082,107 of NC_141227.1, read as the reverse complement.
TAGGGCAGCGGTCCGGTGCCCAATCTTTTTTTGCACCACAGACCGCAAGGACATATCTTGATGGACCGTAGGAGTGACATGAAGATAACAGTCTTGCTCGCAGTTCTCCTACTGCACGTTTGCCCACTGTCTCTTCATGTAGTTGTTAGCGCTGGTGCCAATTGAGTCAAGCCAGCTGCCACAACAGCGGTTGTTCATATGCTAGGCAATGTGCGGCAAGGTTCAACTTCAAAATAAAAGCGCACAAAGTACAACTGTACATGGTTATCAATGCATAACTTAGCATTTATTTTGAAGTTGGCCATCGGAAGCAATCATTGTAGCAGTTGACTTGACTTGGAATTGAAGCTGCATAGTCTGACCACAGTCAGGATGGCTGACTGAGTTGTATTATTCTAGTGTGTTAAAATGCGTTAACAGATTTGAACCAGAGGGCATTATTCAATTTACATTGCTCATGCGCACCTGCACACCATTTATGTGCACCACTGATTATAGTTATGTATAAGGTCAAATTGTAATTCATAATCACAAGGACTCAGTTCAACAAGCTCCAAAGGATTAGATCTCTAATACATGTGGATTGCTTTACTTTTTTAGTAGAGCCTAAAAATGGTATTCAAAGAATCAAAATTGAAAAAAGAAGGATGTACATAACTTATGTGAAGCGGTTTGACTTCAATGCAGTTAGATGACAGTGTGACAGCTGTGTCACAATACTGACCACTCTTTCCTGTCTGTCCTTTTACAGTGTGCTTGTTATCAAATTTGATGGCTAAATAGTTTTTACACTTTGACAACACAATGTAAGCTAATGTAATGTAATGTAAACACATTGGCCCTCATTTACTAATAAATGTGTAGCAATGATCATACTTTGCGCACAAATTGAGCATATTAATGTACGTAAAAATCACCGTCGGATTCACAACACGTGCGTACCGGCCCATTTTCTTCGCACTTGTGTTCCTATGTTGATGAATCAGAACTCTTCCTAAATAAGGAAGGAAGAGTGCATGGCCGCGGCACACTAATTTTCATAAATCACGCCTGTATTTACCCCCAAAAAGGGTGTCTGTTTGACACATCTCAGCCAATGCATGAAAATTTAAACTTGCGTGAGAAAAATAGAAATACATTTAAAAAATAATTAAACAGTTTTGAGAGATGTCCCTGAAACGTTCATAACTTTCTCAGTCTTTATCCATATAAAAACGATGTCAATAATTTTAAATGTATTACTTAAAAACATACATTCGAGAATTCTGGATACACAAAACATAGAAAAAAAAATCTATTATAAGCTGATCAATAAACAAAAACTGTACAAGATGTTGAAATAGATAATAAGGAATAACTATAGCACAGCAAAGAAATCAAAATTCATGCTGGTTGGAGTTACATCACTAGCAAGCCAGTGGTGATGGTTGTAGGATCTTTTGGACGGTCGTCTGTAAATGTCAGGAAATGCTGTTTTGTAGCGTTGCGTATGTACTTGATCGACTCAAAAAGTTTAAAGCCTTGGATTAACCAGAAAATGTCAGCGGCTTGCTGGCTCTTCCAGTTGCACGGTCAGACTACTGTCACTAGTTGAGTGACAACTGTGGACACACAGAAAGTGACAGATTCATTTGTACAATAAGCATATACATGCACTAGAACGGCAAGAGGGTAAAAGTGATGGGAAGTGCCTTTCACAGTTATCTAGGACATTAGTCAACTCATAGGCAAATTCTCAAGTCAAATTATATAACATAAGGTATCAAAAGTATCGATACTACACAAATGTATCGATACTTAACAATATTTTTCCCAGCCCTAATATTATATATATATATATATATATATATATATATATATATATATATATATATATATATATATATATATATATATTATATATATATATATATATATATATATATATATATATGTAGTCCGCTGATAGTGTAGTGGTACACACGCCTGAGTTGTGCGCGGGCAGCGTGGGATCGATTCCCGCTCAGTGACAGTGTCTATGTGTGCCCTGCGACTGGCTGGCGACCAGTTCGGGGTGTAGTCTGCCTTAGCCCATTGACGGCTGGGATAGGCTCCAGCAACTCCCCGCGACCCTGTATAGGATAAGCGGTTTGGAAGATGACATGACATGACATATATATATATATATATATATATATATATATGTGTATATATATATATATATATATATATATATATATATATATATATATATATATATATATATATATATATATATATATATATATATATATATATATATATAAATAAAAAAATGATAACGTTAATGTCCACTAATGGTGGTAAAATGTTTTGAGATGATTTATCTTGGCCTCATTTTTTATATCAAAGTCCTGGCATTTTACAGGGCTGTGTCGACGTTTTATACCCACTTTATATTGCATGTTTCTTGACTAGGTGTGGCACTGCCAACAGAGTAACCAAACTGGTCCCTCCAGGTTAATTGATGTATAACGATGGAGGTGTTCTCCTACTCAATCAGTCAAGTGGGTTGAATCGTGGCTTTTATCGGGTGTGAATGGTACTGAAACTGCAGGTGATATTCTTGGGACAAGGTGGAAATCCGACAAGAATTTGGAGTCCGGCCAGCCCAGTAGTCAAGCTGCTGTCAGGAATACCACTTGACTCCTGGCCAAATGCGTTATTTCCACTGATCTGAGGGAATGTGGGGGGATGCTGAGCATTCACTCCTATGTGCCTTAAAATAAAGAAGCAAAAGTCAATGACCTGTTGTTGACTGAAAGGGAGAAAGACCTGCAAACCTGTTACAAGTGATAGAGGGTCCAGGTGGGAGAAAGTATGACCAGTGATCAAATTAGCAAACGAATGACAATACTATTGTAAGAAACCTTGTCAAACATCCATGCGAAAATATGGAAAGGGATCAGAAGAGTCTCTTCTGGATTATCAGAAGGCGACGTGACTTTGATGGTATGAAGACTCGGACTCGATAAAAGAAGTGGGCAAGAGAGATCATCCAGTACTTTTGCCAACCAAGAAGGAGATACAACAGAGAGCACATCTGTATATACAGAACTGATACACACTGCAAGAATCATAAGAGATGGAGAGAGAGAGAGAGAGAGAGGTGTGGTAATTTATTCAATTTTGACTCACTAACGACTGACACAGAAAGGGGACTGTGTGGGAGATCCATTTTTGTGTGTGTGCACATGTCTGTCTGTGTGTGTTTGAATCTACAGAAGGAAAGAGTATGTCACTTGTAACACATGATGGTTGTATAGGCCAAGTACACACGTCATGAACCATCAGCTGTGTGTAGGGGTGTGCGGGTGTGGGTGTGTGTGTGTGTGCGTGCGCGTTACCCAGATACTCTCAACTGTATCCTCCCACCTCCACTCCAGTCTGTGCGTGCGATGTTATACAGTACAGTGAGTGTCGACTTGAGCATGTGCTCTGGGCCTCCGTGCACGGTGGGTGAAAGAGGGAAATTGGGCCATTCCATCATGTAATTCAGGGAGGCCAAGCTGACATGCTGATCAGGTGTGCATGCATAATGGTCACCAAAAAAGAATCTCTGTTTTGAATAATATCCACCTAATCCACCCACTCCGCGCCAAAGCCCCCCACAAAAGTGTACTGTATATGCGGCATAAAGTAGATTTACTCTTGGTCAAACTGGGACCTCATCCATCTTAGCAATGAATGGAAACCAGAGTGTTACTGTAACCAACAGAGACATGTATAGAACCACTTACATCTGTATCTCGCTTCTACTTTTGTTTTTCTTTTTACATTCCTTTGTGAACATTTCAACAAGAAGAAGAAACTTGGTGAAGATGACGAGAAGGTGAAGAAGAAGAGGTTGTACTGTATTGTGAATGTGAATTCCAAAGGATAGTAATGAAGGGGAGAATCTTTCGGATAAGGTCATTGTGATTTACTACTTGCAAATATCACACAGGAAACAAATGTGACCATCTCACCAGACATAATTGTTTATGTCCCTGTATGTGCTCTGGAGAATAGTACTATTAGCAGAGGTGGGCATTTTACTAAGGTTTGCCGCTTCGTCATCCGTCAGCAACCTTGGTACCCGTCCATCATCTCTCAATCCGTCTATTTTTCAAGAAGAATCAAACTGTAATCATCTGTCGGTCAGTCCGTCTTGTTATTTTAACCGTGCTTCCGTCAGTAAACATCAAAGGTCCGCCAGTCCGCCTATCGTCTATCCGGAAAAAAAAGGTCCAACAGATGAAAAATCCATCCATCCATCCATCAATCCATCCATCCAGCCAGCCAATGGAAGCGGCTCATTTTAAAATCAGCAAGCTAGAGGCGGACCGTCTTTCATGTTGGAAAAGCAGAAATAGACTTGCTGGAGTCCATGCAGAAGATCAATGCATGCAAAATTCCCAAACATGACCTAGACTTGACCCGAGCGCATGTGTGCTGTCTACAAAAATACAGTCCATTATCTGCAAAAAACGACTTACTCTATTGTGATATTCTGTAAGTGAATTTCATTAGCCAAATCCAAACAAGCCGCAGCTTGGTGTGAGCCCAATCAACTGGAAAATGAAAGATTAATTTTCCGATACTCTTCTAAACAAAAGGTTCAACAATCAGCTACAGGAGACATTCCAGAATATGGCCTTCTCAGGAGGTTTGGGAATCCAACAAATTGACAAAACTATCTCTGGGAACTTCACTGGCACTAAAGGAAAAACCTCCATAGTCTCTCAGGGCTAACTCTGTGTGTGTGTGTCAAGTTCCTTCCACTGTCAGGCAACGTACTTAGGTAAAACCTAGCTTTTCTTTTCCTTTCCCTGTGCTTGAGAACATTTGTCTTTTCTATTGCTTGATATTGTGTGAGTGGCTAGTCTCATGCTCTGACACGGTACAGTTCCCTGGACTTAGCATGGGTGATAGTGTTGGATTTCAGTGCATTGAGTTAGTCGTGCATGGGAACATGCACTGGTGCTCGGTCTGAGTTGTGTTCACCAAGTCCATTGCAGCACTTCACACAGAATAGTTTTACTTCATCCAGGAGACCCCTTGCTTGAGAGCTCCTTAAACATCAACATAAACTTCAAGAATTACTGCAACAACTAACAATTTGGATCTGACTCTCTTTCCAATGACCAGTATGCAGATACTTTGATAGCATGGGGTTCTTACAGGTGTCGCAGGAAGTTGCAGGTGTGTGTGTTTTATGGTTAGCGCTGTGTGTTTGTGTGACAGGTAATTTCTTACCTGAGCCTGGTTCCTCCCTTAATTATTTGTGCGTGCATATTATAGACCAGAGTCCAGTTATTGTTTTAATTCCTCATTTTGAAAAAGGAGCATTCGAGCAATAAGTTTTCCCACATGTGATTGTCGGGTGAAACCTGTAGCTGTCTACTTGTGTGGACTCAATGAGTTGCAAAAATGGCAAATGCCAGTATTTTCAATTATTTCTTTTTTTTTTTCTATGAACAATGAACTGAACAAGTTCATTGAAAAATTGGGAACTGAACTTTGAACTAGTTTGCGTAGAAAATTAATGTTCCCAACACTGCACGCAATCATTATTTTAACATGGAAGCAAGTTTAAATAACACAATCTCGTTATGGTTCCAGAAGTATGCCTTTAACTTACATCTTCTGCAAATGCTAATAATAATAATAATAATAATAATAATAATAATAATCACAATCACAATCACAATAATAATAATAATAATAATAATAATAATAATAATAATAATAATAATAATAATAATAATAATAATAATAGGCGGCACGGTGGCGACTGGTTAGCACGTCCGCCTCACAGTTCAGAGGTTGTGGGTTCGATCCCGGCTCCGGCCTCCCTGTGTGGAGTTTGCATGTTCTCCCCGTGCCTGCGTGGGTTTTCTCCGGGCACTCCGGTTTCCTCCCACATTCCAAAAACATGCATGGTAAGTTGATTGGATACTCTAAATTGCCCCTAGGTGTGATTGTGAGTGCGGTTGTTTGTCTCTGTGTGCCCTGCGATTGGCTGGCAACCAGTTCAGGGTGTCCCCCGCCTACTGCCCAAAGACAGCTGGGATAGGCTCCAGCACACCCCGCGACCCTTGTGAGGAGAAGCGGTACAGATAATGGATGGATGGATAATAATAATAATAATAATAATAATAGGAGGCACGGTGGTCGACTGGTTAGCACGTCCGCCTCACAGCTCAGAGGTCGTGGGTTCGGCTCCGGCTCCGGCCTCCTTGTGTGGAGTTTGCATGTTCTCCCCGTGCCTGCGCGGGTTTTCTTCGAGTACTCCGGTTTCCCCCCACATTCCAAAAACATGTATGGTAAGTTGATTGGACTCTCTAAATTGCCCCTAGGTGTGATTGTGAATGCGGTTGTTTGTCTCTGTGTGCCCTGCCATTGGCTGGCAACCAATTTAGGGTGTCCCCCGCCTACTGCCCGAAGACTGCTGGGATAGGCTCCAGCACGCCCTTGTGAGGACAAGCGGTATCGATAATGGATGGATGGATAATAATAATAAGAAGAAGAATCATCATCATCATAATCATAAGAATAAAATAAATCCTTCCTGTCTTAGGTGATTTTAACCATTCCTCCCCGCCTCCAATACAAAGAAAGGAGGTGGCCGTATAAGTGTTATTCATAGCCTGAACAGAGGGTGAGTTTTATTGCAGGTAGATAAAAAGATATTGTCCTTCTGCTGCTGTCTACATGCACTATATACAGTGTCATTAATATGAGATGTGCATCTCAGCAGCAACTATGCAATTAAGATACAGCTACAATTTCACTTTTGTGTGAAGGAAAAGAGTAGAATTTAAAGAGTGGGCTTTATGTAGTGCAGTGACCAATGAGTCTCCCGTGACTATGTGGATGTCTCAGTTTGCCCTGTGAAAATAACTGTAACTGTAATAATAAGACGCTGTACATTAAAACAAGTATTTTATTTATCACGCTTTGCTATTTTCCTTCTGTATATGATAGAATCAATGGAGCAATTCAAGTATTAATAACATTGACTAAATACTATTGTGTCTTAAAACACAATTTACTGCCAGAAATGAATTCACTCAGGAATGTATTACACTATATCAGGTACATTTTTACTGTTGCATCTGCCGAAATAGGAATATTCAATACTCAGAATCAAGTACAGTGAGATATTTTCTTCAACGTCATCAAAGAGCTTTGGATTGACTCCATATAACAAGAGGTGCATGTTCCTCTGTTTGTAGCATAGAGAGCAATTTCTTTTTCCAGAAAATGTTATGTTTGCTGTTTTATTTTTTTAACATTTGCTTTAAAACTACACTAGGTTGGCTTGATTAGCAAGGACAGAACTGTGTTGAAACATAGCCTAACAAAGTAATCCACAATTATGACATTTGAATCCTATCCATCCAGATGCAGACGAATCATCACCAGGAATTGTATTTGTATTTATTCGATAATTGTTGAGAACATGGGTAGTAAGAGTCCAATAGGCTTATGAAGAAGGCCAAGAAGGCCTAGTCTGATATTAAAAATAAGTCACAAAAGTGAATAGAACAATCAAAAAGGAGGCCTTTGAATAGAAGACATGTTGACAACATACAGTACATGAGGTAGTGATGGCCTGAAAGTAAAAGAAAGGTGCGAGTTGTAAGAGGCAAGTAGTTAGAAAGAAAAAATGGTTGGGGAGGAGGAATGATGAGAATGGAGTGAGGATTGAGAGCAGATGCAGGACACAGAGAAGGAGGTATAAGATAGTGGAAGTGTATCTTTCTACGGGTAAACGTTTCCTTCAGCCAGTGTGATTGAGCACCTCTGCCCTGAACTCTGTGTAATGAGCAGTGAGAAAGGAAAACTTCTTTCCTGGAAAGTTCCCAAATTATTTAGAGGCTTATGGTGCTAGAAAAAAAAATACAATCTGCACAATCCAGCTTCTCAATACAGGATGAAAAATAATGGAATTCTTTGTGACAGCCTTTCCAACCTCTTGCCGTATAATGATTCTTTTACCCCCCCTCCTCCTCACCTCTTCCATCCTCCATCTTGGCTGAATCTCTCCCTCCCTTAGCCTGTAGTGTCCGGGTACATCTGTTTTGCATGAGATGCATAAAATGACAGGACTTAGACAGCCACTGCATCTAGTGACAAAGATTACTGTCAGCCACCTTCGCCAGTTAATACATCATTGCCACTGGTCCATTCCCTGCCTCTGTCTCCTAGCGACAGCCTATCCCTTGGTGAGGCCCGGGCCATGTGATGAACCCCCCACCAACTCAACTCCCTACACCCCTGCCAAATCTTGTGCCACACACACCTCTCCATTACTCTTCAGCTTGCTTTTTACACAACAAAAAAAGAGGAACGGTTATTTTCAACTTTACATTTTTATTGTATTAGCATAAAATATTTGTGAAACACGCAGCCTCTGCATTCATTTCACAGCAATTGCATTCTACTGGTGATTATGCTTCTTATTCTGCCGCTGCAATAAAGAGTAGGTGCGGTGGAGGATGTGTTTTTTAGAAACAAGGCATACACTCTGTTAAAACAAAACAAGTCAGCAGATTGAGAAAGTATAGGAGAATGTTCGGAAAATACTCTTAACATGCAAATTGTATTCAGGTTATCTGATGGTCCACTGGTTAGTAAATGATTGCACTGGTCAAGTTTGATTGATTCCTTTTGGTTTTATAAACCAGTACACCTCTTACTTCATGCTGTATTTGACAAAAATATTGGTGGACAAGGACCACAAAAACAAACCTGAATACCGGTACTTATAGTCCCAAAAAAGTATATTGCATGTGGAAATTTTGCCATTCGCATGTTAAAAATGTATTTCTTAGAGAAGATTGTACTTTTATAAGATTTGGACTATTTTTCATATACCTTTACAACTTTATTGTCATAGTAGGTATATGTTATTCCTTTTTTATGAAATAAAATTAAGGCAATAAAGTTATAGCACACCTTTTACATGTTGTTAACAACAGGCCTGCCCTATTTCTTATTAGTAATGCCTTGAAGTCGCATGTATATGTTACAGTCAAAGGATCTTGGCTTGAATCTGCATGTTCTCTCTGTACTTTTGTTTTTGTTCCCTTTGTCCAGGTACGCCATTTACTTCTCACATTTCAAAATGTGCAATGTTGGTTTTGATAGGTGCGAATGGTTGTTTGTTTCTCTGTTCGCTGCAATTGACTGGGGATCCAGCCAGGGTGTTCCCCGCACCTTGCACAAGGTCATCTGGGATGGGCTCCATTTTGCCTGTGACCCTGAACAGGGCTGGATGTACAGTATGGATTGCTAATTTGCCTGCAATCAGTTAAGATGAACAACTTTGAATTACGTGACCCTCCAACAAACCTTATGAACCCACATACGGTGAGAACAAGACAGCTGTACTTGGAAAATAGTCTTTTATTTCTGCTTAGAAAATGGTGAGTTTAAACAAAGGGCTTTACTAACGTGAGCAGGATAGATGAAAGAAGAGATGTAGGCTGAAAACAGACAGTGGCTTGGTAAGGGTGAGCCCCTAATTCAATTTCTGCTCAGAGCTACTGTCATTCTCACTAAATATGACCATTTATGTTGGGAAATCACAGGTTTCACTTTAAAAGTCAGCTCACCTTATAAGGAATGAAGACACTTTTGTTTTTCTAATATGACTGACACCTGTGAAATTACTGTTTTATTTTATTTGTGCTTGAAATCCATCCATCCATTTTCTAGGAAGCAGGAATACCACAGGGAGAACAGGTAAACCCCACACATGAAAGCTGAAGATCAGAATCGAACACTGAATCTCACAACTGTGGTGCAGACGTGCAAGGCCATAATTCACCATGCTAGCCTCATTGAAACACAAGTTTAGAAAAAAAAAATACCTATAGAATTGGAATGAAAATGCAAGGGTTTTGTTTTGTGTTTGTTTTGTGTTTGATTTTACAAATGCAACATTATTTACAAAGTAAAATGATTGGATAGGATACGCATCAGCATCCGGCTGTGAACGAGAAGTTGATTACACATGTAAAAGACTTTTTTGTAAATCGCTGGCAAGGTTTATTAACACCTCTAACCTTTAAGACAAGTCAAAAGTGCCCACACACAAACAAACACACAGATCATCACTTTTGATGCAAACAAACTGATGGAATGAGACCGAATGCAAGAATGTCCTTGTACTTATGCCTTTGTTTTATATTTCTGTGCTCCAAAACCACTTTGGATTTTGTTTATGTTGTTGACTCAAGCTTCTTTTCTCTCATCATTACTTTTGCCTTCCGTCCCTCATCCCACTCTTTTGATCCCCTCCACTTTACCCCCACACCCTTACCCCCGCCTTCCCTTGACATTGTAATGTTACTGCACACGACTTTATCTCGCCTGAAAAGGTGAAGCCATGAATGATCTCTCCAATTTAAAAGCACTCAACCCTCGCGCTGCCTGAAATGAAAATTTTGCATAAATTCATGCAACAATGATTCAATTTGAGGATATTATTTGCAAACAGTGGCTGAATTCTTCGCTGCATTAATAACAGAACAGAAGACTGAATTCACCACGATGGAAACATGTACTTATTGTGACATACACACACACACACACACACATACATATATATATATATATATATATATATATATATATATATATATATATATATATATATATACATATATCATCTTTCGTTTCAAATAATACAGGAGTACTGTAAAAACATACATGAAGCACAGTTAAAATTGTCAAATCTGTTTCATAAAACAACTTCACATTAACTTAACTGTGCTTCATGTATGTTTTTACAGTTCTCCTGTATTATTTGAAACGAAAGATGATGCATAGCACAGAGTAACATGACAATTTGGTCACAAAGAATTTGTAAATCCTCGAAATTTTGCAAGTAAAAAATGATAATAAATCAAATGACAATGACCCCGCCCCCCACCCCCCAGGTCCATACATAAATAAATAAAAATATACACAACAGTCAATCCTTGGTTGAAATTAAATTAGTTGAAAATAAATTAAATAGACTAATGAATCACAATCTCTGCCCTGTTACATGCTCATCAGCTGCTAGCAGGTAGGTAGGGAATCATTTTTCAAAGCGAGAATTTTCTATTACAACAAATATATGCTCACTGTTTCCGAATGGTTCACCCTCTCAGTTGGTAAAATACTGTGTACATGGTACTGTTTAACCTCAAAATAGAATAAAAAAGACTTGGACGATTTCACTTGTGGAACAATTGTGGAGAAAAAGTGCAGATCACTTCCTTTGCATTTTTCTCTATCCATTACATAAGAGCAGCTGCATATCCATAATGGACAGCAGACAAAATCTACATACGGAAGGAAAAATCAAAAGGAAAAATATGTCATAACGTGGAAATACATCAATGGTTGAGCCTCACAGTTTTTTCGTGGCAATAGAAACATGGTATTTTCACAGGCCACAATCTATCCAGTCTTTGATGTCCTCTAGGCAGGACAAATGTGGTCTTAAGGAGAAAGCCTCTTTTTTGCTTAGCGGGATATAGATTTGACAGTCGTCCGCGTAGCAGGAAGGAAATACCGTGTTTTCTAAGGATGGAACCCCAGAGGCATCAAATACAATGAGAACAGCAATGGAGCCAAAATAGAACCCTGTGGAACACCATACGATAGAGGGGCAGAGTGGGACTCAGAAGAACCAAGGCTAACAGAAAAAGTCCTGCCAGCTAAATAGGATCGAAACCACTCTAGAGCGCATCCACTAATGCCTACTTGGTGTTGCAAGCGAATCAAAAGAATACTGTGGTGTGCTATATTGAAAGCTGCAGTCAAATCCAACAAAACGAGACATACATGGTCTCCAGTGTCATTTGCCAGGAGGATGTCATTGAAAACACGTACCAGGGCTGACTCTGTGCTATGTAACATCTTGAAGCCTTAGACAGCTGGCTAAGGTAAAGCCCTCCTTTCCCATCAGCAATTAGAAACAGTCATCCATGCCTTTGTTACATCTCAGCTCGATTACTGGAATGCACTTTATTTTGGAGTCAGCCAGTCCCCCTCAAACGTCTCCAGTTGGTCCAAAATGCTGCTGCCCTTCTACTAACTGGAGCTCGGAAGATCGAGCACAAAACGCCAATTCTGGCCTCCCTTCACTGACTCCCAGTGCATTTCAGGGTCCAATTTAAGATTCTCCTATTTGTATTTAAATCATAAAATGGCCTCGGCCCGGCGTACCTCTCCTCCGTACCGCTCCTCCACTCCTGCACACCTTCCTGAAGCCTCAGGTCTGCGGACCAGGCGCTGCTTGAGGTGCTGAGGACCAAGCGGAGCCTCAGAGGGAATCGAGCCTTTTCTGTTACTGGTCCTTCCCTCTGGAATGATCTCACATTGGTTGTTAGGCAAGCCCCCTCTCTGTCCATTTTTAAAACCCGGTTGAAGACACATTTCTTTTCTCTGGCTATTGATCAGACCTGAAATTTTCGTCTCTTTTCCGGTGTCAATTGTATCTAGTGTTTTATGTCAATTTATTGGCTTTATTTATTTATATTTTAATTTATATGTTATATATATATATATATATATATATATATATATATATATAAATTAATAATATTAATAATTCATTAATATTTATTAATACATGTATCACAGCCTTTTTCTTTTTTTTTTCTATTTATTTTATTGTTTGTTTAGTGCTTTGTTACAACTCTAGCTATTATGAAATGCGCTATATAAATAAAATTGTATTGTATTGTATTGTATTATCATGTACACATGGATGGTCCAAAATGTGTCCAAGATTCATTCAGAATTCATTAATGACTGTTATGATAGATGCAACTGAGGCCAAAGGTGAAATAAGCACAACATTCCTTTTGAGCCTAATTTTCACCTATATTAGAGTCATATTGTAAGGTGTCCTTTTCCTGAAAGCGTTGATCTTATATCAAAGCAAGAAACTGAAGAAGGAATTTAAAGATATTCAAAACAAGACAGCACTTGTACCCACAACTGTTGTTCAAATAAGCCATCTCTTTTCTATATTGCTTATTCATCATGTATAGGGCATGGAGCCTATTCCATCTTGCTTTTGATTGACTTTTTAATTCATTTGAATTATTATTACCTTTGTATTTAGTGTAATTTGGTGCATTCTGTGTGCGTGTGGACCTTATAATAGCTGAGCATAAGAGACAAGTTCAACAGTTTTGTATCAGATCCAGATGCCATTACCAAACTCTTTTATAAATGTCATCCTTTTAAGTCAAACCCAAATGTTTTCAGTCTTGAGCAAAAATTGGCCACACTATTCAAATTCTTCTTCTGCAGGTAAGTGTACTTAGACCAGTCACACTCACATTCACTCTATCAATGAGTGGGACTGAGCACACACTGCCTGCAAGGAAGTCAGGCGAGTAAACCACTGTCAGTGACTCAGCTAAATCAGTCCATGTCCATTTTAAGGCCTCTAGGAGTCCCAATTCACAATGATCTTCAAACTTTCAGGGGTAGATGTCCGGTAGCAGAACAGTGAATTTCAAGATATTCTGTATTCAACACCACCTTTGATGCATTTAACAGTACTCACATTGACCATGTATATGTTAGAGAATGTGTGTGTGTAAAAGTGATTGGAAAATACTGATTGAGTGTGAGAGAGAGAGAGAGAGAGAGAGAGAGAGAGCGATGGTGAGAGAGAGAGAGAGAGATAGAGAGAGAGAGAGAGAGAGAGAGAGAGAGAGAGAGAGAGAGAGAGAGAGAGAGAGGGAGAGAGAGAGAGAGAGGAGGGGAGGGAGAATTTGTAAATTATTTGAGTGGAGGACGTTTCCATCTATGGCTGCCAGGATAAATTATAAGGATTACTGATCAGTTAAATTAGTAAATAATTTGGTCATACCATTTTGCTGTGGAAAGATCTAATCCTACTTCCCCAGTGTGTGCAGGGGTGTGTATGTGTGCGTGTGTGTGTGTTTTGGGAGGAGGGGGGTTCTTCTCAGAAGTTCTCACAGTGTGAATCAGTTTCCTGTGTCATTAGTCTAGATCCACTCTAATGATGGTCCCACTGGAGCGCCACCTCCCAACACACACACGCACACACACAAATCTAGGCGTGTTGAGAGCGAATACAGAGGCTGCGAGGGCATATGCAAGCATATGTATGTAAATTCGCTCATTTATGGCATTATCTGGAGGAGGTATTGTCTCTCCAAAGTAATGTATGAGTGCCAGGGAAACATGAAAGAGACAGAGGCTCATATGCATGCAGCAACCAGATATGCGACACCATATAATGACAGCTCCTGCATGTGGAAGAAGAAAGAGGGAAGCAAATGAGAAAGAGAATTAGTGAGAGAGAAGATGAGAAATAGTGAGACGGAGTAGGAGAGGAGGGGATTGAAGTAGCATCAAGTGAGCAGGACAAAAAATGGGTGAGAGAAAAATAGCGCTAAACTGATAAAAGACTTAAATGAACATACAGTGTAGGCTACATGATGTATTTATTTTGGGATTTAATCTGTATTTTATACAAGTAACACTTTCGGGCTTGGAAAGGCCAACATTTTATAATGAAACAAAAATAAACAGTTAATAGTAATGGCATGGACACATACGAGCACAATGACCTGTTCTGTGGGGAGGTTTTGGAGTGGGGGTTCGGAGGTTTTGTTAACCCTAAATCTTAAAGACTTTAGGAATAATTACCAGCCTGGGAACTTGTGACTTGCTCAGTCTTTTGGTAAATATTGTACACAGAAAAGGCGAGAGAGAAAGGTGCTGAGTGATAGAAGGTACTGTTCTGGATGGAGCTTCGCTCAGGTATGCAGCATGCACACACAAAAAGACTATATGAAGTTATCTGCAAGAAAATTACTTACAAATATATTTGCTCTGAACTAGTAGCTATTATTAAGACTGAATGTGATTTAAAGACAATCCAAATCTGTAAACTCATTTATGCATCTATGTTGTACTAGTGAACATACTGTATGCAAATATTTATATTAAAATAGAAGTTTCAATGGTTAGTAGTCTTGAAACACGATGTTAGGAACTTCAGAAAATTGTTGATAGAAGTCACGGATGAAACTCTAACAACCACTATCATGCAGACATACAGATCAATTACAAGTCCAAAGAAGCTAATTTTGAGAGTCCACTAAAACTTTTGTTAGTGAAGTTAAATTGTTAAGATTGATGACTATGTACATAGCTAGAAAGTGGTCGAAATCAGACATAAAAATGCGCAAATTTATATTCAATTCTATTTATATCTATCTATTTTCTAAAATTATATTTGCATTCTAACACAAGAACACCATTATGAAATAAGTAGGTCTACTGAATTTCAATCTTGTATACTATTTTATTGTCTTTGTTTAGTCATAGGCAGAGCGGGCATTTTACTACAAATTGAGCGTCCATTATTTGTCATCTGTCTGCAGCATGGGTACCCTTCCATCATCTGTCATTTGCCTTTTTTTTCCGGGGGTAAAAAAAATAGTACATACTATAGGTCGGTCCGCCTCTAATTTTAAATGGGCGTCTGTCGGCGATTCCGACTAAACTTTCGCCAGCAGCAACAGTTGACAGCGTTTTTCAAAATGAAATAGAAAGTAATCAAAATGTAATCAAATGTAATGTAATTTATGTAATTAATGTAATCTTGAAAAACTAGTTGAAGTAGAGTACTAGTTTATTTCCGACAGATTTGGGAGCAAGAGTAAATCTGCAAGGGAAAATGTCCACTCCTCTTTTTCAAAATCAGACTGAACGACAATGTTATGTACACTTTTGGTAAATGAGCCAAAGTCCTTCCGAAGTAATCTTGAGCGATAGATGGGGATGGGAGCCACAATCACCAAACTTTCATGGAACTGACACATATAGACAGAAAACCATTCACATTTACATCTGTGGGAGATTCAGGTTCCAAATAACTTTATTGACCCCTGTGTTGGAGGAAGTCAGAGTACCAGAGATATAGAAATCTCACACGTCTGAAAAATCTGTTGTGAAGCAACCATGTGGACCACAGTTGCGCTGTGAAAGTTTTTAAAAAAAAATTACCGGTATTTGAATATATTAATAGATTAAAATTCAGTGAACAATTTATTTTACAAAAAGTGTCATCAGGACAGAGAGAGAGAGAGAGGGCAGGCCTCCACCAAGTTTTTAACATTTGCCACCTGAAATCAATGTTTAAATAACCAAAGATTTTGGCTCTTTATTGAGCTGGACATTATTCTGGTTTCAAGAGAATAAAATCCAATCAGACACTTCATAAAGTATGCACAACTAATTACTATCTGATCTGAGGATTTTATTAAGGATACATATTCATTGATACTTTCCAAAATATGTAAAACATAGCACATTTTATTTTTGATCACATTTGGATGAAACTTTAAAAAAGAACATTCTGACTCAGATTAAATGTGAATACTGTATATGTGGAAGAATATTTGCTGTCCTGTGGATATTTAAAAAATGCAAAGATTTATCACCAACTCTTGACAGGACATCTTATGCACGCATGCACAAACTGAATGAATACACACTCAGGGAATGATGATTCTCTCAAGCTTAACGATGTGAAACAATTTGTTAATGTACATGACTATTTGGTTGGAATTTAGACTTTACAGGCCTCTCACGTGATTACCCTTCATGTAGCTCTATAAAAGGTTAAGGTTTCATTAACACACATTGGCAAACTAGGTGTAACAGTCAGTATTGTAACCCTCTCCCATTTACCGCAGTGAAAGGCGCAGTACACGTTTCACACTGTCACTCATACTTACACTGTAAATATGAGAAGAAGTGTAGTGGAAGTGATCTGAAAATTGCTCTGCCTTGTGCCTCGGTGACGAAATTAATAAACAGAGGCATGAGAGCGGAACAGGTTTTGACAATGCAAGTCTCTTTCTCATCTCATCCCTGTCTCCTCTGCCCCGTTGCCCCATTTTCCAGTCCCTTTTTTTCTGACTCTGGCCTAATAAAGCTCAATTACATGCCGCTTCTTTCATTTATTATCAGGGTGGGCCTTGCCTTCTTTTTGCAGGCTCTTAATAAATAGTAACCCAGAGAAACAGCTTACTTATGGACATGTTAATAACCGGGTTCTGCTGTTGAGTTGAAAACAGCTTTCTCAGCAGCCTGTCTGGCCGCCGCACAATGGAGAGGGGTTCAAAATAGAAGGGTACAACTCTAGTTAGCCTCTGAGTGCTTGCTCCCGCAAATGACAACCACTGGCAATTAGCGCATCGGCAGCACAGGGGTAACCCTATACATCTTTGTCTGTTTCGCTCACTGGGAGATGCCAGTCGAATTAAGAATTAAAGCTGAGGATGTCATCAATTTCCCTTAACCTGTTTTATGTAGCTCTGTGTAGGTGAATGCATGATAGATTGCTTTTG
This sequence comes from Filicampus tigris, assembly GCF_054856515.1. Lineage (NCBI taxonomy): Eukaryota > Metazoa > Chordata > Actinopteri > Syngnathiformes > Syngnathidae > Filicampus > Filicampus tigris. The sequence continues at coordinate 5,064,693 of NC_141227.1, read as the reverse complement.
TCAGGCTATTAAAAGTGATGCAGTCTGCATTAACAGGGATGCTTGAAACATACCTTTTGGATGCACAGCTCGTGAGAATGCGTAATATTTGGAGCGCTAAAAAAAGATATGCCCATTGTCGGAATTGATGTCCCTCTCACTCACTTTCTCCCGCATGACAGACCTTGATATGTAATGCAAATCACAGCCTATACCACAAAAGACTTTCAGCTTGCTCCTGTTCATAATATCAGCGACACCCCCCCCCAGCCCCCTCCATACAACAGCCCAGAGCCTGTACACTGTCATCGGGAATCAGACAGACAGGCTCTTTATTGCAGTCTTTACGACTCCGACTGAAATAACTGTATTCCCCATTGGGAGATAGAGTGGTGGTGGGAAATGTAACTGTATACATTTACTACAGTGACAATCAGAGGGAGGGAGATGCATGAGATAAGAAATATCCCACCCTGGTCAATCAGAAGCTTTGTATTCATTAACATGCCCCCTCCCATGCCCATCTGTCTTTTCCTCTCTTTCATGGACCATCGTCATGCGGGCGCTTTCATCTGTCCATCTTCTTATCTTTGTGTCCATCCACGCACTGAGGTTTAAACCAGCAACCGTGGAAGACATTGCCGTCTGAGGTTGTCTTGAGAGATGAAAGATGGCACAGCTGTGGTGCTTGGGGACGTTTCTACCGGCCATGGAGCTACTTCCTCCTGCTCTTTCTCTCTCTCTCTCTCTCTCTCTCTCTGCACACACACACACGCACACAGACACACACACACACAGACACACACCCACACACGCCCCCCCCCCCCACACACACACACACACACACGTACCCCCCCCCCCCCACACACACACACACACACACACGCCTTCACACCCATGTTTGTCCCGCTCTTTCATTCGCCACCGAAATGGGCCCTGCCTCGGCTAATTTACATAATACACTTCTGACACCTTTACTTTATTCATCAATCACACCCAGGCAGCTTCTCCAGGTCTAGGCTTTTGTCTGAACATGTCTGCAGCAGTGTAAGCTAGGCACAAAAGATTAATTTCACATCTTTTTTTCCCCATTCTTACTCTTTTTTTTCCTTTTACTTCATTCCATCTCGTCTTCCTCCTCCTTTTCTTTCCTTCACCTTCAACCTTTGCCTCCTTGGGCATCATCCCATCCCTCCTTCTTATTTTACAAAAAAAAATAATCCCCACAAATAGACAGCAGTGAAGTAATGAAAACGACAATGCTAGCATCTTTTTTTCCGGTTCATATTCCGAGAGTCAGTTTTTCTCCCTCCCACTGTCTCTCTAGCCCGCTCATCCTCGTCAAACCTTGACCATCTGTTTGCAGTTCTTTTTTTCTTTCATCCTCACTGTCGTTCCATACTGTACTTGGATCGACCAAGAACACATTTCTGCCAGTCCTCATCCCGTCATCCTCCACCTGTACAACAAAGCGACTTTTCTCTTTTCTTTCACGTTTGTTATTTAAATTGAAAGCAGTCTTCACATTTGCTAGTGACAGGAGTTTGAAGTTTTTAATCTCTTGAGTAAAATAATAACGCATCCTGCGTGATTAAAACAATAAACACAGTGTGCTGTTTATTAGTTCCCTCCATCGTTATCTACCCACAAGCGTGCGTCACATTTCAATTACCTGAAATAAATGAAATAGGGCTTCAAACTCTCACGCCTGCTCGTCAGAGGAGACAAGAGGGCAACTGTCATTCAGATATCAATTTTGAACAGATGGTTTGCCATGGGGGGCACATCTCCCTTTCAATTAAAAATCTCAGCCATTGTCTTAAGCATCGGCAAAACACACAGATGGGTTTTGTTTGTGTCCGCCTAAGCCTTTTGTTTTTCCAGTTAAGTTGTTCACTAGCAACCAGTGAACAAATGTGGTTTTATTGGGAAACTCAATAAAAATAGAAAATACACAAGCCCAGGCTTGGAAGAGTATCAGCACTCACCAACTTCCAAAATGAACAAAGCACGAACGTCACACACCTGGAGCCAGGCACTCCCTTGACCCCATCTCAGTCAATGGCCTTCCTCCTGCCCCCTTTCACGCCACCCCACCTCACAGTGTTTGACATCTGAGTCCACCCAAGTGGATAATTAGCACCAGAAGCAAGTTTAGCAGGATAGACTTCTCCAACAAACAGAAGTGGGGCACCGGCAAATTGTTAATCATACCTAAATTGTGCAATTTGAGCTTGAGCTGTACCATTTTTGGGGGAAAAAAGACACGCCGACAGAAAGAAAGAAATTAAAAACCCCAAATAATTTTGAGCTAAATGGTACATTTTTGTCCAGATGACATCTAATTGTTAAATCATGAGAGAAGTTACGACCTCATCAGACCCCAAATTACACTGATGGGCTTGTGGACCTGAGATGCTAGATGCCATATGTGCAGTGTTGGGCAAGTTACTTCCAAAATGTGATATATTACATATTACTAGTTACTTGCATGTGAAAGTACTACGTTTCTTTACAATATTACTCTATTTGTAGAGTAATGCGTTGCTCAAGTTTAAGTTACTTTCAAGTTACTTTTTCAAAAATCAGGGATTAATTTATTTAATAATGATTTTAAGACCTTAAAAGAAAAATGCAAAATTTGTTGCCATACTCTAGCTGGTAAAGTTAACTTATGAGCATATTTAACTATATAGTGTGGTCTATAATATTAAATGTTTCAACTCTATGGTGTGGTGGGACATCACTACCTTTGATCAATATTCGTATCAATAAGATTTATTTTTTAAATATAAATATTGGAACTGATATTTTGTCCAGTAGATAAATAATCAGACTGTAAACCACAAATGAAATGATCATTATTCTCAAATTAATTTACACACTGGGGGCGGCATGGATCAGTGGTAGAGTGGTCCTTTCCAAACCGGCAGGTTGTGGGTTCAATCCCCGGCCATTGTGACCATGTTGAAGTATCCTTGAGCAAGATGCTGAACCCCCAGTTGCTCCCGATGCTGCGTCATCAGGAGGTAGATGAGGTACAGTGTGAAGCGCTTTGAGTACCAAAGGTAGAAAAGCGCTATACAAATGACAGTCCATTTGCCATTTACACACAAATAATAGTGATGCATAACATATAATCGATAATAGGTCTAACAAGACAGATAGATAGATAGATAGATAGATAGATAGATAGATAGATAGATAGATAGATAGATAGATAGATAGATAGATAGATAGATAGATAGATAGATAGATAGATAGATAGAAACACACAGACAGGGCATGTGTAATAAAAGCAAAAATATGTATTAAAAGTCAAAACTGACCTGACTAAATGTTTTTTCCTTTTTCATTATTATTTTTTCTATTTATAATAATTGAAAGTTCAGTTAGTTCTAATTTTAATTTTAATTTTAATAATTTTCTTTTACTAGATGGAGACAAAGTTTCGAGGTGATTTGAAAAAAAAAGGTAAATAAGAAACGAGCGCATTAGACTCTAATTAATGGCGTCTATTGTAGTTTGTCCGATTGATGGTGCCGTAGCGTGACATCATATGTCACCGGTAGATGATTTGCATTTTGATTGTGAACAGCCAATCAGAATCACTACGTTTTACATATGGCAATTGATGGCACTAAGTTCATTAAATCATATCTAAAAAGCACAGTGACTTATTTTTTTGCAGTTTAATCGCTTCGTTTTACTTAGGTTTGTTCCTGCTTGTATTTTGTGTCTCTGATTTGCATTTTATTTTATGAAACCGTGACAGTGATTATTGTCTCAAACAATAACTTCTCAGCCCTCTTGGCAATTGTCTATGGTCTAAAGACAAGTGAAACGCTAGGTGGAGAGTTGACACATGCACTGACGTTATTACGTGAAGCTCCAAGTGTGACAAGAATTTTTTATTTAAGTAGTGCTGGAAATAATGACTTAACATTAAGTGATGATATGAACGGACCTCCTTGTTAAATCAAGTCAACATATGCATTAAGGTCCTGAAATTTGTAACGCTTTATAGGCGGGGGACACCCTGAATCGGTTGCCAGCCAATCGCATATATATAGGCAGTTTTGCTTTTAGTTGTACTTGCTGGCCGCTTGTTGGATAAATCTTAAGTAATTTGCACAAAGCCAAATTCAAATACTACAAAAGTTGTATGGCTTTGGCATATCATATCAGAGCAAGAGCTGGGCATTTTTCTAAAAGTTCCCGGTCCCTTTATCGCCTTCTGCTTGCAGCCGGGGTACCCTTCCGCTGTATGTCTATCCGCCTTCTTGTCTGGCCGGAAAAAACAGGCCGGTGCGCCTTGCATTGTAAACGGGCTTCTGTTAGTGTCCCCCCCATTCAGCGATATTTGAAAAAAGAAGACTCACCGCGGCATGGAAGCCTCTCTGTGGCCGGACTAAATGTGTCTCTTTTTAGTACTCTAAGCCATCAAAAAGCCTACGCCGTGGCCAATGGGAAACGGAAACCTCGCCTTGGCCATTGAAGCCTCACCGCGAAAATAGACAATGACATTTACATAGATGGAAAAAATGGACTTCCGACTATGCTTAGTCCGTTTTTTTTTTAAGTTTCCGGTCTTTCATTTATCGCCTACACAATGGGCATCCGTCATAGGCGGAGAGAGGGACCGGTCCGTTATATAGGCTGAATGCAGCTCTGCAAAATATCCTCACGTGACCTCACAAATCAACGTGCTGAAGTATGGTGCTCGTGGGTAGAACTACAGTAAACCTGTATGTGAGAAGTTTTGAGAATAGTTTCTATGAGAAGAATATAAGAAAGATGCCCGCCAAGCTGAGTCAGTTTACACTTGTCTGAATCCCACAACAAAACGTCAAGTTTGCTTTTCTTTTCACTGTCGTACATCTTGCTGATTTTAGTCATCACTGCAGAGATGGGTCATTGGGCGATGTTTGAAATACCTCAATTAATCCCTACACATGGATGCCGATATGCCGAGTTACTGCATATATAGAACGCACACTGACTTTGATATTGAATCAAACAGTTTGATTCTGTTTGAATATTACATTGTAGACATGGGGTGGATGTATAGCAGTCATCTCCCACTCAGAAGGTTCCAGGTTCCGATGTATATAGTGTATGTGACAATTTTGGTCATTATTATGAGGAACATTTTCTGTTACTTTTGTAGATGCTCATCGTCAGTATTCTCACTTTCCCGAAGAGGTGTTTGTAAGTCTAGGCTAATACTAGATTTTAACATCTGCATAGATTCATCCCGTTTCCATCACTTGTTCCCTCCCTTGCATTTCTGCCTGAAGAAAATTAACGCTCTCCTCCCACCCCAGGTGGTGAGGGGAGGGACAGCAGGGATGGAGAGGTGGGGAAGGCGGAGGAGTGTCGAGAGCCTGATTTATCTAAGCCTGTCAAGCCTTGGGAAGCCTCAGTGTGTGTTTGTGTGTGTGCATCTGCGGTGGTGGGGGCGCAGTCTGGGGGCTTTTGGTGTGTTTACAGTGGGTGCAGGGGGAGAAGTGTCTCTCCCACCTTGGCCCCTGGGTTGGCACAGCGGAAGCCCACGCCTCCCATCTTTCTCATTAGGACGTGTGTGTGTGTGTGTGTTATATGGGGGTGCAACACTGTGACAGTTCAAAGTGACATTCACACTCCCATCTTTTTCTCATGCCGTCCTTCCTATAACAGACACATTTCCGCACTTGCTACACACCCATGAAAAGGTGTCAATATGTTACATTAGTCTTGATGTCTATAAGATAACTGGCGTACAAGCCAGCAGCAGAAGCTAGATCTCACCCAAACATGCACAGCTGTGTAATGATTAGTTTCATATGAGGTGCCCGCTGCTGCTATTAATCATGAAGCAAAATTTTATGTTACTGCTTATTTTCAGTACTTTTCTTTCTCTCTCTAAACTCTTCCTCCCTATGGAATAATATACGATGTCTTTTTCTTGCAATACCGACTATACGCTGCTTAACAACTATTTTTAACCATGAAAAAAATAGGCCAGGCTTGATGAGTGAAAATTCAGTCTAATTGAAATGTTTTTTTTTTTTTTTAAATCATTTGTTTCTGTTTTGTAGCTGTGCTAATACACTCATGCCTACCAGCTTTCATTGCTTCTCAGTTGTTTTGTTTTTTTAATTAATGTAATGACAGTGACAAGCAGCAAGTTAGTACTCATACAAATAGTCAATATATTTTCTTGCTGTTTTATCACAAACTATAATTTAAAGAAACGCAAGGAAAACAAATAAACATTATGGAATATATAAAATTTGCATTGCTTGCAAATTGTTTTCAATTTTTGAGGGATGCTTACATTGCTTACTTACTATGCATGATAATGGACAGATCAGAATCCCCAAAACAGATGTGGTGGAATCACACCAGTTTACTGAATCCATATTATTTCAACCTGTATATGAGTTTATATGACTTTAAAAGGGAAGTCAACCCAACAGTTTTCTTTACAATAATATGGTTGTATGCGCTCCGGGTGTATTATGCTGCTTAATTCATATTCCACTAATGCAATATTAATCATAATGCCATGTTTAGATTAGTGGGAGTGCATACAACATATTACCGTAAAGGATATTTTTGGGATGACTTCCGCTTTAACAGGCAACCAACCACCTGTCCGAAAATCAAGAGATAACATTTCTCTCTCACTAATCACTACTATGTCGCTGGACCTCAACATTTTACAGTCTATTATCTACAGAGCCACATGAAACAATGAAAACAAAGTCAAATATATGAAGTATGCAATATTAGCCAGGCAATTTTTTTTCTCCATGTATTGTAGAATTTAACAGATATACAAGTTTACTATGTTATGCACTTTGTTATGCACATACACATGATCAAATTAAACTGTTCTTGAATGCATCATATAGTATATACTACTACAGATATGTATCAGAGGTGGGCATTCCATCCCAGTGACAAAACACTATGTCTGTTCGTCCGTCCTAGATGGACACTCGGGGACGGAGGATGAGAAGTTTTTAAAAAAAGACGGACTAAGCAAGTTAGCTAGGTTTTCGTTTGTCCCTGTAATCGTCCATACCCAGGTCACGTACCGACAGATGTCTTGTGTTGGTTTTTTTTAAAAAGAAGACAACTGTTCTCTTCTGCGGTACCACGGAGCCGCCTTTAACCGCCTGCGCAACACTGTCGAATCCTTTTTTCTTCATGTGTGTTCCCTGCAGTAGCATTGTACTCACAAGCATAGTCTGCCCTCTTCAACACATATAAATACTATGGAGTACGCCACAGGACGCCCATTTCACTGACAAGGAAAAAGGTGGCTAACAATTTTGTTTTGTTAACTAACTGTTAACCTTTAGTGCATACCTCATCCCTTTGCATGCAAAATATGTCCTTGTCTGGGACATCTCTAGCACTTAAAAAATCTCCCCAAACCGTCATTCATGCTCATGCCAGCACCACCATACACTTAAAGGGGAAGTCATCCCAAACATATTTCTTTCAAGAATATGTTCCATGCAAGCCCACTAGTTGAAACAAGGCATTCTGAGAAATATTGTGTTGGTGGAATAAGAGTTAATCCATCCACTCAGGTCAGCCATGATTGGTTGTTAGCTGGGCCCTGAGCAGTTGTGATGTCATTTTCATTCGACAGAAGTGACAAAATGGCTGCCTTCTGAGATGGCTAAAAACGGGTGAATTTTGCTGTTTAACTCATATTCCACAAATGCAATATTAATCAGAACGTGTTTCAACGAGTGGGCCTGGTGGGAACATATTCTTGAAAAAAATTTGCCTTGATTTCCCCTTTAAAGCTATGACCGGAAGTTTAAGTCTTTTGTTCTCCAAAAATTACATTGTGTTATTTTGCAATATTTATTTTTATTGCAAAATAACGGGAAAAAAAACCCTGAAAACTTAATGCTCAAAGGTTTTGCAATAAAACGCAATAGTGTTGCATTGTAACGAAATCATAAATGTTTCCATGATGTCCTCTGGCGGGCTTCGTAATCTGCTGACCGACAGTGGTTGTGTTGGCACCTAAATGCTATCTTGGTTGACACACTTACACAGTTGTAAACAATTCAATCCACTCACGATACTCACAGCCTGAAAGTGGATGTGAATAGGAAATTAGCCAGCTAGCAAGCTTTAAATAATGTTTATGAATTATGAAACCTCTGCCGTTAGTATCGCTCCCACGGCGTCATGCACAGACTCTTTTTTGGGAGGGGAGTGGGGGGTGGCGACGGACTGACAAAATCTAAGGACCGAACTGCTTCAAAAGGACGAGGACGGACAGGGTTGGAAGATGATTATTTTTATGAATAAGGACGCAGGGAGGGTGACGGAAGGGTGCCCAGGTCCCGGCCGGAGGACAGACCAGCAAAATAGGGTAAAGTGCCCATCTCTGGTATTTACATTATATTAAAGCTCAGTATGAACATTGCAACTATTTGGGTTGTTTTTTTTAAGTGTTTTTGTATTGCAATGTTATGTTGAGAGCTGTGTCCAATATTTTGGTTCCCCAGTTAGGCTAATTCAGAGCAGTTAAAAATTACAGACATTTCTCAGTATGATGCAGGGCAGATCTGGGTCATTAAAACTCACAATAAAATGAGTACCTCTCTGACAGTGTCAGTCAAATGTCAGCATGATTATCTTGACACCGCTTTTGTATTAGATAAATAGAATGTGCAAGGGTACCTAATGTTGTGACAAGTGTGACTACTGAGTTACAAGTGACTGTATTAATGCTTCATGACAGTTAGGCCCTCTTTTTTTAAACTGGGTGCGAATGTGTACATATGTGTGTGTGTGTGTGTGTGTGTGTGTGTGCGCGCAGGCAGCAAAAGCTAAAGGTCGAATCTTGCAGTTTAGGGTGACTCTAAAAAAGAAGATTCAAGCCCAAAATTGATAGAATGTCAATGTATTACAACCGTTTACATCCAATGAAAAGATGAGGAGCAGAGATAGCATAAATTAGCATAAAGCTTCTCTTTGGTTGTTTGATTTCTTTCCGATTGCACTCCACATAGCACCCACACACAGACGCGCACACACACACACACACACCTACAAACGTCACCAGCAATCTCCTCTCCACTTTCTTCCCAAACCGAGCTCCTCTTCCTGATCTATCGTTCCCTCTTTAAAGATGGGCAGGGTGTCACACAGAAGAGACAGAGAGGATGCGGGGAGGAAGAGGGGGAGGGACCCTGCACTATGCAAAAGAGGGCCTCGGTAGCCAAAGTCGGCAGGCTGAGATGAGGTGTCAGCATTGCACGGGTGCACTGATGTATGAATGCGGCGGAATCAAACGCGTCACTCGGTGTGGGTGTGGGTGAGTGGAAAGGTGAAACCAGCTTGCAGAGAGAGCGAGCAGGTGTACATCTTGTCTTTTTTTTTTTTTGCCACATTACACTTATTTATTTATTATTTTGCCTGTTTGTCTTCATCTCTAAGTCTCTGCTCCTCCCTCTTCGGTGCTACCGAAGAGGCCGCAGCCCTAACAAGGAACTCGGTCACATAGAGAGTGTGACAAAAAAAAATAAAGAGATGGGGAGCAAAGCGCAGCTTTTCAGAAAATATTAACATGTCCCCTAAGGAATACCACCTAAATTGAAACCGAATGAACTCAACCCCTCCTTCTCTATTTTCACTCCTCCCATCTCTCTTTTCCCCTTCTTCCAAACCTCTCTGAGGGTTTCATGGTACCTTATTCATTAATATGAGTTTTCTTTAGCATGGTTGATGGCAGCAACATTAAGCGGTTGGTCGCTGCCGAACTCTCCGACAGCAGTTCATTGGCTCAAAACTCATCTCTCAGAAAGAGTGGAGAGAAGAGAAGCAAGATGCAGGTAAATGTGTTGGATGGGATTTCCACTTTTAACATCAAATCTTTTTTCATGAGGTCTGCATATACATTAATTCTGTTACTAGGCCCTGGCTAACATTTTGATTTAATCATCTTTTGCATAAATCTCTTGAAGGGCGGCGCGGGAAAATGTATGTAGGTTAACGACCTAAAATAATAGCAAAATACTTTCTTGGCCCAGGGAAGACCGTGACCACATACAAATCTGATCTGTGGCAATTATTTTAAATTGTGATGAAATTTGAATTACCTTTAAAGTAGTTCCCGTTAAATGAATTTTTGTTGCATCATGCAGATAAAGATAATACATAAACATGGTGCTGGATTTTGCAGTACATTGCATTTTGCTTTGGCTATACTTCTGTTGCCCTTTGCGTCAGTGCTCACACTATGGTTTCAGAAGAGTCACTCCTTTTAAGTGAACATACTGTAAGTGGAAACATTTAGAGCCACATTTGAAACCACTTAGTTGAAACAATAGAAAAAAAATGCTAAAAAAATACTGTTTGCGCAGTTGGAATTAAGTGGCCTCCCTTAATATGATGCACTTTCTTGTCCCCTTTCTATTAAAAAAAACATGGCTGACAATGTATATGTGATGTATTAAATTATATACCAATAATTTGAATGAAATCAATTAATGGCTTTGGCAATAAGCAATAACCTGTAGCTGGTCTCAGATGTTATTATGGAAGTTTTGTGACCCTAATAGGCTGTACGTTATTTGAATAAAGATTGAAGGCTTACTCCATTGATTTTATTGCAGGAAACAGCAAATTGATTTAAACAACACTCCTTAATGGGGGAGTGGAATATAAAGGTTGCGGGTTGAATGGGATTTTTTGTGAATGTGCTGCAACACTTTCTGTCTTTAAGTGCTTAAAGAACAGCACAATTTCAATGCCACACCAACAATATAATTACAGCGGAGGCATTAATGGCTCAATAAAACCCTTTAAAACCACATTTGCTGGTTCAGTGGTAGTTTAAATGCAACTGTACTTGTATCCCAGCGAGTGACAAAAGGACCATGTCACTGAGTAGTGTGTGTAGTGCAGTTACTCCCCAATTTTCCCTTTCAACAACCCCTTCGTTGTTGGCCCATAGTGAACTCTTCTTTGAGTCCCAACCTATCTGAATGAGGTACCGCACCAGGGTGGCATGTTAAGATTTAATTTAGATTTGATTCATGATTCAAGATATCTATTGCACTGCTGCATGGGAATATATACAGTATTGCATGAATGGGAAATTCCTTGACGCATACGTGTGTTTGTGTGTATCCTACACCGCAGGACCATTCGTCGGCGAACAAGGCCCTCGCGGTTTTCAATTTCCAGAGGTGTCAGATGGACCCGGTGAAGGCTAGAAGTTGATACATCAGCCTGGCCACTGCTCCTATTGTGAGTTTTTACTTCATTCACAGATACCAAGAAATATGTGAGCTCAGTCAATTCTGGGCTATTGTCAAAGTCCAACATTGCCTGGTTGAAATTACATTAGGTGATTTCCTGATTATATTCTCAAACAACAGGTTTGGCATTGTGGTCAATGATACTGAGGATGCATTTGCAAACACTCTTTAACAATTGTGGGATTGCATTTGAAATGGTGCAATATTTGAAAATTTGCTGCCTTGGTCATATCTTATTCCCTGATCCCATTTGATCCTTGGTCCAGATTTACTGTAACAAAATCTGCATAAAGTGTGATACACACCGTATTATGTGACCACACAGACAGAAAGACAAAGAGATATTCACACCCACATATTACCATGTGTTCTATACGCAAGTGTTATGCGCAATGCACAAACATCCAGTCTTGTTCTGTTCCTTCCCTGTAAAGAAACAATCTTTTCTGTGATACCGTTCAATTACCAATGTCCATACAGCCAATGTCTATACCCACTATGTATAGTGGTGGGTGAGCTGGAGCGAACTCTAAGCTGATTTTGGGCAAGAGACAAGGTACACCCTGGACTAGTCGTCAATGAAATACAGGGTAACAGGTAACTGATCCAATTTAAAAACTATATAATTCAGTGGTTTGTGGAATTTTCGCCATGGGGGCGCTATAAAAAATAATAGACAAAAAAAAGACAGGATTTTAATTATTATCATATTATTACTTGAATTATTGTCCTTTATAATACATTTCAAGCATTTTGTTATAGCTGCAATTGTTGTGCAGTGATGTGTAAATACAGTTTAGTTGAGTTTTAAAACGGAAGTCAACCTAAACATATTTTTTTTAAGAGAATGTTCTATGCAGGCCCACTAATTAATATTGTGTTTGTGGAGTTAAGCAGCAAAATCTACCTGTTTTTAGCCATCTCAGGGGGCGGCCATTTTGACGGCTCACCTGTTTTCTGAAGCTGAGCCATGATTGGTTGTTATCCGAGCCCTGAGGGTCTGTGATGTCATTTTTAGGCAACATGTGTGACAAAATGGGCACCCCCTGAGATGGCTAAAACCTGTGGATTTTGCTGCTTAACTAATATTTCATATTGATCATATTGCCTTGTTTCAACTAGTGGGCCTTCAAGCTAACCATATTCTTAAAAAAATATGTTTAGGTTGACTTCTTTAAGTAAATTATTTTATAATATTGAATTTAGGCAAAGTATTTAATTTTTTTTAAACAGCAAAAGTAAACACAAAGTTACTCCAACTGGTGCTCGAACTCTCGCCAGAGAAAAAATATTACCCTCTAAGGCGGAGGAACTAGTCACTCCGCCATAATCACAGTGCACAATACTCGGCCTATCCCTTTCTTTAGTCAGCAAGTGTAGTCTTCACTGTAGCCTGTCTGTAATTTTGTTCAGAAACCTATGATTAAGTCCATAACTCCACCATACCTGCTCTCATCTCTATTTACAGTATCTATCTATCTGTATTCATTGCTATACCTCTGGCATAAATCTCACCAGCTAACAGTGATCGTCAGTAACATGGCTGTGCTGTGGTGAGTCCCTCCTCAGTTTATGTGCTTTGTTTTTGAGTGCTTTGTGTGTCTGTTTATGTACAAGCTGTATGTGCACGGTTTTGAAAACATGCACTGCGATGGCAAAATCTCATAGAGATTGGACTATACGGCAAGTGGACTGCAACAACTGATTATATCAACTCACATAACATCCCCGCAGACATCGCCAGGGGCCCCGGCACTCCGTGGATTATCATCCCAAAGGGGGACGAAATGAAAGCGGTACAGCACGCAGGGAAGGAATTGGAGACACAAGGCCGCCACGGCAGAGAGGCTATGGAAAAGCTCACACAAGCAACCGCTTACCAGCATTTTCCTTAAACACAAATTTCCTTGGTAACAAGATGGATGAACTGAGACTACAGATTGTTTCAAACAACACCGTGAAGAGTGCTGTGCGCTAATATTCATGAAAACCTGGCTACGCTTATCCATCCTCGACCAGGCTATAGAGCTAGCAGGCCGCATGCTACATTGGTGGGATGAATGCCCATGAATATACTGATTCATCCAGGTTATTTCATACTCAGGGCATTGAATTATCTTTTTGGACAGTTCTCCTCTCTTCCAATCAGGCTTCATCAGTTCATGCCCATAGGTGAGACAGGACAGCTCTAACCTGAGTGTTGTTCTGGTAATCCAATTATCTATCCCATGAAGTACATTTTGTGGCTGTGGCCTCTAATTGAACTAATATGGATGCGTGTATTGAACAGTTACATGATGCCGTTAGCTGTCAGTAGAACACAGTGGCATATAGTGACTGGTGAAGTATCTCCTCTTGAGTCAGATATAAAATTATGAACCCAAAATAGAAGATTAGCCTTAATTTCAATTTCTACCTTAATTGAAACATTGGTTTTCAAAGCTTTTAATTATGTTTCAATCATTTCCACAGTGTTCAACAATGGGAAGAGAATATTCATAAGGTCAAATTCATTGTTGTTGTTTTTTTCTGATCATTTGGTCTGACCTTTATATATATATATATATATATATATATATATATATATGGTAATTTTGCATTAGGAACGTCCAAGCCCTCTTTGCAGGCCCGAACACTATGAGAGGCACAGATGTACATTTACAACTTAAAGTGGTGGAAATAATATTTTTTCAACCGTCTTTTGTCTTTATTTCATAGCGTGCGTCTTGACTTCTAATCATTTATGGGTTATTTTATTTATTTATTTTTTGGTCCTGTGACAAGTGAATTTCTCCATCCTCAGCTATTCGGCTATTATTTTTCTTGTTTCTGATTAGTTCAGCTCTTTGTTCGGCCGAAGCTTGATTTACGATGGAGGATGATATCCATGATTAAAATTTACTTTCAAGGCGCACTTATCAAGAAAAAATTGACTTTCTGAGGCTAGGTCAGGGGTCGGCAACCCGCGGCACCAGAGCCGCATGTGGCTCTTTCATCCTTATTTTGCGACACTGCGTGACTTGGGGAAAATAGATTATAAGTGTTCGATTGAAGTGAATGTTATTTGTCTCAAAAACGTGTATCATGTCTTCTTATTAAGTCAAAGTTTTTGGCCACTTTCATATGTGGTAGGTCGGATACTGATCTGGTTATTTGCAACGCAATCGCAGTCTGAACCGCGCCTTGCCACATATGGCTCCGACATTGACGTCATCCGGATCCAAAAATGCGCTCCGGGTGGGCAGAGAGACTGTTCTGGCAGCCGGTGAGATCGACTCTGCAAAGTTGTTTTGAGTAACAGTATTAATTTATATTTGACTTTAATTTAATCTCACTAGAAACATGAGTATAAAGCGGACATCTATGGTGATAGTAGTAATTCAGCCACGGCTCAGATCGGCCCATTTTTTATGCCCTGTTATGACGTGACGCCATCTTTACTCACGTCTCAATGAAATGAGATCAGAAAGCCTCACCTCATCATGTCCCCCAAATACTGTATTACGACCTCCTACGAAATCGCTTCACTGTAGAAATGCCCCGAAAAGCTGCACCAAATTTACTTCCGCAAAAACAACATCTGAGTGAGTCATCTCTTCTTCTGCGCATGCGGGTCACTTTCGGAACGCATATGATCACACATACCAAAGAGACAAGGTCGCATTTATAATGTAATATGAACGCGTACACACAAAATACTTTTTTTTTTGGACCCCCAAAAAAGTTTTTTTTTTTTTTAAAGACTGCAGCGACAGTCCTGCGTAAAGATAACATTGATTTCCCACAGCCCTGATTTGCAGAAGTCCCATTAATCAGGTAAAATAAATATTTAGGCAGTTATTTTACAAATATTTTCATTGTTTAGTGAAATAGTGTTCTTTTTTTCCATTGTATTTTTTAATTCAGGTCATGTTTACACAATCCAAAAGCCAGGATGACTGCTCAAGGCATTATTTGTTTGATAGATGGATAATTCAAGTTCAGCTTTTTAATTCATTTGAAAGAGACGTTCAACTCTGTGATTTTTTATTTTTATTTTTGTAAGCGTTCAAAATGTGTTCATATAATAAATAAAATGTAATTTTCTGAAACATGGATATATTGCATGGATTTCATAGGCAACACACTATTTTACAAGTGGAAAGATATATCAATACAATACAATTTTATTTATAACTGTGTTCTTTTCTTTTAGTAATCACTCACAAAACCTCAAATATGTGGAATGCTCTTCTTTAATGACACACATTTACACTCTTTTGTATCCGTGCATGTAGGTGAGAGTGCTTGGACGGGAGACTATGCAGACAAGTGTCCGTGAATCTGCAAATTTGTTTTCAGGAACAGTATAGTAACATGCTCTCTCTTGTCATTAGGCCTATTTGTTTTTCTTTTTATTTCAGTGAGGAACAAATACTGCCTCTTAGCCTAGGACCTCATTTATAGCTCTCTTTCCTCATCCCAAATGCATCAAGTAGTTTATAGATAGTGATCCTGAGCGGTGTTGAAGTACAAGTGTCATTTTAATAACAAATGCTTGCAGGCATGCTTGGAAAGGCAGAGCGGCTTGGATGAGACGTAAGCCTTTGCGGCTAATGGCTAATGCTCCTTTATGACGCATCCTCTCAGGAGGCTGTTTGCCTTATAAAATGATTATACTCAGAGACCAGCCTGGCTTTTTATCCTAAGATTTAGATGCTTGCGCCACAGATATACAGAGGCCTGCATTTGTTTATTATATTTGATCAAATACGTTCCACATTTATAGTACATGTGGATAGCATATCTGCCTTACAGTCACAGGTTCTAGGTTCAAAGTGATGCTTGTGTCTTTCTATGTGGGACTTGCATGTTCTCCCCATGCTGCCTTGCATACCTACCAGATTAAAAGAAAAAAAAACTTTAATTAATGAATTGAAGACTCTAAATTGTCTATGTGTGCTATGTGATTGACTGGTGATCGGTCCAGGGTGTACCCTCAGATCACTCAAAGTTAGCAGGAATATTCAACTATTTCTTTTTCTTTTGACTTTTTCTGCTAATTTGATTCAGTTTAATTTAATGGCATATCATGTCTATTTTTAAGGTCAATGCAATACAATACAATACAATACAACTTTATTTACAATAGTACATTTCACAACCGCTACAGCTGTAACAAAGCACTTTACATACAACAACAAAATAGCAATAATATAACAAGCGAAAGCAATAAATTAACACAAATTACTATATAGAATACACACTGGAAAACAACAGAACACTGTCAAGATAAATATTGTCATATTCTCAGGGTAATTTTGTTGGAAATCAGGGTGGGAATTTAGCATTCTTTTTTTCAGCAACTGAATCACAGACAGGCAGCATTCAGATATCAATGATGACCATATTCTTTTTAATAGTACAATACATTACGAGTTTGCTTTTCTAACCTCTACTCATTCACTAGTCATCATCAGTCATTCATGATACCACTGAATTACTATTCATGAGAAATAATAATGTAGATGCATAATGGTCTTTCCAAAAGAAGGCGTCCTTTGCTGAACATTGCGTGCCCTTCTAATTCACCAAGCTGCATCTTAAGGGCCCAGTTACAGTGGGAAAGGATTTTATGAGTTTACGGGATGCTGTTTTTACGAGCGGCTGAGGAGAAATAATGGGGTCGAGAGTCTCCCTCCTCGTCCTTCCTGCTCGCCATCCCTCTCTCCTTCTCTCCAGGCCTCTCCTATTACCTGTCTACTCAAGGGCTCAAGAGCATCGCTTAATAAAAGTTAATCATGAGAAACTTGTTCATTAATTACAGTTCAAACCAGCTGCCTGCCTGACTTCACCAGTTCCTTTTCAAAGGTACAGCATATGTCTTCTTTGATTTGATCTTCATAACTTACGTGTATGGATACTTTTATTAATTATTTCCCCCTATGTAGTTGTCACATGTTCTTTAAAAGGGACATGATTATGATACATTGTTATCTCGGTTATGCGTTGGGCACACTAGTATACACTTCTGCTTCACAGCAAGGAGGTTCTGGTTTTAATCTGTCTGAACTTTTCAGGTTCTGTCTGCTTGTGAGGGTGATCAAACTGCATCCCACAGTGCAAAAACCTGTACAATTATGCTATCTTAATTGACAACTGTCTCTCCAGTGCCATGACTCAGAGTACTGATAGTGACAGGATAAAGACAGGCCTCAGTGCAAAACAAAATAACTGACTCTTATTTTCCTCGACTTTCAAGGATGACCGAACAAGAAAGAAATAAGCAAGTAAAGAAGAAAGTGAATCACTTGCAATTTTGGTATTGCTTCACAAAAAGCCTAATTTCAATTTTGGGAATGTGGGACATGCAAGTCCCCATTACATGTTGGTCCATTGCCAGAAAAAGGTGTGGGTCCACCTTTTCATTTTTGCATTACTAAGAATATGTGACAAAATCCCTATTTGGTGGAAATAAATGCAAACATTTTCATAACAATAATTGGGCATATGTGGGAGGTGGGTGTCTACAAAGGGCAATATATTTATGTTGTACCAAATGCTACTTGTTTGTCCTTGACATAAGTCAATACTCTACTGCAGGGGTCACCAACTCGGGTCCTCGAGGGCACCTGTCCTGCAGGTTTTCAATCTCTCCTTGCTGTAACACACCTGATTCAAATGATCAGCTCATCAGCAATCTCTTGAGAAGCATGATAACAATCATGATAATTTAAACATGTGTTTTACAGCAGGGAGATATTGAAAACCTGCAGGACAGGTGCCCTCGAGGACCGGAGTTGGTGACCCCTGCTCTACTGAGTAGCGTTCTAGCTGTGTTTGTATTTGCGAAATATTTTCAGTCGTGATGGGACAAGTCAAGGGCAAGGTAAGGCAGCTTTCTATATTATTAATATTATTATTGTATATCACTGTATATATTCCATACACAAACTCAATGTGATTTATGCGATTAAAAGTACAACACTTAAAATCATTTCACAACAAAGAACATAAGACATTTAAATACAAAGGTACATAAAAAAGGCAGCTTACTAAAATTCCTAAATAACATACAGTGCAAGAAATAGACAAAAGAAAACAATCCATCCATCCATGAGAGTAATAAGGAAAAAAGATTTTCAAAATGCTTTAAAAGAGCTCAGTTCGAAGTATGAGCAAAAAAGGACAGTTTTTAATCTGATTTACCAGTAAAAATATTCACACTTGGGGCTGATTTCTGTTGGCAACTGTTTCCATTCATGTGCAGAACAACAACTAAATGCTGCTTCACCATGTTTGCTTTGAACTCTGGGCTCCACTATTTTCACCCAAGTCTGACACCTGCAACTAGGATGTTAGTTAAAGCTAAAATACTTACTGTAGATACTTATAACTGGTGTGATACCACCTCCTAAGTCAAAATTTGGTCTATTTTAATGTTTTCTTATTTCACAAATTGGTCTTATTGGTCAGTCTTCAAGTGTGTGTTATTTTCATGTATTATGGACAGTATAAACTGTTGAAAATGTCTTTCTGTCTTTAACAATGTTGTGTTACAGCGGAAGTCAACCCAAACATATTTTTTTCAAGAATATCCTTTAAGGACGCAACAAACTTTTTTTTTTATTGCTTAAAAGTGATGGTTATGTAAATGTAAGCTGTAAGGCCTGTTGATATCAAGTATCAGGGATGCAGTCATGCACGCATGGGCTGTGATGTAAGTTTATAAAAGAAGAGTATAGTTAATTTATATTGCACTGTTTTAAAAGTATTCTCAAACATTTTATTCAATCTTAGATGAGCAGGTGTACCTAATTTTGTGGGCTTTAAGTGTACCGTCTGGTCTGGTGCGTCCAGACTGTTCTGGCTGGGCCCTGCTGGATAATGATTTACTCATCCTAACCGCAAAAGGCACAGGCAGACAGGCTGTAGAAAAACACAGCAGACAAACACAACCTCCTGCCAAAACCAGTGGGGTTTGGCCTCCTGCTTTCTCTGAAGAATGAGGAAAATAGGCTCTCCCAGTGATTCACATTAAAGTCAACACAGGATCATCTAGCCTTGTCATTAAAAAGAACACACACACATAAACACACACTCTGCAAAAATGACCTGGCATGATACTTTTTTTTTTTTCACGAGTATAGCTATTCCCCAGTGAAGAGTATGACCTTAATGTTTTGCCAGCTATGTTCTGTTTTGGTCACAAAAGTTGTAACTTTTCCATTTGAGTCAGATAACGTGCTTTGTCAGTGCTCTATTCCCATTCAACGTTTTTTGATATTGCTTATCCTTTTCAGTCACAGCGCTCGGATGAATTCTGGCAAGACCCAGGTCACCGGTCAATCACAGGTCACATACAGTATACTGCAAACAGTCGAACTTTCACACTTGCATTCACACTGGCACAAAGTGGGAACTGAACCCACAATACTAGCATGGAAGTCAGACAAGTGAAACACTGCATCGGCAGCAAATTGTGTTTTATTTTGTCATTATTATTAAATATTTTGTGGCAAAACAAATCATATTTGTAATTCAAGGTTTGCATCCAGTAAAATTGTTTGTATTGCACTGAATTGAGGTGGTACGTGTCCAATTGGTAAGCACATCCTCCTCACAGTTCGGAGGTTAGGGGTTTCATTGTGGGTCTTCCTGTGTGCAGATTACATGTTCTCCCCATACTTGTGCGGGTTTTCCCTGGGTACTTTGGCTTCCTCCCACATTACAAAAACATAATTGTTAGTTTCATTGATGACTCTTAATTGTTCTTCAGTGTGAATGTGTGTAAATGTTTTTTTTTTTTTATGATTGTATTTGCTAACAACAATGGTCAAAAGCAAATGAGATCCATCCATTCTGGGGACCGGTTGTAAAAGTTAGTGTTTTCAGGTTCCTAAACGCCGCCTCCGTGTGGATGGAATGCCCGAACAACTTGGGCGTTTACAGTGAAACGCGTTTCCGTGTGGACGAGGCCTCAGAGTCTTCTATTAACCTAACATGCATGTTTTGGGAATTTTGGAGGAAGCCAGAGTAACCAAAAAAAATCCCCACACAAGCGGGAGGAGAATATGCAAACTCCACTCAGAAAGGTCGTAGCAATGATAGCCATGGCCCTACCATGCTGTACTCAAAACAACCACATATTTCTAAAGTACTATGGTGCTTTAAAATTCATCTATTCATTACATTCAACAAGACAATGTAAAAAACAATTAATGGGCAATACTAAAGCAAAAAATAACGTTAAGTGGATTCATCCTTGTTGCTAAAGCTATTCTACCATTCATTCAAAAGGCTTTTTTCACTTCAAAATCTTGCAGCATTCTTATATTCATACAGTACCTCTCGTGGGTGCGTCCATTGAGGGTGGTCACAGGAGGGTTGTTGTTATTGTTGTCAGGTGTGAATGACCATCTTGCATAACGACTGGTCATTCACCTGCCTGATGACAAATGGCTCATTAGTGGACATTTTCCCCAGGTTGTATGACAATCTTTGGGGAAGAGATGTCAGGATGTTGTTGTAAGATGATGACAGGTGATGGCGCAAACCTCCTCTGTTTAGAGAGATCCTTTCTAGTATGACACACTGGCGATGACTTCCTTCACTTCTCTCTCAAACCATCGGTCCTTGCTGTCCACAATTTTGACATCATTGTCCTCAAAGGAATGTTTTTTTCTCTTTGAAATACAAATAAATTGCTGCGTAACCATTAGAGGATTTCCTCATTTGTTGTGCCATGGAAATTCACAATAGACATGCTCCACTCATTTCAATTGTCAAAAATAATAACTAAATCACCTAAAACATTGCCAAGCATCGAGCCACTTTCCGAATAGCGTTACTGCTCCCCACACCCAGAATAATGAAATGATCAGCCATCGCCTTTGGCGTTTGCCTCTGTTTCACTCTAGGTTCAGCGCCAACAATGTATGTCAGTGCTGTATGTTGATATTTCCAATTTGAATAGAATATCACCTGTGTCTGTCCAGTTTCGGGTCCTCCTTTCATATCTGGAGACATGCAGTCACCAGCCTGTCCATGTTGTTCCCCTCTCATTATTTATATAGGATGGTCCATCTCCTTCCACCTCTTTCCAAAAGCACCCTTTCCTTTTGAATTGGTGCAATCCAGAGTAATTTTCTTGATGGAATCTTGAAAAGAAGATTGAATGTTCTGCACATGAGTACTGCAATCCGCATTGGCCCTGATCATATCCTCATCACATTACATTGGCATCCATGCTGGGTGGCTCATTCGTTGGGTATGAAGACTATTGAATTTTACCAGTGGCTGACATCAATATTTCTTCACTTGCTAGCTGCTGCCATGCTTGTTCTGGTCCTGGAGCTGGCGTTAGGGTTAGGGTTAGTTAATCTGATGCTCAAGGTAATTCTCTTTTTCACCGCGGCCTCTGCATTTTATGTGATCAACGCTTTCTGAAATGAGCTTCTCTACATCATCATCAAAAGCTTCTCTGTCTTCTAAAGTAAACTCTAAGGTCCTCTGAGCAAGGAATCTTTTGGCCATCATAATCAGTTGTGATGATCAGCTACACCGGCTAAGCTATATTTTCAGTGTCTATAGTGCCCTACCAAAATAGACTATGAGAATGTCATTTTTATTCAAATGTTTGGGAGTATGAGCAAGGCATTGATGCTTGAATTTTGCAGCGATGTTGCAACGGCAATGCTACAAACAAAGAAATTAGCATTTCCATATTTTTATGAGCTCCCAGTCCAGTGGACCCGAACATCCTGTATGTAATGTAACTGCGTTTGGGGAAGAATATGTGGTCTTTCCAAATCTGTTCCAATACATGTTCAGCAAGCCAAGGCCAAGAACTTTGAATATGAAAAAAATTTTAATATTGTTTTCTTCATGAAAAAATGTATCCATACTTAACCACATGACACCTCGACTTATAAGTAGTGCTTTTATGATTGACATGTCTCTTGTCCAATGATTTATCAACATTCACAGAAAAGCCAGGAAATGATGCAGACAGCAGGTATGTGGGACTTAAACAGAAAAGCTAGGTCACAACGTGACTAGAACATGTTATAAAATATTTATGGATGACAAGAGGTGGTTCAAATACAATGTAACATGCTACTGAGACTGTCACGGGTAAAATTTCCAACCTTTAAGTTATGTACTATGTGTACTACATTACTGTACTATGTTACAGCAAAAAGCAATGGTTGCTGAAATCAATATTACTTCCAATACTGTTTCTCAGTGGTTCTTTAAATCATTAAGTATTTTCTGTATGTGAAATAATTTTAATTAATCAGAACCTGATTCAAAATCATGTCTTGGTATGAAATTGATTTTAGTAAATCCATTCACAAACTTAAGTGCATTCACATGTTTTTTTATTCAAGCAAAAAACTGAAATTGACTGAACTGCTGCAGAGTGCAGGGTTCCCCAATTAGTTTTCATGAGTGGCTCATTGTCAGCCAGTGGTTTTGCTATGAATCAAAATTTGAATGCCTTTGAACAGCGCCAAAACATCGCAGATGTAACAGCATCTCAATATTACAGTCATTCATTTTAAGGTGAGGAAACTCATGATTTTCCAACCCAAGCCGAGCAGATAGTCTCTATTGCCGGGTAAACTGGATGGTGTCATCAATCATTGTCAACAGCTCTTCAAAATATCCACACTCTCTCCTTTATAGTCACCTCTTTTTGTGGCAATCCTCTTTCCTGACAATTGCACCATGTTTTGATGGTTTAATAAAAATTACAAAGTACAGTATAGTGTATTTGGAGCCTAAAAAAACCATATATTTGTCCCTGTTCTTCTGTTGCAGCGTTTCGGTAGATGTGTAGTGCTCAATTACTTGCTATTGTGTGTATGAGTTGCTACCTGTAATTTTTTTCACAACGTTCCACTCAGTTGCATTTGGCTATGTCGCCCGATGAGTGGCGGGCCTAACACAACTTTGGTTGTGCAGAAACATCCAGACATTTAACACAGCGCTCATATATTTTCCATTGTCTGTATATTAATGAAAAACAATGTTTAAAGTTTCACTGAGTAATCAACAATGAATCAGGTGAATGGCTCTTGCTGTGCAGGGCATACTATGCCGATCAACTCTTTGTGCAAAGTAATTTCTGCAGAGAGTGGAGTAAATGAATGATTTATTCGGAATTACACTGCGTAAACCTATTTGACAGAGTAACAATACACACTGTCAGAACACAGGTAAATTACTGGTTGTGTTGTGAGTTTGTCTGTTCAGTCAACACAGTGTTAAGATATGCAAAGTTAGAATGTGTTTGGCATGTCACTAGAACAGTGAGTTTATTAATGCACCTCACTTGTCGTTTTGTGTTATTAGAAGCAACGCTTCTAATTAATGTATGCAAGCAAGTGCAAGATCACACCTTGCCAAAGTATGAAACAGTGCAGTTGTGTGCTGCTTATGTATGCGTGTGTGTTAATGAGATGGCATTACACCTTGTTCCAAAGTGTGAGCTGTGGATCTACAGTATCACCTGGTTCGCAATAGGAAGTGCTGAACCTCACCAATAACATTCTTGTGGAAAAAATATCCATAAATCAAATGAAAATGTTGTTTGGTAAAAAATGCAAAAACATTTTCTTTTTTCATTTGGCACCTATGTATTTTAGTTTTGTGTGAGCATAAACACATGTACGATCAGAGTTGTCAGGGTGACACTTCGCAAGCAGCTGCTAGGACACTGTGGGAATCTAAAACACTAATTTTCCCAGTGGCCTTCTTGCACCTCTGCCCTTCATATGCAGACATTTCCATAAAGTGCTCCCCCTGGGGAACCAACAATAATAAACAGTTATTAGTAAATGCATTATGCCAGCACGTCCCTTTTGCCCTCTTGCCTCTCCTCAGTCGGCAACCTACAAATACACCAGCTTCACCACAGCACCCAACCGAACCTGAAACAAGTGTGTGCGTATTTCTGACCCATCTCACAACAGAGCACTGCATTCGTAAGGGAATTGGGCTAATGCTTGTAATAGTGTCGGTCATTACAGCAAAAAGCTTTGAATGCTGTGTTCCTGCCAAACTCAGAACCATTTTGATTTCACATGGTGCTTTTAGATCTGAAAGTCTTTCACTTTGCCTTTATTTATCCAGTTATTTTGCAGTCTCTATTAGAGTGTGCTAAATTGCTTTGAATTAATATTCTGTTTTATCCCTGGTGATCAGTAATTCAACTCTCTTATATACAGTATGTGATCTGAGAGCAGTTGCTTGTATCATTACAGTTGCTACTGAACCCATTGTTAGCACTGATATAGCGCTAATAAAGATAAATGTATGTTAATTTGCCAAAAGATAACAAAGATTTAGGATCTGACTCATGTTCTGAATTTGTGTTGTGTTTAAGGGTGATTTGTCACACGTCTACCAGTCTAGATGAGTTCTACAAGAATACGTGAATGCGTGTCCTTTTTATAAAAAACAAAACAAAAACAAAAACATTTTGTCTCATAGAAACAGACTCTGGCACACACACATGCGCACACACACAGACACAAACAACATTTAATTTCCATAGGTGAACACACAAGCGTTCATGGACAAACACAGAGTGGGTGAACTGGCCAGCCAAAAAATAAATAAAAATAAAATAGATTAGATGAGATGGGGGGGAAGCAGGAGCTGGGTACTCAATGAGTACTTGCCATGTATCTCCGATGTGGTCCAAACAAAGATTATTCTAATTGCATTACCATATTTACAGCACAATCTATTGATTTGGGTGTGAATATCACAATAAAATCCTGATCCACCCTCACATATACAGTAAAGTATTTGGTTATTGTATGAATTATTTTTCCCCACTCATCACTGTGCCTTCTGATCTGTGTATGAATGGTAAAATGTTACAGCAGATTGAGCGTTGGCCTTGATGCATTAAGTGTGATAAGATACTCAGACAATTCTTCAATTGTTCTATCAATTCTTTGGATACAATTTTTCAATCAACAAATATAATGACCATCTCATTAATACATCAAAATGATTTATTTAGAGAGAAAAATGGATGCCGTATGTTCACTGCATCGATGATCTTCCTAAAATGCAGAGCTGGGCACTTGACCCTTTTTTGCCGGTCCGGCCGCGACCCTCCACCTTTGACCTGGGTACCCTTCCGGCCGCGACCCTCCGGCCATATTCATAAACATTGTCGGCCCCCGCCCCAGTTACGTTCCAAGTCGGGGGGGCGTCGCTTCAAAAAGACAGCGACAACAATGGATATCGTGCCTGCTACAACCATAAAGAGACCGAGATGACTAGACGATGCATTTAATTTTATTGCGAAAACGATCTGGAAGGTGGCGGCTAAGGGGGAACATGGGTGAGTAGCTTCTTTTTACACATACGCTGCTACCAAACTAGTTTGCTTTGCGGCAGCAACAAGCTGCGTGGTGCATTCTCTCCTCTGTGTGCGAAACTGTATGTCATCGCAACATGTGACATAATGGACCAATCAGAGCAGCAACAATTCCTGATGTGGGTGTGCCATGTGTTGCAGACCTGTCGACAACAGCACAATGCGTCGGAATCAATGCGGCAGTTGTCGCTCTCGCCGTTACGGGAGTAGAAAGAAGCCTAAAAAGAAGAGTAGACTGAGATGAAATGTGGCCGCCTTGCGAGCACATCACAGACATGAGGGCCGATTAGTGGGCCGGACTAAAATCCACTTCCGGCCATGCTTGGTCCAGCCCTTTTTTAAAGTTTGTTAGCCCCCACCCCCCGCCCCAAAAATGGGCATCCGGCCGGGCCGCAGGGTCCGACCGGTCCGGCCCAGGGACGGACTGCCCAGCTCTGCTGAAATGCACAAACTTTATACATACACACACATGCTCGCACCCACTCACCCACACACACTAAGCTCAGAGTTGGAGCACTATTTGTGCATCCTAACATTGGCTTTTCTCTGTGCAAATCTTCATATATGTGGTCAACTTCTCTGTGATATGCCAACAAAAATGTATTACAGAGCGTCGTGTCCTGTTCACACTTTAATCATTTGACTTCCTGTATGAGTGTGAGCTCTGCCACGTACAGAAATACTCAGATGACAACTGTGAGTGTTGGCTGCTTAGAGGGTGGACAGGAGCCTGATGGAGGAATTTGGGGTATGTTACAGGACTACCTGAACACCTTTAACAAGGGAGATAAGGCCCTCTTCCTGTTAGAGGTCCACCACTTCTTCACTTCATTTTCATCAGGTGGTGTGTGATGGTGGAGGTGCTTGGCACTTACTATACTGGGGGCTCAACCATAGCAATGTATTCAATACATTGGTAGAGCTGCAGCTATCTGATTGGTCCGATAACACAGAAACACATGAATAGAAAGACATGTCTAAATGTTCTGAGGTGATTGAGATCCTTTGAATTTGTTTTCGTAGTCTGATGTTTCCTACTTTTCCTCATTTTCTATGCTCCCGTGCTGGGAAGGCAGCATTAAAAAGAAGGAATCTGTCAGGTCTGCCCTTTCGTCATCCTGAGGTCTGCCTCTTTTTCCTTGTGTGTATGTGTGTATACAGTATGCGCTTAATTGCATGTTTGGATACAGGCATGT
Organism: Filicampus tigris; assembly: GCF_054856515.1. Classification (NCBI taxonomy): domain Eukaryota; kingdom Metazoa; phylum Chordata; class Actinopteri; order Syngnathiformes; family Syngnathidae; genus Filicampus; species Filicampus tigris. Next base: position 5,037,850 of record NC_141227.1, on the reverse strand, counting down.
TGGAGTCAATCAGAAGCTGCACATCATTACAGTGGTTAGCAGATGTCTTAACCAGGTCTTGGATTACACTACGTCACCGGGTCGTCAATTCTATGTTGAGTTCGTTGCAGCCAGCCATTAAGAATACTGTATTCATATTTCACATTTTTCAAACTTTTCCCGGCCTGTCTGCATCTCTCGTCTCCAGTGTGCCTCCATTCCTCGTTCTCTGCACACGCCTCAAATCCTCTTTCCTGCTTGCCTGAACTTATCATCCGGATGCTCTACCTGATCAGGAAGTGTTCCCCTTAAGCTACAGCAAGACCTGATCTGTAACAACAGATAACTCAGCATCATAATCTGCTATTCATCTCCCGTCTCTACACCTGTGTCGTCATCACCATCAGAGCCTGATCAAAACCTGTGTGACTGGACAGGCAGACAGGATCTAGGGTGTGCTTTTCATTTATTAACATTCCTATTATTATCATTTTATTTGTGTTCATAACATCAGAACATCATCATTGCTGTTGGACAGAATCCTTGCATTTTACCAAACTCCACATTGTTCAAGTTGGTTTTATCGGTTATACTCTGTTGCTGTCATATACAGTCCACCAATATCAACACAACACCACCCCAAAATCATGTTCAATAATGTATTTGTATCGTATTTCTAATGTATTTCACTAAATTATCGCAAATGTAATATGCTGTCGTTAACTAAAATGGTACACCTCACAGTGTCCATCCACGTTGAGATCCCCCCTAACCAGATAAAACGGCTCTAATACTTCCCAAAAGCAAATGGCTGTGGTCACATCATTTACCCAAACTCTTTTTCCAAGATCTAAAAGCCAAATAAATAAAATAAACAAAAAAATAAATAAAATAATGAGCTGACTAAGCAGAGTAATAGGCTGAAATTTATCTGCATGCCAAGTGAGGAAGAAGCAGGTATTCTCAACACTTTAAATCGGCTAATAATGTGTAATAATGACAAAGGACATTGGGAATGATCATATGTGTCATCTGTGTCATCTTCCACACCGCTAATCCTGTACAGGGTTGCGGGGAGGTGCTGGAGCCCATCCCAGCTGACTATGGGCAAAAGGTAGACTACACCCTGAACTGGTCGCCAGCCAGTCGCAGAGAACATACAGACACCGTCACTGAGCAGGAACCGATCCCACCCTGCCCGCACACAACTCAGGCGTGTGTACCACTACACTATCAGCGACTTGGGGAAAGATCAATACGGTTGATTTGTGGGAAAAAAAATTCATTTGATGTTAAAAATGAAGCATGCTGCATTTCTTCATAATACAGTAAATACAAGCACCATCTGTGCTCTGAGCTACTTGCATGCTTTGATGTTTTCAATCATTAAAGATATCATTAAATTGCACTAATGCGTGTATTAATGTCATCGATGTTATTTTATTTTTTTTATATGTATATTACTACTAATTGGAGCTGCATGAACATACGAGCCCCTGTGTAGTCATGGATGTGAGGAAACCGGTGATTTGATTAAAAAATAAAGTTATGCTAACTGTGCTGACTGAGGCATACAGTAAAGCGGGAATATTCATTAATTCACACAAATATGGAACGAACCTGTCTCTCTCTCTTTTTTTTTTTTTTTTTTTTTTAAGAAGTTAGAGGAAGTGAGAGACAGATGGAAAGGGAGTGGTGAGTTGCAGAGCTTGCCCATAAATGAATGAACATTGGGGAGAGGGAGAGGAAAAGGAAGAGTGGAGTATAATTTGTACCCAACTGCTTAGGAGAGCAGGCTAATTACTGGCTGAGCAGGGCAGGCACAGGCTGCTCATGTCAAAAAGGACAGAGACACTTTTTAGGCATCAAAGTGCATTCATATCACAGCACAAAGAAGATCGAGGCCAAGGGGACTGCCAGAGAGTACTGCAGCATGTGTAAATGGAGGGGGGTGGCTAATGAAAGATATTGAGAAATGCCTCCTTGGGCCCCGCTTCTGTTTACAGGTAGACTTTGGTAGTGCAGTTGTGTGGGCAGATGTAGCTGTGTTCAGAGAGAAAGGAGAAAATGCTAAAACTGGAGAGGAGGAAGTAAACTGTGAAACAAATTAGTAAAAAAAGAGTTTAAGAGGAAACAAAGCACTTTTGATTTCGGGTCGTACCCGTTACCCCACTGTAGGCGTAAGGCGATAAACGGACTGCAAATTTTAAGTAAAATTCCCAGCTCTGATACTAGGCGGACTGGCCTATAGGCGATTACTAGTTGGTTTGGCCGGACAAAACGCCGGATAGACAGATGGTGGAAGGGTACCCCGGCTGCAGGCGATAAAGATACCAGGACATTTTTGTAAAATGCTCAGCTCTGGCAAGTGGCCGTCAATGTCAGAAAGGCATATGCACAAAAACACACGGAGGTTGGCTTGGCAAAATTTCAAAGTTGGACTTTGAAAAATCCAGCACGCCCACAAGTCTACAGATATGCGGTCCACATAGTGAACGGATGACGGTCACTCAAAAATGACTCGAAGGGAATGGATGGTGATTGTTTTGGATCGTATTCACTGCAGGACTTATTCATTTTAAATAACATTTACAAAGAAACATCTGAATCACTTGGACTGCTTGTTACCATGGAGGAGCACCATCTGACTTTTCAGCATAGGGATACCCAAAGGGTTAGAAGAAGCCTTGGTGCCTAGCGCCGTTTTTATTGCACTCTGAATAGCCGAATGACAAATTTGAGCAACGCTCTAAGTTTCTGAATGGTCGCAGTGAAGAGAGCGCGCTCTGAGATTATTTCCAAATGCGCCCCCAATGCATAAGTAACTGAAAGATGCACCCTGCCCCTTTCTGCCCTCACAAACAAGGGGTATGGCTGCAGCACAAACCTGGAAACAGGAATTGTATTGGAACAAAATGGTTACTTACTTGGGAACTTAAAAAAAAAAAAAACTTAAATAAATAAATAAATTGCTTTCGGGTCTGATGACGGGCTAGACAGATTGCCGATGGGGCTATAGAACCCCCCACTCCAGTCCCGGTGTAACGCTGTACATGAACATTATAGATTGTGAACAAAACTCCTCACGGCCTATGGCTCCTGACCAGTATTCTGATTACTTCTTTTTTTTTTTTTTACTTTAATGTCTGAATTAATTAATTCTCACATACTGTGCATATCATGCAGAGACACAAAATTGGTTCCCTCTACAGCTACAGCCATTCCCTTGTTTCATTCACACACACACTGGCTTATTCAAACACTTGTAACTTTACTCTATACTTAATTAGTTTTATCTCAACCCATTATTTACAACTTGGTTGTGATACATTTGATTGTTTAAAGGCCATAGACATAGGCTTTCATACACAAACATTGAAAAAAGGGTGCAATAGCAGGACTAAGACAAGGATAGATAACCATATTTGAACTTCCTTTACACTCACATGTAAGTGTGCACAAGTCCCAAAGATACATTGGGAAAAACAACCACGAGTGACTAACAAAATAATAGGTTGCATAAATAAGTAGTGTACTGCTATGGACAGTGGCAGAAGCAAACTATGTATCTGCATGTTTTCCATGTTGTTTATCTTCAAGGCCGTCAGGCTCCTTTAGAAAATACTATAATTTTACAATGTAGATCACAGGATCTATTTTTGATAGACCTATATTTTGTTTATAGACCTATAGGCACAGTATCTTCACTTGACATGGCAACATTTTGTACTAGTATGTGACACTTCGACCTAGGCATTCATCTTCATGAGGTGGTAGATTTGAATTGATGTGGGGAATGGGTGTCATATGTTTCAGCGCAATGCAACATGGAACATGTGCAAAATGCCTATGCATGATGTTGAGCATTTTCAGCTCAAAAAATTTATTGCTTAACCCCCAATGGCCCCATACTTGGACTCTGGCCTACCGCATCGTTGGAACGTTTATTAGAGAGGATGCTGAGCACCATCGGCTGTGTTCCAGGCTTCTGGAATGTTCCTGGACCACAGCAGATTATAGTCGAAAGGCATCAGCACGGAATGGATACACGTTTGTGTTTCTTATGTGTATAATCAAGAACATTTGTCGACAGTAATTGTGGAGTCAACATAAGTGTGAAGTGAATCCAGACTTTTTTTAATCCACAAAATTATGGCATACGCAGATGCATGAATGAAACATTTCCCAAAATGTAAATGTTAGTCTGATTTGTTACTTAAAAAAACCCAAAGAAAAACAAGGTATAGGATTAATGAAAATGTATTCAGTGAAAATTACAAAAACATAAGCACTGTAAAATGACAAGACAAGAGATGGGATTAAACATAAACTTTATATTTTTCTGATACAGTCGTCGTAGAACTACAATTAAAACTCTCTCACAAATGAGCATATATTTTCTTTTTTGTCAACGAGACACATCAGTCATCTGTTAGGGTTAGGGGATAGGGGTTAGGTTAATTGTTATCCAACCATTCGTCCATTCTTTGTGCCGCTTATCCTCGTCTGGGTTGCGGGTGTGCTGAAGGTTATTCCAGCTGACTTTGGGCAAGAGGCGAGGTACAACCTGTACTGGTCACAATTCAGAAGATGTTTGAAATGGACATCACACTTATCATAGTGCCGTAGCAGAACTGTAAGATACTAAGTATCATATCATATGATACATCATACTGTTTGTACATTGTAAACATAATGAATTTAATATCATAACATACCAATGCAACTGTCAATGGGTAAGATTATTTTAAAACGTCTACTTAAATTATTTGTTATATAATGGATTAACAACAATACAAAATAAATTACAACATGCATACCTTAACACATGAACCATCCAACAACTGGCATCAACTAATAAACTCATTCAATATCTCTATACTTTTGATATATGATGTCTGTAATGTTCCAGTGTCAGGGTCAAAGACATTAGTAAAAGGTGAAGCCAAACAAATGAGAATATGGATGAATTAACTAATTATGCCAATTCCCTTTCTCTAACAGCCTGTGATATCCATGGCATAATGGTGCTTGTCAAGTATATTGTTGTGTTTGTCAGGGAGGCCTTTGCCTTCTGGTCTCACCTGCTCAAACACATCCACCATCCATTATAATGCATTATGGAAATTCATTTTATTTTGTGTGTGCATATTTATTAAAGGCCTTAATTTGACAAATGATGTGTCCATCCTTGCTCTGTTTTTACATGATTTCTTTGACCAAAAAGAGTTGGGCTGGAGAAAACTGAAAAGAGGGAAGTACAGAGTAAGATGGGGGAAAGGATAGTATACAGGTCTTTATTCAAGGTTACAGCAGGCTGGAATTTGAGAAGGAGTACCTATTACATATACAACTTTCAAAGGAAAATTGGAGCCTTCTACCTTTTAAGGACGACATGCTAATGTCAAAAAGGCTTTTAGTCAGGACGACAGGGCAACTGAAAAGGTTGTTGTGTTACATTCATACAGGATAATGTGAACTCACATTTATTGCAGGCAAAATATTGATGGCAAGATTTTTCTTTTAGAAGACTAAAATTGGGGCGGCATGGTGGGCGACTGGTTAGCACGCCCGCCTCACAGTTCAGAGGTCGTGGGTTCGACCCCGGCTCCGGCCTCCCTGTATGGAGTTTGCATACCTGCGCGGGTTTTCTCCGGGTACTCCGGTTTCTTCCCAAATTCCCAAAACATGCATGGTAAATTGATTGGACACTCTAAATTGCCCAGAGGTGTGATTGTGAGTGCAGGCGTTTGTTTGTCTCTGTGTGCCCTGCGATTGGCTGGCAACCAATTCAGGGTGTCCCCCACCTTCTGCCCGAAGACTGCTGGGATAGGCTCCAGCACGGCCGTGACCCTTGTGAGGATAAGCGGTATAGATAATGGGTGGATGGATAAAATTTGGGGGGAGATTTTTTTAAAACAATCCAGCTACTGTTAGGATGATGTATATATACACTTGTGGAAAGAAGTATAATGTAATCCTGGGCATGAATCCTTTATTTACTCGGTGCTTTGGGCATTGATGCACACAAAAAATAAATGGTGTTGATAGTTGAAAAATCCCACTATATATTTCACATTTTAAGATTTGCTTGCATGCTTGGCTGCTAGATGATTGTTCCCCTTTGCATGATACACAGAACACCATCTTTTACTGTTAGCAGTTGTATGTAATTCTGTTAGTCAGACAAAACATATATAAATCTGATTGATTTAAAAAAATGAAAATACACTCTAAATTAACACTTTCTGTAAGTATGATATGACAGCATCCAAGTAAAATTTAGTGTAAGATAATGATTAGGTAAAGAATAAAATAAATAACTGCATTATACGTTATGTTGCAACTACGAATAAAGGAAGGGAAACATGCAATCATTTGCTCAATGCTCAATAACATCAATAACTGTATTATAACTTGTGTTGCAGCTATGAATAAAGGAAGGGCAACATGCAATCATTTGCTCAATACTCAATAACATCAACACGCATATGTACGAGCAGTGCTCGAAGATCATACACAATGTTCCAGCTCCCAGCTTCTCTAGAGAAATTAGAAACATTGAAAGGTAATCAATTGCAAGGAATAATCTGCAAACCCAGAGTTAGGATGGTGTGTAAAATGTAAATAGAAACAGAATACAATGAGTTGCAAATCCTTTTCAATCTATATTCAGTTGAATACACTGTAAAGAAAATATATTTAATTTTCAGACTGAAAACCTTTCTTGATTTTTACAAATATTCACACCGGTAGCTCCGCCACTGATTTTCACCACTGTGTTAGATCACCTTTCGTTTTAGCTCACTCAAAACGCATTTGTCATTTGTTAACTGAAAACACTTCTTGTTAAGTCAAGTCAACTTTATATAGCCCTTAATCACATAAATGTCTCAAAGGGCTTCAGAGTTGACGAATATTAATGATATCCCCTGATCTTAACCCCCAGGAGTACAAGGAAAACCTCATCTGGGGAAAAATAAGAAACCTTGAGGAGGGACCACATATGGGGGAATCTCCATTCTAGGACGACCAGGCTGCAATCGCTGGTGAGTGGGCAACATTTAACACATACTATGATACTATGCAATGTTAGTTGAAATATTGTGAAGGTCCATTCAATCAGATGAAGCCCAGCAAGAATACGCCGTGGGTGGAGTAGGTCCCAGCCCAGTTGGTCAATACAGAAATCTCCATAGCAGCACCTTCGAAGAGGTGGTCAACCTCCAATCTTGTACCAGTCAGTTGCTGCACAGTCCAGACAGTGAACTTCAATACAGTCATCGTCACCTAGCACCCACCCCAAGAAGAGAGTACAGGAGAGAGAACAAAAGCATCAGTCAAACAGTCCAACAAGCAGTCCAACCAAACGCAAGCGTATACAAATAAGCAATCACAGAGCTGGGCATTCCGTCCATGTGATGGATGGGGCCCGTCTATCCGTCACTGACGGATGACCGATTTGCTGACGGTTGACGAATGGTGGGAAATGTTTTAAAATAGACGGATTAAGAATAGATGGAAACCCCTTTATTTATTTTGCCATTCATCTGCATTCCACCATTAGTCTATTTTTTGCAGCGAGGCTTCGATGGCCGAGGCAAGCGCAGGGAAGAAAATAGTGAGTTGTTGTTGCTTGGGGGACAGATTTGAGTGAGGGACCAGGATGTGAACAGACCTTTTTTTTTTTTTCTTTTTTTGTGTGTCTTCATTTTTATTTAAAAACAATATTTTTTTTCCAAAGTTTTTGGACTCAGGCGGTTTCTTTTTTTGCTTCCAAAGTGCAGTGAATCACTATTTCTGTTCAAATATCAGCCAGCGGGGCGGAGGTGGGGGATACAAGTGAATGTTTAATTGGACTCGCTGACAGACGGCCGTTTAAAATTAGAGGCGGACCGACCTATAGACAGATACTAACACCCCACCCCCCCCAGAAAAAAAGGTGAATGATGGACGACGGAAGGGTACCCATGCTGCAGACGGATGACGAATAACGGATGCTGAATGTTTTATAAAATGCACCGCTCAGAGTATTCAGTCGTGTTTTAAACATTTCAACTGAGGTAGAACCTCTAATATCCATGGGTTGGGCATTCCAGAGCACTGAAGCCCTAATAAAAACAAACGCTTTAGAACCCGTAGACTTCTTTTTTGCTCTCGGGATCAGTAAAAGACCAGTGCTTTGTAAACAAAAGTTATGGGACGGACATACAATACCACTAAATCAACAAAATAAGAAGGTGCTAAGCCGTGTATTATTTTTTAGCTAAGTAACAAAACCTTGAAATTGCATCAGTGGACCGTGAGCCAATACTAGCCATTGGACCATTGGCTAGTATTGGGGTCATAGAATCGAACTTTCTTGTCCTTGTCAGGAGTTTAGCCGCAGCATTTTGTGCTGCACACTTCTAATACTGTACTAGAGTACATGGGGAGACCAGAGAGCAATACGTTCTAATAATGAACGGGATTGTGATTTCTACGTCACTAGCAGATAGAACTGGAAGGATTTTAGCAATATTGCGGAGGAGGAACAAATGAAGTTCTGGCGATATTCTCAATGTGCATGTGAAAAGAGAGAGTTGAGCGAAATATAATACTGAATTTTTTTGCGGAGTCATTTTGCGTAATAGTACATTTATCAAGATTTCAGAGTGGTGTCCTGAAATAGGTGCAGATGACGAGCAGGGCCATGATGATCAACGTCTCGGTTTTATCAATTAAGAAGCAAAAAAATGAAATCTACTGTTTAATCTCTAAATTACAGAAATTGCGAGGGTCTGTTACAGTACTTCCAGCGGCATGTATACTGTATATTTGCGCATCATCAGCATAACCGTGAAAACTAATGCTATATTTACATATCACCATGCGAAAGCATGTAGATGTTAAACAGTAGAGGACCAAGTACTGATCCCTGCGGGACTCAACATTTAACAGCAGCAAAACTCAGAGGTCACATTGACATGAATTACGCAGTGTGTCCTCTCTGAAAGGTAGGAACTAAACCAAGAAAGTGCTGATCCTGAAATACCAACACAGTTTTTAAGTTGCTCTTATTTTATGTTATTATCAACGGTGTCAACAGTGGCCGTTAAAAACGAATGCCGAATTTGAATTTTATAGTCGAGTCAGAACAGGTCATAGCTTATTTCCCCATGTATTGTCTCGGAGCAATGTTTGGGTGGCAACACTCAGTGTGATGCATGTATGTGGGTATTGCAAATATTTGAACTCACGCTTCATCCAAGCACAACGCATGGAAATGCTTGCGTGTGTATGGGAATATTTGACTAGCTAATGAGTATTAAATTCAACTGTAAAGCAGTCAGTCAGTAAAGCCCAGCTAATGTATCAACGCATTTGCTCTGTGTCTTCACTGCTGGCATCTCATGCCATCACAGCATCATACGAAGGGAGTTTGGCCACTTGGATGCTCGACTGGAGACAACAGGTTATGTTAGCGCTATCTAGTTGGCACGACACAGGACCAAAGCAAAAAAAACAAAACAACCTGAATTCTAACTTTGACCAAGGTAGGATGAGGGTATTTGGAAGTTGACGTAAGCTATTTCAAACTAATAAGAACAACCTTTGCGTAGTTCCATGCCTTTTGGACGCCTTATAGTGTAGATAAAGTGCTATGTAAGTGCACTCCATATCCCAATTTGATCAAATTGGATTTTTTATTTGTTGGGCTATATAATGTTTTTCGAGAAAATTCAATAAGTATCCAATTTGAGTTTATTCAGTCCTTGCTTGTTAACTTAACATGCATAGGAACATGCATAGGAAACGAACATTTTGGGTGCGAGTATAAACATATACACACACACACACACACACACACACATACATATATATATATATATATATATATATATATATATATATATATATATATATATATATATATATATATATATATATATTAGACTGTATTTTTATAATTGTACAAGTTCTCTGTATTCTGAGTAGTAAGAGCAAGCATTATATCCATATTGCCAACTTTGAAGGCAAAAAGCCACTTTGAGCAAAAACCTCAAATCCACTTGTTTTGTTTCCTTTCAGACTCTCCTCAGTCAGGGCTTCAGCCAAGACCAATGACTCCTATTAGGGAGTGTGGCAAGCCAGCTGACAGGCTAGTCAATATCAATGAGAAACCCACTTCATTAATGATCCCTACTTGCTCAGAGCTCTGGAGGGGCCAGTGAATGTGGCCTCTACCAGACCAGAGAGAAACACAAAGTCCATATACATCATTTTTGACCAGACACAACAAAATTATTCAAGTGCCTTGAAATCAATGATGACTGCCTCATGGTCAGGAAATCACATATGTGAAATAATGAGTAAATTCATACAATGTACCATTTGATAGCATTTGATTGTGTTGTAAATTCAAGACTAGTTAAAAAATATGTCTTACTACCATGACATGTTTCCATGTTAGAATATTATGAATTCTAAATGATACTGTACAGAGCAGTCTACGGATAGCAATGTGCTGTAGCATCCAGAAGGTGTCCAGTGACACAACTAAGCGTTTGTTACGTTTGCATGTTCTCCTTATACCTGTATGGAATTTCTTTGAGCTTACTGCGACAGTCCATGATGATTGGAGTATAGAAAATGGCCTCCCCCACACTGCGTCAAAGAGTTGGAATTATTTCTTAAAAAAGTCTTTGGGTGCTGAGGAATTGAGATTTGAGTAGAGATATAGCCCAAACTGTAACTGCTTAATGTGGAAGTTTGTCCATGTTTTTAATGTGTTACCCTCCAACACTACATAATAAAGTAATATAAAAGGCCAATAAAAAAAGGCCTTGTTTCATTTATGTATTTTGACAAAACAATTGGAAATGTTACATTAGAAAAGGGTGGCATTCTTAGAATTGCCAAACAGGTAGAAGAGTAGGGTTAAATTTTAGATATCAGACTATCCAGAATTGGAACAAATGTATAATAAAACAATAATCCATGTGTGTCACCTTCCACACTGCTTATCCTTGTATATAGTCACGGGGAGGTGCTGGAGCCTATCCTGGCTAACTATGGGCGAAAGCCAGACTACACCCTGAACTGGTCGCCAGCCAGTCGCAGGGCACCCACACAGACACAGTTACTGAGTGGGAACCCATCCCACGTTGCCCGCACACAACTCAAGTGAGTGTACCTTTACACCATCAGAGATCGACGATAATAATAAAACAATAATAATAGTAATAACAATAACAATAATAATAGTGTAATAAAGCCCCTGCCAAAGACGCTACCTTATTGAAGTGGAGCAGTTTGTTTGTCCCAATGATATTAGAAGCTAAGTTGTCTGGGGCTTTGTGCACCTGTGCAGGGACACACATGCCAAATGTCCTAGGTAAAGGACTAGAAAAAGCACAGCTCAAAAGATCCCTATGATGATAAGAATTGGACTATGCTGGATTGGATACGGGTTGGACTATGCTGGATTGGATACGGGTCACCCGGGCTCCCCTCTGCAGCCAGGTCTAGAGGTGGGGCCTTTTCATGGGCTCACCACCTTTGGTGGCTGGATCCGCCCCATTGCAATATGATTGGCTGCCACATCAGTGGAAGGATAGAACACATGTCATCTCACACTGCTGTAACCATGGACGCCATCGTAACCATGCACGCCGACGTTTGGGGTTAGCCTTCATTAGATTAAAAAAAAAGAAAGATTTGCGTGAAAGGACCGATGGAATAATGGAATAACTTGGATTGAACCGACGGTTTTCAAAAACCTTTCCATATATATATATATATATATATATATATATATATATATATATATATATATATATATATATATATACATATATATATATATATATATATATATATATATATATATATATATATATACCTTTCTCCCTGGTCCTATAGCAAAATTGCCGGTAGCCATGGATGTTGTTGTTGTTGTTTGTAACATCGTTTTATTCAGAAAATATATATGTATATATATATGTGTATATATATATATATATATATATATATATATATATATATATATATATATATATATATATATATATATATATATATATATATATATATATATACTTTTGCCTGTACACTCCAACCGCACAAATCTCGCCATAAAAACAAAACATCTGATAAGCCACTTTACCAAATCACAAGTGGTTTAGATACTGTAAGTTGCTCTTTGCAAGTATATTAGTAGGTCTGCCTTCTCTCTCACACACATGCTTGCATGAACACATGTAATTCCAAAACACACCTACTTGGCTTTAGTCCTTCCCGTCATGTTGTGGTGCTCATCAGCAGGTGTGCATTCTTGGCAAAAAGATGATTGTGCCCTGGATGACATGGGAGAGCTATCTGTGTAATAGAATTAGCTGGAGAGGCCACTCCAAATTAACATAATATGGTCTCAAAATGTAAATTATCTTTCTGTGAAATGTAATGTGCATGTGAATCTGCTGTCTTGCTCCTCTCTGTCTTATGCTTTCATCAGTTTCACTCATACATATTCACACACAGACAAGGGTGGACTGGCCAGTGGAAGCACCAGGAGATTTTCCAGGGTGCACAAAGCCATGTGCGTGTGTTCGTGTGAACAATGAAATTTGTGACGTGCCAAATGACATGGTCAGAGCTTCATAGTACACGATTGTTATAGCCTGTTACGATGTTTACTGGATGCAGTTCAAGTCTTTTCTGTAATACATAATGACTCTGTTTTCAGTACAATTTGATTTGGAAAAGATTGGTTAGCTTTGAAGAGCCAAAAAGTTATTAGTCATAATATTCCATCCATTATCTATACCTCTTTATCCTAGCGAGGCTCGTGGAGGTGCTGGAGCCTATCCCAGTCATCTTCGGGCAGTAGGCGAGGTACACCCTGAATTGGTTGCCAGCCAATTGCAGAGCACACAGAGACAAACAAACATCCGCACTCACAATCACACCTTTGGGCAATTTAGAGTGTCCAATTAACTTAGCATGTACGTTTTTGGAATGTTGGAGGAAACCGGAGTACCCGGAGAAAACCTATGCAGGCACGGGGAGAACATGCAAATTCCACACAGGGAGGCCGGAGACGGAAGTGAACCCACAACATCTGAACTGTGAGGCGGACATGCTAACCAGTTGACTAATGGGCCGCCCCTAGTCATAATATTATTAGCCATAATAGACTAATCTTGTAGTCGTCAAACAGAGTAGTCAACTAAACTGCCCTCTCCTAAGATCTTTCAGGGTTTGTGTTTTGTTTGTAAATTTGTTGATGAGATAAAATAATTCATCGCCACAATATTTAAAATTGATGGTTTTTGTAGATCTCACAATAGAATAGAATATAGAAATATAATAATGCATGAATTGATATCAGACAGGTTGAAGGCTGCTCTTAGTCAAAAAGTCCTTTGCTATTTGTGTAGTCCCAGTCCTCCTTTGTACAGACTCACCTTCACATTTCCTGTGACTGGTAACTATTACAAATAAAAGTGTTAAAATGGACGCACACACTTCTGCACACACTTCTCCACATTTTGGGCGCAAAAACTTGAGAGGTGTATGTTCCGCTGACATGTGTGAAGCTAAATGCCAACGTACCATTTAAGATAGAAAGGGCACCAGCACATCCAACCTTTGTAGTGTGTCATTCAGCAGTGTTCAGGGCCGTTCATATATAAAAATGAGGTCTCTTGTGTCCCAGGGAGCAGCAGATCTCTTTCACCCCATCAGGCAAAGAAGAAGAGGGGATGTTAACAACCATTCAGACATCTGTTGAATAGAATGGTGGGGATGACAAGATTTTTTTTCTCATTTCATATTGCCTGGTTTTAATGTAATAATTTAAAAAATAACTCTTACCTGTCTCTCCTGCATTGTTTATTCCACCATTACTCCATTGTTTGAGCTCCCTTGTGCCTTTTCGGTAATACTTTGATGATGAGCATTCAGCATTTAACCATTCTGAGAATTTGATAAAGCTCCATTCCCTCCCTCCACCTTCGAATTACGCAGCCAAGGGAAAAGGCCACCTCTTTTGTCACTAAATGCCTCTTCTATTCATTCGCATGACAGCAAAGTAGTATGTCTTTTCCCACTGTAAAATGCCAGATTTGAAAGCCCTCTATTTGATTAATGTTTTGAGTAAGGTTGTCTGCCACACTTACTTCAAGAAGTATTTTACAGTAAAATAAGTCCCTCTAATTTTGGAGGTGAGACGGTATTTTGTGAAGAGGGAAATTTTAGTAATGTTTTGAGTTCATTTAAAGGGAACCCTCACTCTTCTTACAAGTGGACTATATGAACATGTAATCGGCTTTATAAATGTCCATCCGTCCATTATCTGTACCGCTTCTCCTCACAAGGGTCGCGGGGCATGCTGGAGCCTATGCTTTATAAATGTGATTTTATGAATTTTTTTACTTTTTTAAATATTCAAAGTAATTGTATTACCATTTTGCTTTGTGATTGGTTGGCGAACTGGCCAGGTTGTACTCCGTCTATCGCCTAAAGTCACACGGATCGGCTCCGGCTCACGCACTATCCACAGAAAGGCAAAACCTGATACAAAATGGACTAGTGTGACGTCAAATTGTTGAAAAAACAAAGATAATATAACATGATGAATTGTTAGTGGAAAAATTTAATGCAAAATCGATCTGAAATCTGATTTGAAAGTCATTCACTGCAAGTGACAGCAAATACAGCAACACTGCTCTTCTCCCTCCTCTAAATACAACAACAGCGTCCATGCAAAAAGAGAAATAATATGAGCCCAAAGCTTCTGTAGAATGGAAAATGCCGCGTGCCGTGATATTTCAAGTTGACAGGACAGGGCAGTGTTTCACTTCTCAGGCACTTGGCCTCTCAATGTGTATGGTAGTGTACACTGCCGTCGTCTGATACCTTGATTTCCCACGGCATTATTGTAAGAATTTTGGTAATGAGATGCCGCAATATTTACAATATAGGAAGCCCTCAATTTATGAATGAGTTCCCTTCCTACAATAACAATGTATCCCAAATTTCCGCGTATGTCGGATTTTAGCGTTAGTCGAAATTTATGTCAAAATAATTTGGATAAAAAAACTAAAATGAAAAAAAATATGGTGCTGTACTTAATATTACTGCTGAGAGGTGGATGGAGAAGGAGGGGAGGGCGAAAAAGATACTCCCAGCGCACAAGCACAGACATGATTGGAATAGGCAAGGCAGGGCAAGTTTATTTGTATAGCATATTTCATGCACAAGAGAATTCAAAGTGCTTCACATAAAACATACCCCTTGTGCTCAACCGCAAGGAATGTTGGTCTTTGTAGTACAGGCAGTCCTCGTATTACGACGTTTTGACTTTACGACGCTTGTGCCTCCTCCTCCATTTTGTTCCCAGCACCATAGTGACTACGTTAAATGCAGTCAATAGTTGGATTCAAGTCAAAATTCCAATTTCTGAAACATTCTGAATATGCCGTTTACATGATTGAGCAGAGAGAGTTGCTCCAGCATTTGAATAACTCACTGTGTACAGCGACACACGGCGTCATGACTGAGATGGATGTCATTTCCGCTTGTTACTTTAAACTGTCCAAAAAAAACACAATATTCATGTCACTCACCACATGAAAGGATGGGTTTCGCGCCAAACAACGCACTTCCGCATACAAGCACTTCCTGTACTACAAAGACCTACATTTCTTGCGGTTGAGCAATGAGCATGGGCAGAGTGTCTCAATCGTGTCTATTTGTGTGCCGGCAGTATCTTTGCATTTTTCGCCCTCCTCTCCTCTTTCTCCATCCACTTCTCAGCAGTAATGCAAGTACAATTATACAAGTACATGTATTTTATTTTAATGTATTTTCGTTTGGCGGCACGGTGGGCAACTGGTTAGCACATCTGCCTCACAGTTCGGAGGTCGTGGGTTCGATCCCGGCTCCGGCTTCCCTGTGTGGAGTTTGCATGTTCTCCCCGTGCCAGCGTGGGTTTTCTCCAGGTACTCCGGTTTCCCCCCACATTCCAAAAACATGCTTGGTAGGTTAATTGGACACTCTAAATTGCCCCTAGGTGTGATTGTGAGTGTCTCTGTGTGCCCTGTGATTGGCTGGCAACCAATTCAGGGTGTCCCCCGCCTACTGCCCGAAGACAGCTGGGATAGGCTCCAGTACGCCCGCGACCTTTGTGAGGAGAAGCGGTATAGATAATGGATGGATGTATTTTTGTTTTTTTAAACAAAGTATTTTGACATAAATTTTGACTTTAACGGTGAAATACATACGCGGAAATTCATGTTACATCGCCAGTGTAGGAACGGAACTCGTTCGTAAGATGAGGACTCCCTGTATAGGAAGTGATTGTATGAGCGGTGTTTGGCACACAACCCACCGGAAATACACAAGCACAGGAAAACAAGTTCAGAGACGCAGCATAAAAGCACACTTTTGGAGCGAGGAGGAAACCGACTGCTTCATTCCTGTGGTGGGTGACATGAATATTAAATGCTTTATTGAAAGGTGAAAGTAACAAGCGGAAATGACATCCATTTGAGTCACAACGCACGTGCGTCGCCGTTCACAGTGGGTTATTCAAATGCCGGAGCAATTCTGTCTGCTCATTCATGTAAACGGGTTATTCCAAATGTTTCAGAAATCGTGATTTTGTTTTGACCTTAACCCGAATGTAAACGTATGTAAACGTATATGTAAACGTAGTGGCGGCACAGGGGTTCACTGGTTAGCACGTCTGCCTCACAGTTCAGAGGTCGTGGGTTCAATCCTGGCTCCGGCCTCCCTGTGTGGAGTTTGCATGTTCTCCCCGTGCCTGCGTGGGTTTTCTACGGGCACTCCGGTTTCCTCCCACATTCCAAAAACATGCATGGTAAGTTGATTGGACTGTCTAAATTGCCCCTAGGTATTATTGTGAGTGCGGATGTTTGTCTTTGTGTGCCCTGCGATTGGCTGGCAACCAATTCAGGGTGTCCCTACTGCCCGAAGACAGCTGGGATAGGCTCCAGCACGCCCCGTGACCCTTGTGAGGATAAGCGGTATAGATAATGGATGAATGGATGTAAACGTAGTTACTATGGTGCTGGGGACAAAATGGCGGAAGAATTACCGGCGCCATAAATTTTAAACGTCATAGGTCGCATTCATCGTAACTCGAGGATGATAACAGATGAGTTTCGATGCTAATACTTGGTGTCTGCGTGTCTGTACAAAACTGCGTCAATATTCCAGAAGAAACAGTCATGGGTGAAAAAAACTCATCGCAGATAAGTGTAAGCCCAGTGTACCTATAGTCAAACAATTTTAATAGCTTGCTTAATCTTGCTCAAAGAGTGCTTGTGCTGGCTAAAAAGCTTGTTTTGGCTAAAGCTATGCACAAATGCTCAGAGTCCGCAGGATCCATATTATTGTGTAACTGTTAAGGCGGTGTCTTTGAGCCCAAGGCAGACAAGACAAGTTGAGTAAAATTACCAAAGTGAGCAGAGCCGGGCAGTCCGGCTCGCGGGTGGCACGGTCCGTCCCTCCGCCCCGGACGGACGCCCTTTCTTGGGACGGAGGGCGACAAATTTTGAAAAAGGGAGGGAAGCAAGCTGGTGGATTTTAGTCCGGCCCACTAATCATCCCTCATGCACGTGACGTGGTTGAGAAACCTGTGAGACAATCAGCAACCCGAAGGGCTGACCAATGGAAGCACTCCCTGGACCGCGTGTCTGTGCCCATTCGTTCAGAGAGTGACCTCTTTCACGTCCGCTGCATTGACATATAAACAATGACCACTGTTAAATAAAAGCAGTTACATTACAACTCTCAACCAGCTCATTCCTTGGCCAGCTAATGAACTTTAAATAAACCTCTGCCGTTACCATCTCTCCCGCCGCATCATGCACGGACGCTTTCTTTTTTTTTTTTTTTGGATGGATGGGGTCGGAGGACGATCATTTTTATGAATAAGGACAGAGGGACGAGGCCGAAAGGGTACCCCGGGTCGCGGACGGAAAACGGACCGGCAAAAAAGCGTCAAGTGCCCAGCTCTGCAGGTGAGCATGACTAGGTGAAAAATAAAAACATGGTTAGGAAACATAAAGCTACTATGACAAAGTGTCGACGCGACTATCGGTACCTCTGTGAAACCAGAGCTGGGCATCGTCTATCAGTCATTAAGTTCCCCTCTGTATTTCCGTCCAACCCACATGGTCCCAGTCTGGTCCTCGTCGGCGACAGCCAATTGGCGTCGAGAAGATAATTTTCACGTCACACACAGGTGCCACACAAGCAGACACATCGCCAAATAAAGAAAAAAAAATCAAAGAAAACAACGGACACACACAGGCGCACAGCGTGGTGATCGGTAAAAAAAAAAAAAAAAATTGGGCACGTCATTGCGTCTGTGTCACTGAAGGGTATACAACACTGTTTTATTTTTTCTTTGTTTGGCTGTGTATCAGGAGTGGGGCACCTGTGTGTGATGTTTTACTGGTAAAGTCTGTTCTTGATGCCGTTTGACTGACTCGGACCGACCAGCCGGTCCGAAATATAGACGGGAGCTCAAAGACAGACTAAAGCATAGACAAATGCCGAGCTCTGAGTGAAATGTTAAAAACCAAACTAAACAAAAGAGAAGGATACATGCGCAGTGCAAAGACGATGCCACCAAATGAAAAAAAGAAACAGTCTCAACTGCACAATTTAAGCGAAAACAGTGGCAAAAACCAAGTACTATCATCATTAAACAGATGTGAACATTGTAAGCATTGAGCGGGATACAGAATTATTAATGCATACCGCGTACGTGAGAACAGATTAAAATACTAGGAATTACGAACAGTGGCCAGTAAGAAATAATCTGATATCTTCCTTGCACTCCTCATGCACTTAAGAACCGTTGTCCTCATAATTTGCTGTGCGCGGGAGGTTCCACCCATCCACACTCACCCAGGAGACTGAGAAAACAACACAACTAAAGCAACACAGACACAGAGCAGGACCGCTGTCTTTTTAGACAATTCACTTGTTCTCCACACTTGGGGTCTGGTTCAACTCAAAGAAGGAAGCAACTGCTCACCATGGAGCGGAAGAGGAGGCGGCCAAATGTTGCAGTAACAATCTAATGGGGGTAAGATGAGGGGTGGTACACTTCATGAGACAGATTTACGTGTAAAATTATCCAATTTCACCGTGCCATGAAATATGCTATACAAATGTGTAATTCTTTATCATTGGGATATTTTGATGGCATGTTAATAGGACACCTAGGAACTGTTTAAAATTGTGAAAAAAAATACAAATCATTTGCATCTTTTCTCTCGATATACTGCAATTTCACTTGTGTATCATTTGTCCAAAAAAAAATTCTCATAACACTTTCTCATTTGTATACAGTAAATATAAACTGTAGTTTAGAATGATTCAAAAATAACCAAGGAAAACCTTGTCATGTTTTTCACTAATTGCAGTCATCCTGCATTAAAAAAAAAATTAATAGTTAAGTGTAACATTTACATTTATGAGTGTTTTAGGAGACCTTGTCATGTCAGATTTGAAGACAATCGATGATTCCCAACTGACATTAACAGCTGATCAATATCATGGTTTTGCCAATTAGGAAGACTCCATGAGTTTTTTCACTTGCATAAATACATGGTTTTGACTTTCAAAGCATGGCCATACATAATGATAGCAGTACAAATCCAAATTCTGATTATTTATTTCATCTAAAAATACTTAGCTATGGGACTTTATTGTCACAATGCTCAGCAATAAACAGTCAAGACATACACTCTCTCACAATCCTCAGCAACTTGTCCTTCAGATTTGCTCTCTCACTCCTCCCACAACCACTAACTGCCAGTCAATCAGCTCCAGCATTCGAGGCCGCTCCACTTCACTACACGAATCATTGAATCACATCTTTTCCTCTAGCAGTGGTACTCAAATACAAATCTTAAACAACCCGGAAGTAGAAGTCTTTGTTTCCACTTAAAATAACCTTGTGTTATTTTGCAATAATTATTTAGTTCTAATGATAAAAACTGAAAAATTACTGCGTTATTAAGCAAATGTTTGGTAATAAAACGCAATACTATTGCATTATAGAGCAATCTTAGATATTCAAGATGTTACCTGGCGGGATCCAATCTAGTGACCAACGTGGCTGTGTTGGCAGATAAATGCTATCTTGGATAAACAGTTGTAAACAATTCAATCCACTCACGATACTCACAGCCGGTAAGTGGATGTGCATAGGAAATTAGCCAGCTAATGAGCTTTAAATAATGTTTGAGTGCACAGACTTTTTTGGGGGGGGGAATGTAAGGAGGGAAGCGCTTTAAAAGGATGAGGACGGACGGCGTCGGATGACAATTATTTTTTTGAACAAGGATGGAGGGACAAGGACGGAAAGGTACCCAGGTCGCAGACAGAGGAGGGAGAACAGACTGGCAAAAAAAGGGTTAAGTACCCATGATTCCCAAGGGTAGTAAAATGGTTCATAATAGATAATCATAAGAGTGCAAGAAGTATTTTTTATGGACTTAATATGTAAAACTATATTATGCCGTCAATTATCGTTGACTCTTCCAGTGGTTGGAATATATATTTTTTTTCTTTTTTTTTTTTACCCAACCTTCACAAGTGGCCAAATAATAATCTAACAAAGCAGAGGGGAAGCAATAGAGAGGTTGGGAAGTGATTGACACCAGGTGGTGTGTGTGGACCGTGGCCATCTGCGGTTCATCACTTTTCATCCAGGTCTCAATACAGTTCTTGACTCTAACATTTGGAGCCAGTAAGGTCCCCGATGCCAGCAAAGGTCAGCGCTTGTGATTTATTGTTTTTCTTGTGAGAGGCCATATGCAGACCTGATTTGGTCCTGGATCACAGCCAGCGCCAAGACACCAACATGTTGGCAGCAGCTCAAAGTTTCAGTGCACTTTATGTATTAAAACTATTGGAAGAAGGCATCTTTAATTTTACATGTGTGGCTTGATTGGAAATAATTAATTTGTTTATCTTGGAAAATAAAATAAACCTCTATATTTCACTTTTATTAACATTTTCAACACATGAGGACAACCATGATGGGTCCAACTAAGTGTAACATTTGTAATTTGCTGTTGGACAATAGACACACATTGGACAACAAGGACACAAAGAAAAAAAATGCATCAATGCATAGCAAACATTTGCAAGGGGTTGACTAGAAACAGCAAACAAGGTGCACATTCGCATTTTGTTCCACAATTTTTACAGAAAGTGTACTGACGCAAGTTTTGTCGAACCCTCGTGTGCACAACTGCCCAGAAACAGGCAAGCACGTGCAAAGTGAACATTTATCGGACAAGGAGTGACTTACAGAGGAGAAATGTTAAACGTGGCATTAATAACAAATGCTGTGCTGAGTATTTTTAAGCAGCAAGAAGTGTGAGATGAGCATAACTGTCCAAACGAGGATCTGCTTTGTCTCAACCGGAACTGGGCATACCGCCTATGTGACAGACCGGTCCACCTATCCGCATATGACGGACACCCATTTTGTAGGCAATAAATGATAAACGGGAAATACATTTATAAAAAGGTGGATTAGGCATAAAGGAAAGTAGATTTTTGTCCGTCTACGTAATCGTCCATGTCATTGACGGACCCCAGGGAGTCTATATCTGCTTCTGCTTCTGTCAGGCACTGCATGCACTTCGACCGCCCTGATTTTAATGCAAAGAGGGATGCTGCTACGATTTGCCAGGAGTCACATCCCACAATGGTGCAAAACGGTGTAAACACCCACTTGTTGTCCTGGGCACAAAGATAGGGCCTTTGATGTTGATTTTTTTGTTCAGCAGGTTTGTGCCGTTCTTAAATGGCAATTTTTATGCAAGTGTTCCGTCTGTACTGGAAAAAAAATACATTATGTGGTTATTTTGTTGTTTGTTTAAAACCCTTAGTAGTAGGGGCAGGCGGATCAATACAAATATCGATATTATCGATATTAAGCAAGTACTTTGATCGGATCGATACTATTGCCCTGGGATCGATACTTCGCTCAAAGCGCCGCTTCTCCCCCCTCTCACTCTCACACAGCGCCTCCTGCTACTCTCTGAGTCTCTGCCTGAATGAGTGACTCAGACACACTTTTAGCCCCTCCCTGGCAGAGAGGGCGACGGGAGAGTGAGAGAGCGGCCGGAACGTAAAGCAATATAGAGCCAAACAAGAAGAGGAGCGCGGTGTGGACCTTTTTTTACAACAACAGAAAAGGACAGTGCCAAGTGTGATTTGTGTAATAAAGTGCTCCGGCGCTACTGTGGTAGCACCACAAATTTACACAAACATATGAAAAAAGCTCACATTTCCAAACAAAATGTATTGGTATTGTATCGGTATTGAGCGGTATCGTATCGGTATTCTATCGGTATCGTATCGGCCGATTCTACCCTGTATTTACTTGGTATCGTATAGATACCAAAATTGCCAGTATCGCCCACTTTTGTTGTTTGTTGTTGGGGTAAGATAGTGGATCTTTTATACATGCATTGTAAAATGAATTTTAAAAAATGAAATATATTAAGAGAATGTATTTTGCACATAGGCGGCACGGTGGTCGACTGGTTAGCATGTCTGCCTCACAGTTCAGAGGTCGTGGGTTCGATCCTGGCCCCGGCCCCCCTTTGTGGAGTTTGCATGTTCTCCCCGTGCCAGTGTGAGTTTTCTCCGGGTACTCCGGTTTCCTCCCACATTCCAAAAACCATGCATGGTAAGTTGATTGGACTCTCTAAATTGCCCCTAGGTGTGATCGTGAGTGTGGTTGTTTGTCTTTGTGTGCCCTGCGATTGGCTGGCAACCAATTCAGGGTGTCCCCCGCCTACTGCCCGAAGACAGCTGGGATAGGCTCCAGCACGCCCCGCGACCCTTGTGAGGAGAAGCCGTATAGATAATGGATGGATTTTGCACATATGCACATATTTTGTCCATATTTAAAATACAGTATGTAATACGTCTGGTTAGGAAATGCGTGGTCCTTTGTGGCCCCCCAGTAATACTTATGAAAAATTGTGGTTCCCTCCAGCATTTAAGGTACCCATCCCTGGTCTAGAAGTCCAAATTGCCATAAATCCTTGTCGCCCATTGGAAATTAACTTGGTTGTCATGTTATTTTTTCTCACGAACAAAACCAGAGGTCGTCACATTAAGACAAAGTGACAGATGAGAACAAAAACATGTTTAAACAATAGTAACTGACATGTCATTTATTTTCAGCACAAGGCAGTTCTGTCAGCATGATATCTGGTCCCCAAATAAAGCAGAGATGTAAAAAAAAAAAAATGCAAATGAAATTGCCAAAGGATGGGATTTCAACCAATGACTCATGTGCATCCCTAACAGTGATCTAAACCAGCTGTCATCATAATGCTGACCTTTACTATGGCCCAGGGTGACCAGCGCTTTAGGGTCAACATAAACTTGACCCCTGACATTTCCATGGCTCAGTGCCACTGCAGGCTGTGTGGGGGAAACATGGGGGAAGGAGGGTAACACTCAGTGAATGTGACATTGTGATGGTGAGGAAAGAGTTTTGAGATTATGATAGTGATTCCTGTTATTGTGCAAATTGCCACAGTGTTGATAATGATTTGGTGGAGTTAGTTACCGATCTTTCAATATTAGAGAAAGGAATTTGACTAAATCTCCTTGATCAACTTTCAGGAAATATCTTCTTTTTTTTTTTTTTTTTTCATGCATCATTATTTATTTATTTATTATTATTTTTTTACAGCAATTGTTAAATGCTTAAAGTATTTTATTTCTTCCCTGGGTTCAAACAAGTGCGATTATGATAGAAGACATACAGTATTTTTATACCCCTAAATACAATATAATCAATTGCCTTCAGAAGTCACAATTAGTTAGAGTCCGCGTGTGTGTAATTTACTTTTGGTATAAATACACTTGTTCTGTGAAGGCTTCAGCCGTTTGTTAAAGAACACGATGGAACAACAGCATCACGGAGACCAAGGAACTCACTAGAGAGGTCAAGGATAAAGTTGCAGAGAAGTTTAAAGCATGGTTAAATTATATATATATATATATATATATATATACACCCAAGTACATAATAAAGCCCAAGTTTTGAACATCTCAAGGAGCACCATTCAATCCATCATTCATATATGGGAACCGTATGGCACAGTGTAAACCTCATGGGACAAGACTGTCCCCCTAAATTGACAGAGCGAGCGAGCGAGGAGAATATTGGTCAGAGAAGAAGCCAAGAAGCCCATGGTCACTCGAGAGGAGTTGCAGAAGTCCACAGCTCAGGTGCCAGAAAAAGTCATGCACTCCACAAATCTGTCAAGGGAAGATGGATGTAACTAAGTACAGGGCTGTCCTGGAAGGAAAGCTGCTGGGGGCTGCAAAGACTTGAGATTGAGAAGCAGATACTTCTTCCAAGAAAATGATCCTAAACATAAAGCCAGAGCTACAAAGGAATGGTTTAAATCAAACATTCATGTGTTCGGGCTAGGGCTGGACCGATTATTCAATGTCAATATGTATCGCGATTGCCACATGATCGATATCAATAGAAAGTGCCTTCGATAAAATGTTCGATAGAAAAAAAATAGAAAGCGAACCTGATCGCGGTATGGTGCGTGATGTAGGCAGAGCATATCCGCATCCAAACACGAAGAAGTTAATCCAACGAAGAAAAAGCTGCTACACTAACGAAAAAGAAGCAGCTGACCAACGGAGCATGCGTGCGGGCCCAGCGGCCGTGTGCCATATTCGCGTCAAGCGAGCGAGCAATGTAACTTCGGTCAAATAAATGGCCAATCTACTCAGTACAAATGTTACAATAAAATGATATTATGCATGATAACCCGATTAAATACCTCCACATGGAGACACGGTGTACAAGTAAAGGAGTTCCCTGTCTTTGACACACTAGTGCCAGTTAGCCATATTCGACCTTCGGCATCACACTTAAGTAAAAATCAAGCAAGTAAAATATGAATGGCAAAAAATAAAGTAGTCCTAAGACGGTTGGTCAACGATAATGTATACACTGTAAGAGAGTATTCGTTCATTTACATTGTATGAACATTGAATGAAGGCTAATGTATGCGTATCAACAATACTGCTTTGGGATAGCACCTACTGCAAATAAGCATTTACAATGCACTGGTGGCATTTTAATAGGCTTAAAACAAAATCAATAATCATCAATATTAGTCAATATCGATTACTTAGATCATAACAGGTTTTCAGACATATCACCCAGCCCTACTAAGGACATTATGTTTTAAACTCAGTTTATTTAATCTTTATTTTGACCAGTTTATTTCACTCTTTCATAGTTACGTTGACCTCTTATTAAAGATTAAGTATTATGTTAAATAAAATACCCTCGATTCATTTTTCTCTGGGTCATTATTTTCAATAGTTTACAAAATAAATAAATAAATATGTATTGATGTCGACCAATATGAAACACTTATATCGTGATATACTTTTCATTCATATCGTCCAGCCCTATTTAGGACCCTACTTTGGCTACCGTGTGCTTGCGGGTAAAACCGGGCGCAACTTCATTTTAATTCCAGCACCTGGGCGTTTCGGCACACAAAGTTGCCCTGCCCCCGACTTATCCAACAATTTGGTAACAGAAAGTAGTCTGCACTCGGCAAAGAAATGGGCACATTGTCTTTTTTGTGCTGGGCAATGGTCTAATTCTGTGTGTTTAGGGCACTTGAGAGGGGACATCCACGGCGCCCGCGCCCCCTCCCGCTTTTTACTAGTTACTGTATGTGCTACTTTGTGTTGGTCAATTATACAAAATCCAATTTAAACATTGGAAAAATGTGTAACAAGTGAAAGTTAAAAAACTGTGTATTTATCTTCAGGCACATCACTATTGATGTTGACATAATTTCAGCAACAATAACAAATGATGGGCAAAAAAAGGGCTCAATTAAGCAAGGGCAGGTGTGGACTTTAGTACAGACCACTAATCAGCCCTCTCACATGTAGCACAAGGTAGGCAGCTAATTTCCACCTCAGCCTATGGTGGGATGTCTGTATATTAACATGGCAGGGAGGTCATTGTTTGTTGTGCGGTCCTCAGTCATGGTTTCATAAAGTAGAATACATAGGTGTCCAGAATTTTGTTCATCACATTCATGGTGGAAGTGACAAGAAATCTAAATAAAAAAATAATGTTTAGAATTGTGTCAAATTCATATATTTTGTGTCATGGTGCTTTTTAAATATGAATTTAATGAATAAGACACCAACGGCAGTCTGCAAAGTGGTGTCAGTGACAATCAGTCTGATTGGCTGTCAGCCAGGAAATGCAAATCAGTGCATGAGATAGATGAATTTGTAAAATGTATACAATTTATTTCAGTTCTTTAAACCAAGCATTGCTTCCTTGCGGTGATGTGTGCGGTCTGTGATGAGTTGTGGGTCTATCTTGAACTGTGTGTTGAGATATATTGACCTTCTTGAGGAGAGTTGCGCTCAACAGTTTTCCATCTCCAAGCAAGGTAACCAAAACCACTCTGGTAATTATAGAAACGTTCCTGTGGATTACAGTAAACACATTAAGTTAATATGGAACATTATTTGGAGAATGCACCACTAATGCCTTTTTTTTTAACGATTCCTGCACTCTTCCTGTCCAACACACACGCTCAGTTACAAGGCAACTTGTTTTCAAAAGATTACAATGTGTGAAGTACTTACCAAAACAGTGTGCTAAATGAAGAAATCCAAATGTCAAAAGTGTCGTTGACTTGACCACGATGCTGCGTGTGTCAACCTGAACAGTATGTCGGTGGCTGTCATGGCTGGCAGTCATACTTAATTAAAGTGTACATCTGGCACCTGTGTATGGGCCTGTAAGGTTGATTTTTGACCCAACATAAAACATTACTGGCATGTAACCCAATATATAGTTAATTTGAACCAAGAATTGGGTTAATTTATAAGAAATAACCCAGAATTTTGACCCAACACAAACAATCCAAAAATTGGGTTAATGAAATAACTCAACTGTTTTTAGAGTGTACACAACACTACAAGG
Source organism: Filicampus tigris (assembly GCF_054856515.1). NCBI lineage: Eukaryota > Metazoa > Chordata > Actinopteri > Syngnathiformes > Syngnathidae > Filicampus > Filicampus tigris. The sequence continues at coordinate 5,010,807 of NC_141227.1, read as the reverse complement.
GAGAACAACTACACAGAGACACTCTGTACCACACAATTGAATATACACTCCCGAATGCCGACTTTCTAACTGCACAGGTGGGAGCACACCTATAGCATGCACAGTAACTAATTGGTCACTCTCCCCTGCTCTGATTGGATGGCGGAATTGGAGACGAAGGCCACCAATCAGGAAGGAGCAGGGGAAAGCACCCGTACACTAACACCTTAACAGCCACAAGGCATTGTGGGCTGTAACAAGGATATGTTATACCATACATACCAACATCTTGTGAAAATTGAAGTATGAAGGAAGTATCATTGCACATTAACGTATCAGTTCATTTTAACTGCAACATCCACTGTAATGGAAATAGCTAGAGCTGGGCAGTCTGTCCGGCCCGGCCGGATGCCCATTTTTCGGTTGGGGGGTGGGGGCTGACAAATTTTTTAAAAAGGCTGGACTAAGCATGACAGAAGTGGATTTTAGTCCCGCCCACTAATCGGCCCTCATGCGTGTGCTTGCGAGGCGGCCAAAGTTAATCTCAGCCTTCTCGGTGAAAGGCTTCTTTTTCGGCTTCTTTCTGCTCTCGCAACTGCCGCATTGATTCAAATGACCGACACATTGTGCTGTTGGCGACAGGTCTGCAACACATGCCACGCACATATTAGGAATTGTTGCTGCTCTGATCGGTCCATTACGTCACATGTTGCGATGACATGTTCTCGCTGTCTGTTTGAAGCAACGCCCCCCCAACTTGGAACGTGACTGTTTCAAAACAACTTGTGTACCGAGTATAGTCCAGCTGCGCGCAGCACTCAAGGATGACGCCGGCACATCAAGGTGGAGTTCATGCACTTCTTCTGTCTCGTCTTCCCTACCTCCGGAAATACGCCGTAGCAAACCTGCTGTGTATAGTGATTTGCTGTTATGCTTTTATTTTAAAGGCCGGGAAGTGTGAAGGAGGGGAAGTGTGGAAAATAAGTAACTTGTTGACTGCGACTTCTGGCAGTCTGTTGGACCCAAATAATTATACAATACAACAAATCTAACCCCGGGGCTCGCAATGCAAGTAAGCACACGCAGTTGGGTAAGTACTACTGGCGCATTTGAAGCATGTCCACAGCTGGTTCAAATTGTAAATTAGCCAGCTAATGAGCTTCAAAAAGCCTCTGCCGTTAGCATCCCTCCCGCGGCGAGATTTTTTTGGGAGGGATTGGGGGGCGGAACAGGGCGGGGCCGACAATGTTTATGAATATGGCCGGAGGGTCGCGGCTGGAAGGGTACCCAGGTCAAGGGTGGAGGGTGGCGGCCGGACCGGCAAGAAAGGGTCAAGTGCCCAGCTCTGGAAATAGCATTGCTATTGTCAACTGGTGAATCAAACCCATGACAAATATACTAAAGTGTTTCACTGGACAGCGACGATATAAAGGTTTGCTGAAATATTATGTACAGAAGTATGACTGATTCAGAAAAGGTAAGTCTTTGGTGTTGATGAATTATAATAAAACATAATATGCCTTTCTCAAGAGACAGTTACAAAGTTTAAGAAGCAACCATGGTAGAAAACGCAGAAAGAACAGAGAAAAAATGGAGGGGGAAAAGAAAGAAAGAAAATCTGCGATAGTGAGCCCGAAGACTGAGATCAGTGCTGTATTATAAGAAATTAATGGTCTTCACAAGACGTATATGAATCACAGTCATTCCCTACAGTGAAAGAAAGGGAGACAGGGAGGAGCACAGCGCTGCCTACACAACTTCTTACTAAAACACGAAAGGTCTCCATTTAACCAAACCTGAGCACATCTAAAAAGGAAGGACAATCATACTGTAGGCATAAGCAGAAAAGGATCAAGCATGGTTTTTATTTTAAAATGTCAAAATTGTGTTCATTAACTTATATTTTTAGATTTTCTTCATTTGACCAAAAACGTTATATGTCGCATGTCCACATCATGAATTTAATGTATGTGTACTGTATTCCTGTGTTTTGCAGAGGCATCAGTTTTAGGGATCACATTGTTTACCAATTGCTCTATCCTGCACTTCACGCTGCACAACAAAATCATTTACATTACTTTGAAACACACCAAGATTCAAAAGTAAATCTGCTGCTTCAAAATGTGTAAATTGTGTTCGCTCAGCTTAATACAAATGTAACACCTAGGGGAAAAAACGTTCTATTTTATTCTGATTGACTATTAGATCATTTTGACAATATGTTTTTATTCATAGCAGTTTTGCGAATGGAGTGATGCAGATATATTTACCTGTTAAGTTTTGGTCGGATTCATTAATTCAGATTTTTATTTATTTTTTTTTTACATTAAGTTGGAGATGCAACAGTTTAAATTTGCAGTGTAAAACTAAACAAAAACACAGTTTGTTTATCTAATAAATATTGCAATTGAGGTTAAATGTGTCTACCTACTATTAAATTATACAAACATGTACGAGCAAGAGCTTTCCTTTATCACAAATAATATTCCTATAAGAGTCAATAAATTATATTTTTTCAAGAATAAGAAAGCCTCTATTTAGTATTGTCTGCATTTCCATTATAAAGTGTAAACATCTCTGATCTTGCCACATGTGAAGTCATTCTGCAGCATGCTAAACAAATTGTATCAACCTGCATATAAATGTGACGCATGTATAACTTACATGTAAATTAGATTTAATTCAAACTGTTAAAAAAATGTGTAATTTCCAGTTTTACATGTTAATTTTTGAAACAAATAGTAGATGTCATGTGAAGTGGTGAAGGGTTTTGACAATACTCTATACTTAATATAACTTAAGGAAATCACACATGTACAGACACACCGCCACAGCTAAATGCCACCACTTAAGAGTGTTCTTACTAGAAACATTATTATTCATGTATATTCAGTACAGTAGAAATGCAATTCAGTGCATATGCACTGACACGAAGAAGAATATGGTCGAAACACACAGTCACACCATATGTCCCCGGTACCCCCTACATTGCTGTGCCAGGTCGTAAAGACACAGTTTTTATTTTTTTCTCTCCCTTCTTGACTCCCTTGTTCCCTTGACTCTGTTCGGCCCTGTTCTGCTGTGAATAAATCTCTGTAATATGAAAGTGACAAGGAGGAGATTTATGAAAGTATAAGTGCCCGTTTCTGGTGGAATTTATAGTGCAGAGCAAGGGATATGCAGATGAGAGTGCAAAGGGTGTTGCAGGTACACACAGATGTGTGTGTGTGTGTGTGTGTGTGTGCACACACGCGTGTGTGGTATGACAAAGGGGCATGCAACACTTAATCTTTCATGTGTTATTGTGAATGCCCTAGAAGTGGCCTAGCAACAGCATTCGAGAGGAAAGAGTGGGAGGCGTGTGTGATCTTTGCTTTGAAATCCTTGCACAGGCCAAGACAATCACTGTGACAAAAAGTTTCTGTTGCCTTCACAACAAACACAGACCTCAACCAAATCGAAACTAAGGTAATTACAAAGCACCACACAATAAATTGCTATCCAATAACATTGTGGGTTCTTTTGTGGATTCTACAAGGGTGCGTTTTTCAGTAAGGTTATTTGAGTCCAGGCATCAACAATTACATCCTGCCTATTTGTTTTAATGACACATTTACAAGAACATTCATGTAATGTCATGTTAAGTGGGTATTCCATCTCTTACAAAAAGTATTCAAAGTAAAAAAAAAAAAAAGTATGATTTTCTTCTAGTAGTGTGGTATGTAAATTATCCTCTCCTGCTTTAGTTCCAAAATGTGAAGTGTCAGTTGAAAAGAAGATGCTACGTGAGGTGAACTGCTGGGAAGAGAGTCCCAATGGTCGCCATGATTTACATTGCACAGGAAAATTGATTAAAAAATGGACATGGTGGAAATTCAGACATAGTTAACATGATTATTGAGAGACTTGCTAATTAATTAAGGCCACTATGCCATATTTTTTTAATGAGCCTAACCTACCATTGAGTGGTTCTTTTGGTGACTGGTTCTGTTAAGACACAATCTGTTAACCCATTAAGGCCTAAAGCGCCTGGCTCAACAGCTCCCCAAAACCTAAGATTGTATTTGGAATTACCCTTGAAAACCTGAAGTTTTCCCAGAAATTCAACACCTACAAAATAATTAACATCTCAGCCCCTGTAGCAGACAGAAACATAATTCCAAAATAATTTGAGAGCTAAGACGTGGCTTTCACACAGGCCCGAGTTTATTAATATTTACTGTTTCAATCGAAGATGTAAAAATATAGTGTCAGTGCAAGAGAAGCACATTTTTGATTTGAAAAAAAATCGAGTGGTAATTACCCCCCTCTATTCTGTTGCAAAACCGTTGATATTGTCACTGTCTACAAACATATATTTTAACCATGTATCATGTTCTACTGGCTCCACTGGTTCAAAGTCCACAAGCACGTCATCTATATCACTGCCGTTACTTATTTCAGAGCTCCCGCGATCGACGGCGTCCACGATCTTCAATGAATTCCAGAACATCCTCCACGGGCTCACAACACCATCGCGTGTATATTCAGATGCATTTAATTGGTTTAGAGATCGAGAATTGGGGAAAAAAAAAAGAAAGAAAACAACGTATACGCTCTCCCAAATGTAGAAATACGCAACAGTGGTCCTGGCTCTAGTGGTAGAAATGTGATTATGCGCTCCCGGCCTTAATGGGTTCAACTATGCTAAGGTCTGTTTCCCAGTTGTCTAAACTTTTTATATGGCAGTTCATAATCAATATTGAAATAACATGACAAAAACATAAAAACTTTACATTAAATACATCGTACTCACCATGCAGATTGGAGAACTCCTTTCTTTGCTCCAGCCTGTCTGTGTGAACTAGGTACTGTACAGCGTTCATACATGCTACTCTGAAAGTGATCAGTAAAAATGTTTCCGGGTACAAGTCAAACAAACAAGTCAGTCATCAACGGTGTTGTCCTATCCTCAATGTCCATTCTTTCTTGAAAATTGTGCCTTTAACATTATCTGTGCAGCATTGTCCTCCGCTGTAAAGAATCTTTGGTGCACACACAGTATTTAGCTTAAGGCTTATTTAGCTTTGACATGGCAGACTATTTAGCTAAACCAATCATTAATTGTTTTTTGGCAACATGTGTAGTGCACAGTAATTTGCACACACTACCCATCCAGAGTCAGCTCCAAAAAAACGTTTGAGGGACTTTGACTGAGGTCGCGTTGTGTCTTTACCTCTCAGACGACCCCCCCCCCTCCCGAAAAAAAAAAAATCAAAATGCCACACTGAATGTCTCCAACTGGAGCTGACTGATGTAGTCTGCCCAACTGTAAATCATGGGTAATGTCTTGCAAAAAAAATAACTATCTTGGGTTTCATCAACTTTAAGACACTTTTGTGTAATTTAAATTAATAGGCCTCAGAGGGAAAAAAAAAGCCCATTTGTACAATGAAAACATCTTGAATCAAATAATAAAGATTCTTTAAAGTCATTCAAAACAATTCAAAGAAAAAAAAAATCTGCAGCTACCCTTGACCCAAATACTAATATATAATCAGTACTTTATCTGTCATCTCGAGAACAAATTTTTGCCATCACGGGTTTGACCAGTGGTCATACATTTACAAAAATGTTAAATTATAAATGCTTCCCCATAAGGCCTCTAGACAGCATATCTTTCTGTTTCAGTTCTGAGAAAAGTGACCAGGCTTTTAACAACTCTGGACCCAGGGCAATATTCAGTTCAGTCTTGCCTTGTGACTGCCTCTGACCCGCACACATGACTTGTTTAATTTTGTGGCTTTACAGTATGACAAATGACAACTTAAAAACAAATAAGTAAATAAATAATCTCAATTTTGTTTTAATTTAAAAATATTTTTATCCTTTTTTCTACCTTATAGAAATTTGCAATTTATTAATTAACACATGTACAAGGAATGGATGAATTAAAATTTTTTCCAACGCTCATGAAAAATAAATTTACGTTCATCAAAAGTGAATTTAATATGCCAGGAAAGATAGCGTCACATTGAACAGACTGGATGCTTAAAAAAAAACATGAGTAGTAGTGAACCAGATGGCTAGTGGCTTACTGATGTTGATAGGCAGAATCTCTCTCCATAAACCAGGTATTGCAGTCAGTCATCTGAGAATCAGCATGATAAAATAACCCTCTCCACGTTGGTGAAGTATCACGAGCACACAGTTCACAGAGCTTCACACAGAGACCTCCTAATAGGGCCTATCTTCACACTTAATGACCGTGCTTTTTATTTGATTCATTAAACACACAAACTTCCAATGTCATTTAAAACTGGCTGTAATCACATTCATCTGTTTAAACAGAGGCAAATAAGGACGAAGCGGGAAAGGATGAAAGACGTGCAGAGGGGAAAGCAAGATTGTGGGCATGGGTTCGTGAAAGAGACGAATGTTGACTTAGGCCAAGGAAAGTAGGCACAAGCACATGCAGCAATTGGGCAGCATGATTGCAGAATGCTTTTTCCCCAAAACTAAACCTATTCATTGTACATAGAAACATAAAACTTTAAATAAATAAAATTGAAAGAACAAATACAGATATTTGAAAACGTCTTCCAATCTCAACTCAACCCTTCACTCCCTGTTATCGATGTCTTGGTAAATTGAGCTTATATATATATATAGCATGAGCAGCTATAAAAAGGAACACTTCTGGCTTTATGGATGGGATTTATTGTCGCGCTAGTCTCAAACATTTAAATGTAATTTGGGAATTTAATGTGATCTTTATATAATCTGGGATAATATAATGATGAATTAAAAGTCATTTTAAAATGCTGCAATTCAATATTGCATTCATTGTCTTTAAGATAATAGTGTAGTGGTTTACTTGCCTTACTTTCATGCGTTAGGGTGGGTTCAGTTAGAACTAAGTTACTGTGTGAATGTGACAGTAAATGGTTGTCTGTTGCTATATGTGACTTGACTTGATGTGCAACCAATTTAGGATGTAGTCTGCTTTTTGCCCCAAGTCAGGTCATGTGAATGGATGCAGCTCTCGTGATCCCGGAATGACAGTACTGAAAATGGCTAGATAGATGATATTAAGATTGGAACTACTACGAGCAACCCAAATGATCGAATCAGCCTCAATTAACCACACATACGTGTGTTTAGACTGGGGGAGAATGCAGATATGCAGTACGTAGGCTATCTAACTATTGTACTGTACTATTCTACAGTATATTGAAAAGTCTGGCCAGAAATTGTTTTGACAATGAATGTAAAATTCAATTAAACTCAGAAAAATTAAAACAATTACTTCACCAGCAAATGTTTACCATAAAAGACGGTCAACAAACTTTTGGGGCCTCTGGGCGTGGCATGATGATCCTGGATTGATAAAGTAATATTCATATACGACTTGAATTTGAAACTTTTGAAAAATACACTATAAAATTATTATGGTAATGATACATCCATTTTTCAGCATTAAAAGCGAGATGAGATAGTGGCTGGGGGTTGATAAAACTTTTGTTTCCTTCTTTCTCTCTCTTTCATGTACATTGGATATCCACAGAGTGCATTTTTCAGTTACTTTGACCTTCTTCCCTGAAGAGTGATGACAAAGATGGCACATGCTGACCTTGACATTCAGCATGCTAAATGGGCTCCTCCATAGAACCAGACATTCACCACTATGCCCGGGGTGTACAGTGCCCCTTAGAGTATTACAGTAGATGTACAGTGGTTGATGCTCTGTGTTCTTGTGGAATGTAGTCTGCTGTTAGTTCTTTATGGATGCACACACTGGCAGGCAAGCACATTAAAAATGCATTTTGGAGACTTTTTGGAACATTTTGGATGGTAAACATAATTGCAATGTGTTTCTGATATTGTGTGACGAACTGCTAATACCTGTACACGTACAAATGTGTGAAGACGGATCTACAGAGGATTTCGGAAGAATCCTTTCAGGAGTGGATGAAGGCCTGAAAGAAAAAGCTAGGAAAGTGTGTTAGACTCCAGGGGGATTACTTCCAAGGGGAACATTTCTAATTTGAATTTAAAACATGTTTTTTGTGACACCAGTCCTGGAACCTTTCTGACACACCGTGTGTGTAAATCATATTTCAAGTAACAAAGAAAGGTGGCATGGTGGATGACTGGTTATCCCGTCTGCCTCAGAGTACAGAAGTCGTGGGTTCGAAGCCAGCCCCGGCCTTCCTGTGTGGAGTTTGCATGTTCTCCCCTTGCCTGCATGGGTTATCCCCCGGTACTCCGGTTTCCTCCCACATTCCAAAAATAATACTTGCTAGGTTAATTGACCACTCTAAATTGCCCCTAGGTGTGGTTGTGAGTGTGAATGTTTGTGTGCCCTGTGATTGGCTGGCAACCAGTTCTGGGTGTCCTACTGCCCAAAGACGGCTGGGATAGGCTCCAGCATGCCCGCGATCCTCGTGAGGATTGGCGGTTTGGATGGATGTTCAACACAAAATTCAAATTTCAAATTATATTATCAAATAATATAGTGGAATGGATTGTTAAGTTCCAAGGGCTGTCTTTTTGTAAACACTTTGGCTAAAAATGGCATTGTTGTTGGCGCCCTCTTCCTCATCCCCAATGAGAGAAGATACCTTTGGGTGAAGCAATGCTAACCTTTCTGCTTGTTTACAGACTCCGCTGACAGGACCAAGGGATTACAGTAGCAGGGCACCATGAGAGAGGTGACCTCTCCAAAGTTTACCCGGTGGCCCCTCCCTACACCCAAATGCTTCTCAGGAGAGTGTTATCTTAGACCTTAATGAGGGACCCAGTGGAATAGTTGGGATGTCACCTCAAAGAGCACGGTGATGTTGAGACTTGGTCAGGTGAGAAAAGTGTGTGAAGAATTTGTCTTTGTTCAGAGAGAACCAATTGTTCTGGAGGATGTTTGTGGCAAAGACACATTCTTACAATGTGTCTCTATTTTTGTATTATCACCAAAATCACTCTGATCTTGCCTTAGCAGTAACACAGTACTCAATAAATATGTTCATATGAAAATGTTATGTCTAGCTCTGTAAAATAATTCATAAATTCTAGAACAGAACATTCAGGCATAAACTCATAAGTGGTGAAAGTCAATTGGTCACAATTGTTATGCTTGAGGTACAGTAAATAGCAAAAAAACATGTGAATAATTGACCAAACACATGCACACAGCAAATGGGTTGGAAGTTGGCTTATAGATGCTTATAAAGCACTACAAACAAAGTGAAAAAGCATGCATCTAGCATGTACTCAATCATGAAACCTTGTCACATAACCATGTATGGCGGGCTAGTGGTGGTAGGACCCAAGAGCAGACTGATGTAAAAGTAACAAATAACGTTTAGTAAACAGAGAATCAAAGTAACAAAGAAACTGAGGACCGGGCGTGGCAATGGCTGAGCTTTCAGTGCTTGGGGCTGTGAGAGAAAAAAGAAGAAAAGAGTCCAAAATTGAATCCCTGGGTTAACCCAGGAAAGAGTTCTCAAAAACAAAGTAACTAAAATTCACTAGTACACACTAGGAGTAATTTCAAAGTGCAACAGAGAAAAAACTAAACACAAGGGAACAACTCGAGATCTTGATTTGTCAGCCGAAGGTGAATACAACCTGTTTGTTTGCAAGAGACAAAACGTTCTGGCGAGGAGTAGAGATTTGACTGGAGGCTAAATACTGGATGAGTGATGGAGAACAGGTGAGCTCAGCATACAAAAACAGAAACCAGCACAGGAAAGGTAACTACAAATCCTTCAAAATAAAAGGGAACAGCAGACTACTCACAACAGTAGCGCCCCATCATCCTGGGCCACCAAAATCGCTGCTGAATGAAGGCGAGTGTCCTATTAACCCCAGGATGACAGGCAAGGCTTGAAGAGTGCCCCCACTGGAGGACTTGGGAGCGCACCGGATCTGGAACATAGAGCCGGTCTTTGGGGCTGGAACCAGGATTTGGGTGGTGTTCTTGTGCCTGCAGAACCACCTGCTCGATATCCCACACTGTGGCCCTGGCGAAGCAGGAAGACGGGAGGATTGCCTCGGGGTCCTGCTTCTCCTGTGAGGAATCATGCAAGCGGGAAAGCGCATCTGGTTTGATGTTGCGGGTACCTGGGCGATAGGAGAGGGAGAAATTGAACCGTGCCAAGAAAAGAGCCCAACGAGCTTGGCGGGGGTTAAGGCGTTTAGCAGACTGCAAATGGGTGAGATTTTTGTGGTCAGTGAGTACCAAGGATGTGACCTCGGCCCCCTCCAACCAATGCCTCCATTCCTGAAGAGCAGACACAACCGCCAGTAGCTCTCTGTTGCCGACGTCATAATTCCTCTCCGCGGGGGACAGTTTCCGAGAGAAGAAAGCACAGGGGTGTACCTTCTGGTCCTTTGAGCTCTGAGAGAGGACGGCCCCGAGACCTGAGTTTGAAGCATCCACCTCAACGATGAATTGGAGTAAGGGTTTGGGATGGATGAGAACGGGCGCTGAGGTGAACAACAGTTTGAGCAATCCAAAGCAGCGTACGCCTCAGGAGTCCAGGAAAATGGATGGGCTGCAGAGGTGAGTTGAGTGAGGGGTGACGCAACCTTGGTGTAGTCTCTGATAAATTGCCGGTAAAAGTTGGCAAACCAAGAATTGTTGTGGTTGCTTGCGGGTGGCGGGCTGAGGCCAATTAACCACTGCCTTGATTTTGGCTGGATCTGGTCTGAGCTGTCCCTCAGCAAGGATGTAGCCCAAAAAGCTGACTGATATAGCACTGAACTCACATTTTTCTGCTTTAACAAACAACGTATTTTCCAGGAGGCGCTGTAGGACCAATTTCACATGTTGTACATGTTCCTCAGTGGTTCTGGAAAATATTAAAATGTCATCAAGGTAAACATAAACAAATCGGTTCAGCATGTCCCTAAGGACATAATTTATAAGGGCCTGGAAAACAACTGGGGCATTGGTGAGGCCGAAAGGCATTGCAAGATATTCAAAATGCCCTAAGGGGGTCTTAAAGGCAGTCTTCCATTCGTCACCCTCCCTGACTCTCACTAAATGATAGGCATTTCTCAGATCTGGTTTCGGAAATATAATCGCTTTATTGAGTGGTTCGAAAGTCGGGTCAATGAGTGGGAGAGGGTACTTATTTTTTTATTGTGATTACGTTAAGTTCCTTGAAACCAATGCACAGTCTGAGGGTATTGTCCTTTTGACACAAAAAAGAAACCTGCCCCAAGAGGGGAGGAAGAGGGTCTGATCAGTCCTGCAGCCAGGGAGTCACTGATATACTTTTCCATGGACTCCCTCTCAGGACGAGAGAGGGTATACAATCTACTGGAGGGTAGCGGAGCACTAGGAAGCAGGTCGATTATGCAGTCGTAGGGTCGATGTGGGGGTAGTGAAAGGGCCCGAGACTTGCTAAAAACCTCACCTAAATCATGATATTCCGGTGGGACGGAGGACAGATCCGGAGGAAGGACCAGGGTAAGAAACTGGAGAAGCAGAACGCAAACAGTGAGAGTGACAAAAAACACTCCAACTGACGATGGCAGAGGACACCCAATCAATGTGCGGATTATGAAGCTTTAACCAGGGTAAGCCAAGGACAATGAGTGACGACGGACAGCGAAGAACGAGGAATGTGATTTGTTCTTTATGATTCCCCGAAATAGTGAGAGAAAGTGTGATAGTTTGGTTGGTCACAGTTTCAAGTGGACTGCCGTCAATAGCACTAACAGGTCGGAGAGAGTCAAGGCTAGTCATGGGAAAATTAGCGGACCTGGCAAAATCCCCATGGATAAAGTTATCAGCCCCCGAATCTATCAACACCTGTAAAGAGGAATTACTAGAGGAGACCGAGGCGGACAAGGTAATGCGGTGAGGTGAGCAGGACGATGCAGTCTCACGGACCAGAGTGCTGGCTGTGGTAGCTGAGTGGGGTGCTCTGGTCCGGAGTGGACATTGGAGGATGAAGTCTCCAGATTGTCCACAGTAGATGCAAAGGCCCTGAGTAAATCTTCGGGTGCGTTTCTCTAGGGTGAGGCCAATTTGCATGGGCTCATTGCCCGGAGCCAAGAGAGGCTGTGGTGTTGACCCCACTTGGGGAACAGGCATTTGGGTGTTGACACCAAAGGGGAAGGAAGGCAAAGCACACCTGGACACTCTGTCTTTCTCTGAGGCGATTGTCCATCCTAATGATAAGACTGATCAGCTGCTTGAGGGAATCAAGCTCATCTCGAGTGTAGAGCTGATCTTTGAGCTCCTCCGATAGTCCAGCAACATAAACAGACTTAAGGCTCACCTCATTCCAGCCACTTTCCGAAGCCAGAATTCTGAATTTGATAGAATAGTCGGCTGCAGACTGGGAGCCCTGACGTAGAGACATCAGATTCCTGCTGGATACCTGGCTGTGAAAAGGTTGGTCGAACATCCTGCGCATCTCTGAAGTAAATGAATCGTAGGAGTCGAAAATGATAGACTTGGACTCCCACAGAGAGTTGGCCCACTTCCCTGCCTTTGAGCAAATTGATCGTATAAGCCAACTTGGCACGGTCTGAAGAAAACGCACTGGGTTGCTGGTCAAACACCAATGAGCAATTTAGGAGGAACTGGCTGCATGCTCCTACATCCCCTGTGTAGTGCTCTGGTGGAGGGATAGAAGGTTCACATGTCGGGATTGAAGTGAAAGCAGGTGATGGGTTCCCCTGCTGATTTTCAAATGGGGGCTGGGTTGGAGAACAGGCACTCGGGTTTTGCCGAGCAGCTGTTGAACCAGCACTCGTAGAAAGGCAGCGAAGATAGTCTAGAAAATCTTGCAGGGGTTCGTCCTGTTTTGCGAGAATCGTATCATGAACGTTGATGGCCTGTCAAAGGGATTCGGCGTCTGCTGGGTCCATGGAAGGCCAGAACGTTCTGTTGTATGGCAGGCTAGTGGTGGTAGGACCCAAGAGCAGACCGATTTAAAAGTAACAAATGACGTTTATTAAACAGAGAATCAAAGTAACAAAGAAACTGAAGACCGGGCGTGGCAGTGGCTGAGCTCTCCGTGCTTGGGGCTGTGAGAGAACAAAGAAGAAAAGAGTCCAAAATTGAAGCACTAGATTAACCTGGGAAAGAGTTCTCATTCAAGACTGTTGGAAAACCATTTCAGGTGACTACCTCTTGAAACTGAATGAATCGAGAAAATACCAATAATAGAGTGTGCAAAGCGGAAATCAGAGCTAAGGGTGGATATTTTGAAGAAACTAGAATATAAAACATGTTTGAGTTTTTTTCACCTTTTTTTGTGAAGTACATAACTCCAAATATTCATTTATAGTTTTGATGCCTTCAGTGAGAATCTACAATGTAAATAGTCATGAAAATAAAGAAAACACATTGGATGAGAAATGTGTCCAAGCTTTTGGCTTGTACTGTGTATCTTAAAAAAAAAAAAAAAAGACATATACACTCTCCCGGCTGTAAAGATAGAAAGATGCAACAGCGCTCCTGGTTCTAGTGATAGAAATGCGGTTATGCGCTCCAAGCCTAAATGGTCTAAACTCCTATTATAACATTTGGCTGAAGTCTAATTAAGTCTCACAATCTCAACACCCCTTGATAATAAACTTTTAACTTACCTCAACATGCTTTTTCAAGTTTGAGAACAAATTTTTGAAAGGCATTAGCTGGTGGCACACACTTTGCACCACATTCAAAATGAGTTGTTTTTCGTATAGCTGCTTCAAGTAAAGCCAGGGATGTGCAATGGTTGTCTGGCTTTGCTGGCTACGAACCTTCACGCTGCTGGCGGACTCAGTTGGGACACGGACAACTTACCGGCAAAGCTATACAGACGCGGACGCGTTCGGAAATTCACTCTGACACACGTGCACTACTCTGAGAGTGGGTGTGTTAACATTCCTAGAGTACATTCGCATTCTGACATGGTATTGTGAATGTGATTTCCTTCATTAAAAAATTAATATCTTCGTCAGACATTTTTCACTCAACTTATATGATTGTCTTTCAAATGGGACAGAATGAGTAGTCAACAATGTCATTAGGTTTCTGTGCAGTTATATCAAAAAGAAAATACATTTTTCAGATTTCCCTTTATATTTCAAACCTGCATTTCACGTATTTGTTTAAAAGAGGTGAAGGGAATGATGTGACAGAGGAAAGTACTGCCGAAAAAAAAAAAAAAAAGCAATGTGCGTGCATGCGCATGTGAGAGCGAGAGAGAGAAAGACGGTGCAAGACGATTCAGAGGTTCTCTGTATGCCTCTTACAGGCATTTGAAACAGTGGACCTGCTTGAACTGTACATTTCCTTAATTGCGACAGTACTTGTATTAGGGTAATTGCAGAGTTCTAACTTTCTGTTTTAACTTCAGGCTGAATATATCTAAAGGGTCTTTCACTCCCTCACTTCTCTTGAGATAACCTATGTCTAGTATGAAAAACAAGGAATTTCTCACTTTTGGGGGTGTCATCGTACAAAAGCAACAAAGATAAAGGGTAGCAAATTTTTTAAAAAGTATATATATATACAGTACAATGGTGAAAAACCAACTGAACGAAAAACAGGGAACTAAATACAAACTAATGAGACAATGGGCACAACTGGACACAACACAAGCAGATGGAGAGAGCTGACTGGCTAATATGCAAGGGCGACAGGTATGACAAGAACAGACAAAGGGCTTTATTTTTGTGTGACTAGTGCAAATCCAGAAAAAGTTTGAAATTTTGAAATTTTGCAGATGCGGTCAAGCTGGCATATTTAAAAAGGGGTGGTTTGCAACTTTGTGGCAATGAACAGAGCTGACTTGATTTGTCACTAATCAAAGCTGCTCTTTTCATTCCCTTTAAATGTGGTGCAATGACGATCTTGTGGCGGAAACAGAGAATGTAAGCGGAAACTGAAGCGACCTTCTACGACCCTTGATCTGAATCCTATTCAACTTCTATGGAAGGAGCAGCAAAATGCCGTCTGGAGAAAGCACTTTTCAAAACAAGACAACTGGTGCAGGTCCACTGATAGTGTAGTGGTACACACGCCTGAGTTGTGTGCGGGCAGTGTGGGATCGATTCCCGCTCAGTGACAGTGTCTATGTGTGCCCTGCGACTGGCTGGCGACCAGTTCGGGGTGTAGTCTGCCTTCGCCCATTGACGGCTGGGATAGGCTCCAGCAACTCCCCGCGACCCTGTATAGGATAAGCGGTTTGGAAGATGACATGACATGAGATGACAACTGGTGCAGTTTGCTCATGATGCACGGGCCAAAATACCTGCTAAGAGGTACACAAGTCTTATTGTCTCCAAAGGATAGGCAACAAAACAATGACTTAAGCGTACCATCATTTTTGTTTTATGAGTTAGTTTTAAAAATCATAATTCTGTTCAACCACAGTTGAAAAGCACTTTCTGATTTCATTGCTTAATTTTTATAAGATTTTTTATGTATTAGCATTAGTCTTTGTTTACTTTATTTTATTATGATTTTTTTTTCATTAACACCAACATCAAGAATTTTGTGTGTACAGTACTTATCAATTAAATTTAAAGGAGGTGCATTTACTTGACAGTTTCACTTTGGATCACATATTTATCTCATTGTGGTAAGAATGGGGTCCAACCACGTATAAAAATCTGATTCATGTTGAGTCACATATTCGGTCCACATTCTTTTTTATTTTAAAATATTTTTTTCACGAAAAAATTAAAGAAAGTAGGTTACACAATTAGTGTTATCCATAACTCACATTGTGCTTAAATGTACAAAGAGTGTGTATGCATGTGTGCGTGCGCATGCGTGTGTGTGTGTGTATGCCTCAGTGCGCCATCGATGGCGGCATCTGCATCTTAGTGTGATTCTCCGGCAATGAGACTGAGGCCCATCACCCTCACATGCAATTCAGATGAGCTCTGCAAATCCAGCATGAAATTAAATTTACAACTTGGACCAAAACAGCCCCCCCCCCCTCGTCACACACACACACATTCAGTCTCTTTCCTCTGATGGCTGCCCTGATAACATATAACAATGTGTGCATGTGTGTGTGTGTGTGTGTGTGTGTGTGTGTGTGTGTGTGTGAGTGCATATGTTAATGCTTCCAATGTTAACACACATATATGTAGCTTTGCAATTTGTGTCTATATCTTGTATGCTGTTGCACATTGTTACTGATTTATATTTGCTTTAACTGCATGGTGTGTGGCATTATTATGGATTGATGTTTCAGTTCAATTGCAAGTCGAAGATCATCTACAATGTTTTCACCTGCATTTACTGTATATACATGTGTTGGATGGGGGGGGGCATTGATGTAATCCACCTTGCTATTTCTACTTTATGTACTTTTTATTGCACTACCCTTCCCTGCTGAATAATAGAACATTTCCAACAATAATAATAACACTAATGGCTACTAGCATTACACCACAATCATAACCACATTCATATTAAGACCGGCACACACACAAACACACGCACACGCACGCGCACACACACACACATTGCAGTCAACACCAAGTCCGGGCCAATCATGTCTGTCCTAGCTCCCTGCATTTGCATAAAACAATTACCCTGGGCGGACTCAGGGTTCAATGTCGTCTAGACAGCATGTTTCACTGTGGTGTCATCAAGGCGTGGGTATGTCTGTATATGTTTATGAGTGAGACGGGGGACACACTAGGTTGGTTGTAAATTAGCTAGTCTATGGTTGCTCGGTCACTGGCCGAATCACATCACCCTCAGGCACATAGGGCAAAGGATTTAGTCACATAGATATCACATACACACATGCAAATAAGGAAACCTGGGCAGATCCACGATGACATTGAGGAGTTAGTGGAAACCAATATTCATATGGGGGCAGAGGGCATTGAGGAGGGTGGTAAAAAGGAATGTAAATGGAAGTGTTTGTGTATACATATATACACTCATATCATATGGATCTCAGTTTCTGTCTCCATTACTCTCTCTACTACTAAGCTTTCACCAGCCCATTATTTTCTGCTACTGAACCAGCTGAAATCAATACATGCAACACATCAGGCATCTGATAGAGAGTCAGATGGCTGCACCCAATCTGCCCCTCTGAATGACCATAACACTCGCAAAAATGAAAGGAAAATAATGGAGAAACTATAATAAATGACAATATATGCCTCTAATTGCCTGATGATAAAAACAGCTTAAGCCCATACATATGGATTTGAATAATGTCAGGTTTCAGCAGTTACATAGGTGGTTTTTATACAATAAGTTACATCCATCCATCCGTCCATTATCTATACCGCTTTTATCTTCACGAGGGTAGCAGGGGTGCTGGAGCCTATCGCAGCTGTCTTCGGGCAGTAGGCGGGGTACACCCTGAACTGGTTTTCAGCCAATCACAGGGCACACAGAGACAAACACGCATTCACACTCACAATCACACCTAGGGGCAATTTAGAGTGGTCAATGAACCTAGCATGCATGCTTTTGGAATGTGGGAGGAAACCGGAGCAGTGCTGTTTTCGTCAACGATGATGATGACGAAAATATTTCGTTAACGCCCCTTTTATTCATGACGAGAACGAGACGATGACGAGCTAAACGTGGCTCATTGAGGACGAAAACTTGGCGTTGACGTGCAAGAATTTTCGGTGACGAGACGAGACAGAACGAAATTGTTAGCGTGTGGTCCGTCAGACGTTCAAAATTGATGACACCCCTTCCTATTGTACACATAATCTGTATTTCAAAGAATTGCTGGTGCAACCTATCCTTGTTTGGGCACGCCCACCGCCGGGACAGCACGTGGGGCGCAAGCAGAGCACACGCGTCGCACACACCGTTGCACACACCGTTGCACACACCGTTGCACACACCATTGCACACACCGTTGCACACACATACAAACAAACTAACAAAACACGATCAGGTCTGCGGTCATTGGTCTCGACTCACGCACACTGACACGCTTTCCTTTGACGGACCATGGCGACAGTGACAGCAAATGGGCTTGGTGGTCGGAAGCGAAGGAAAGATATAGACATACTTTCTGTACAACCCAGCAGAAAGAACAACACAATGCATTGTAGAAAGTGGTAATGGTGAATGTGGCCACAAACTAAGTGGAAAAAATGATAAATCTTAAGCGACATCTGAGGGCTCACCACGCTGATATTTTGTCCCAACTCGTCCTGTTAACATATACTGTATACATTTACTTGCACTCTGTTATTCAACAATCGGCTTGTGATCAATTTCATTGTGCTTAAAATTTACCACGTAACTCGTAAATGGGCTGACTTAAGGCATAAGTTATTTGGTTGAGCTAACGTCAAGGCTAACGTCAATTCATTTGCTTGTTGTGTGTAAAGTCAAATATTAAAAATAGATTAAGGCGGTGGTCCCCAACTATTTTTCTACCACGGACGGGTTGGTCTGCGTTGGGATGTGTCTGTGTGCGTGTGTGTACAATAAAAAACGCGAATCAACAGGATTTTTATTTCATCAATATTGAATGACTTTTTAGCCTTAGCAATACGGTTAGCCGGCAAAGTACTTACATTTTTTGACAAATCGGTTAAAAAATGTATGCCTGTATGTATGGAATGTATGTACGAAACCTAGTATGCCTATTTATAACTAAAACGGACTAAAACCTTTTTGAATTTGTGTCGACTAAATTTACCAAAACTACACTAAAACATTTTTGGGGAGATTCTGTCGACTAAAACTAGACTTAAACCTTTTTAAGTTTTCGGCGTCTAAAACTAGACTTAAACTATCACTAATAGGAATGACTAAATGTGACGAAAACTAATAAGCATTTTCGTCCAAAAGACCAAGACTAAGACTAAATCTCAAATGCCTGCCAAAAACAACACTGAACCGGAGTGCCGGGGGAAAACCTTGCAGGCAAGGGGAGAAGGTGTAAACTCCACACAGGGAGGCCGGAGCTGGAATCGAACCCACGACCTCTGAACTGTGAGACGGACATGCTAACCAATCAGCCCCCATGCTGCCCTACAATAAATTACAATAAAACAATTTTCCAAAAATTAAAATACGATAAACTTGGTTTGCCTTGCAGTATGTAAATATATAGTATTGTATATATACTGTAATACAGGGGTGTCAAAGTCAAATGGACGGAGGGCCAAATAAAAATTTTTGCGACAAGCCGAGGGCTGGACTGATAGAATGTTAATTGAAATTTTTTTAAATGTCCAGATTGGACTGGGTCCTTCGCGCCTGCTGATCATATCACGCTGAATATTTCTATAATATATTTCTTTGCTTCTATGTTTGTCACCCTCCTGGCTGTTGTTGTTTTATCTTCGTAGTTACTAAATAAAAAATAAAATAAAGTACAATACTGCTACTTTTGCGAGGCAGCTCGTACATCACTTCCGTTTGTGTTTCTCCTGCCAAACTGGAAATGTTCTGGTTGACTTGGGCTGCAAGATTGTATGAACTGTACATAATGTGAAGTAAAACGGAGAGGATCATATGATTGGTATGATGTCTCCAGCTGACTATTTTAGAGTGGCAAGGTATGAATGTGGGTGCTCCTGTCAGAAATCACAGGCCCGTATTACACTCGACACTATTTATTGTGGTCTGCAACAACACAGACAAAGAATAACCTAGCAACATCAGCCAATGCATATCTATTCGTTAACAATATGCCTAAACATTATTAAGAAATTAAACAGCCAAATAATACATACAATACAGATTCACACGTTTCATCACTAGAATAGTAAGCATACTCACTGAAATAACTAACTTGTGTTCATCAACGTGACATCACTCACGAGAACATATCTAGGCTATTATGTACAGCAGTTACCTGACACGAACCTAAATGATTAAACTCACCTTTTAACGTTTACACACAACAAACGTCGTGAAACACGGGAAATCTGCAACTACTGAGTTTGCTGGCACGAACAAATTACTAGCTATGTGTCAAAGAAGGAAAAAGAAAAGAAACTACGTCTCTCGCAATCAACACTTAGCGCTCGAGGAGCGTTCAATACCTGCTCACAGTGTGGGACATCTCAGCACTACATCGAAACTCAATGAATTTATCAAATGCCAACAATTCCTAGCAATAAAACAACGTGAGATTTCTAACATGAAGTATTTCTTAATAAACTGTGTTTTACTCCAAATAATTTTTAACCACAATCCGATTCTGAAAGCCACGAAAAGTGACGTGAAGTCTTCAGTCGGCACTTAGACGACCAGAGGACGATCCTCGCAAAAGTAGCGGTAATGTTCGTTATAACAACAGCCAGGGAGAGGCAAACATAGATGCAAAGAAATATATTACAGAAATAGTGGAACGAATTGGGTTATCTGTGTTGTGGTCGAATTTGTGTCTTGCCAAGTGGTTTTTATATTATAAATGATTATAATATTATAAATGATTATTGTTATTATTAGTTGGTTATTAGATGTGACATTTCATTTATTAGGTTTACACCATTTATTAATCTGTTTTCATGTAGCAAAACATAATCCAGGTATAAAGTAATACCCAAAAATCATCCTAATGTTCTATACTGTAGATTGCTTCCGGACTTCATCATGTCCATTTGTCTTAAACTATGGAGCTCATTAAGCCCAGCACTGTCATCTTGTCTTGGACTTTTATAATAAATGGCCTTGCTAACCACCATTAAATACCAAAACTAAAGAACAAGTACGGTCTGCCACACTAAATCATAAAGTTAAGATTAATTACAGGCATACTGCAAACTATTTACCATTTTTACAGCAAGAACATTTAATCCAGTTGTTGCTCAAAAACATGCATATTTTAGTTGTAGCTAACTCATAATTTGACATTGTTTAAGTTAAGGTGATCAGAAAACATATACACATGCTAGGCCCTAGTTTCATTTACAGGGCAAAGTGCAGTCTAACTGTGTGCATGGGTGGAGTTTTCTTTCTTTTGGTAGTTTGATATACTTTGCAGAGGTAGAATTGGGTGTAACAGGGCATTTGTGCCTTTGTGCGCCATTGTGGGATGGAAGTAGACTTTCCCAGTCAATTTTAGCGGTATCCTTCGTTTGCTTCAAAATCAGGACGGTTGGAGCGCATTATACGCCTGATCGTATGTGACACCCGCCCTAAAAGCGACACGGGTGCAATTAAAATATTTTTAAGATGATAATGATTAGAATTTGTTGAATGAATTGATTTCTACAATGATTCAGAGGGATTTTCCCATGCTGGTGTCATATTTATGGTTGAAATCCATCCACCAAATACGTCCGCAGAGCGCCACATATGTCTGCCTGCGCCTTGATCAAATACACCAAAATCGTATTACATCACCTGAGCCACAGGTTGGATCTGCTGTTACTGAGTCTAAAATATAGTCTACTGTGTGTCACCAAATTTGCAGATGCGCCGGGGGGAATGCCCAGTGAGATGTAGCACGTCTACCAAATTCACAATCAGGCTGAACTAGACTATTGTCCCTGCAAGAAAATGACAATGCGTCCTTTTTTACACTGAGCGCAGCCTACTTTCAGTTACCAAATTGTCGGATGAGTCAGGGCGAGGTAACTCTCAGAAAGCCAAAACAGAGTAGACTAGACTTGCCAAGCACAAAAATGAAGTTACGCCAGTTTTACGTTTGCGTCAGTACTGACGGGATATACGTCAGTGTATCACTGACGAATGCCTGTTTTGATGACGAATGACAGGAAACTTTAAAAAATGCATTCGAGGAAAGTAGGAAGTCAGACTTTTCGGACCTCTGACAAGGAAAAATGCACTCGAACGCCCGTTTGAACTGTGAGGTCAGAGTTGCAAAGTTGGAAAAAAAAGGACCCCAAGTTCACCGACCGACTTCAATGTGACGTCACTTGATAATGTTGACCCCATGGAGACACAGAACGTGAATGGCAAAACATAATTTACAAGATTATAAACATATATTTTGCTTTTTTAATTTATCACATTAATTTAGTTATTTGAAATTACATAACACAACGTGATTAGCACTGACTGCACGAAGATATGCTGTTATCCTCCTGCATTAAGTTATTTAGGTGGCCATCAGGAATTTCTGAAACATTCACATATTTTGTATTTCAGGGCCGGTCCTAGCCATCACGGCTGCCAGGAGCTGTCCGCAAGGGAGCCTGGAGATTAAAGTAAGTTATTTTAAAGTGGAAATCAACCCAAACATACTTTTTTCAAGAATAGGTTCTATGCAGACCAATTTGTTGAAACACGGCATTCTGATAAATATTGCATTTGAGCAATAAGGGTTAATCCACACGTTTTTAGCTATCTCTAGGGGAGGCCATTTCGTGACTTCTATTGACTGAAAACGCATTATAGGTGCGCAGGGCTCAGGTGACAACCAATCACGGCTCAGCTTCAGAAAACAGGTGAGCCGTGATTGGTCATTATCTGAGCTCTGAGCTTGTGATGTCATTTTCAGTCAACAGAAGTGACAAAATGGCAGCCCTCAGAGATTGCTAAAAAGGGGTGGATTTTGCTGCTTAACTCATATTCCACAAAAGCAATATTAATCAGAATGCCTTGTTTAAACTAGTGGGCCTACATAGACTGTATTTTTGAAAAAAAAAATGTTTGGGTTGATTTCCTCTTAAAGTTATAAGTAGTGCTTTATAAGTATTAATTAAATTATGTAATTGATCGCGTCAAAATATTTGACGCATTCAACGCATTCCCGCCGATGCATAATCCCACTCAGAAGTGCACAGTGAGCAGCAGAGTGGATGCGTGTGGCCCGCGGGAGTATAAAGAAGCATTTCAAAAGAAGAGGGCAGCTTTAAACCTAAGAAATGTGAATAAATTGGTTTGCCTCAGCGACTGAGGATGAGTAGAGAAGGGGCTGTCTTGTTTTGTGTTAATATAGTCAGTTTAAAGGAGGAACACACGACGTGCTGATACCACCTACAGCATAGCACAGCATAACATATGAGCCAATCACATTCGTGTGCGCTTCAGAGACCACTCGGAAAACATAAAGTCTAAGAATATTACAAGGGCCATATATAAATGTGTACATTACACACACTCACACACGCACGTTCACACACACACTTTGTTTGCACACTTTTGAAATATTTCTGTCACTGTTCTGAGGACCTTTTGTATTTTTGTTTTTGTAGTGAATACAAATACTGTATACTACAGAAAGAATGTTAATAATTTTAATTAAAAAATGTAATTTTCTTCTGATGAGGAGTTGTTGTTGTAATAAAAAATACATTACATATGAACAGTATGTTATCTTTCCATTCCAACAACAATTTACAGAAAAATATGTCATATTTTGGAGATAGTTCAAATTGCAATTAATTACAATCAATTATTTTTTAAACTGTGATTAACTTGATTACAATTTTTATCTTTTGACAGCCCTAGTTAAAAGGAAAACCTTTCCGTAGGTTGACGCAACTGCACGCCGGCCGCATAGTCCACTGTTTTTAAAAAAGTCAATATGAGGCTTGGTAAAGCGCTTTGGATAACATGGTGTAGATAAGGCACTACATAAGTACACTGCATTTACCATTATGATCAAATTGACTTTGCACATTTGAATTTTTTTTGGGACTATTAATATGATGTGTTTTTCAGCAAAAGTTCAAGTAATAAAGCATTCGAATGAATTTGGGATTGGGTGGTCAAATGGTCAACATATATGCGATTGCAGATTTGACTCACGAGCCGAGGCTCTAGCAGATTCTCTTCACTACATTGGCTGTATAAAAAACAGACATATTTTGACTCATATTTTGTCCTTATTAAATAATAGTATTTGCCATACATCTGGTTAAGACCTTCGACGTTTAAAGGTACTTATGGTTTCAAACTTTTATCATAGTTACAGTTCAAGGAAAAAAAATATTTATCAGAAAAGGGTGAATTTTTTATTGCAGAATTAAAATAATGGTGGAGGGGAGCAAGGGGAAGATGGTGGAAATGGGGGGAGTTGATAATTATCCCTGCTAAAAGGGTTGCCATGTTCTGAAAGGGAGACAGAGTGACAGGCGCACAGGATGACAGGCCTTTGCCCTACACTCACGCACACACACTATAACAGAGAAAGCCAGCGAAAGGGAGCAAGAGAAGGGGGCAGTGGAAGGAGGTAGAGGCTCTGACACCACAGACCCAGACTAGAGGATTAATGATGAATAAAAAGAAAAGCATACAAAGGATTTTGGGGGTGAAGGGGGTGGGTTGGGGCGGTTGGTGGGTCAAAAAAAATCGGGGACCCATTTTTATTCCACAAGGATAGATGAAGTGGTATTGCAAGTCAGACCTCCTAGGGATATACAACACACTCACACACACACATACACACGCACACACACACACACACGCACACACACACACACGCGCACGGTATGCATGTGAATGCAAGTAGACACCCAGATGAAAACTCCAGTCCTTTCTTTCTCATTCCATATCGCTACCACTTTAAATGTAATCCTACTGGATAAACACTCACTCATACATAAAGCTGACTACGCACACA
Source organism: Filicampus tigris (assembly GCF_054856515.1). NCBI lineage: Eukaryota > Metazoa > Chordata > Actinopteri > Syngnathiformes > Syngnathidae > Filicampus > Filicampus tigris. The sequence continues at coordinate 4,986,343 of NC_141227.1, read as the reverse complement.
TGGCACATGCACAAGTGGAGCATTGTGAATCAGGAGATGCTTAATCAATGTCAAAATTCAATCAATAGCCCAATCCCATTAAACAGGGCTCTCCTGCTCCACTCCTCTTCCACTCTTTTTTTTCATTTCCTGTCTTCTCCCTTTCTACTATGTATCAGTCGCCCTATCCCTACGTGTTCCTCTTTTCATTTCACTTTTTTAGTGCCCCAAAGTCACTGTGAAGGGCAACCTGCACTGTTAGTTAGGAATACTTCTTATCAACAATAATATGCTGCAGGATCAAACAAAGCAAGCCTTATAGCTATGAGAGGTTTGGTTTAGTTTAAGAAATAAATACTTTTTTTCCCCTCATGCAATTATAATATTTCTGGAACTCTTGGGTGCAATGTAATTTGTTACATTTTTGTCAAATTTTATGCTCACACAAAACCTGTAAGAACTCCCAAGTTTATCTTTGGCCAGTGCCTTTTTGATCATCGTCAAATGTCCACAGCATCACATAAACATTTGTGAATTGTTCTCTAACAATAGTTCAAACCCACACAAACATACATACATAAACAACCGAATAATCAGGAACTCATATTCTTTGATGTATCTGAGTGTGGACATGAATACTGAAGAAACTAGCGATACAATAGTGTTATTAAAAATCAGCATGCTGTGAACCTAATGTGATTGTGCTATAATGCATGCTTATTAAGATGTAAATGCTACTGTGTGGCTTGAGTTTACATTTAGTTTTTTTTTTTTTTACTTTGGCTTGTTTAAATGACAGACATAAACATTGCATGTTTGCTTGGATTAAACGGGGTTTCCTCTTATAATAAATATAATAAAAGTACTAACTCCTGAAATGTTATGAGACTGTGGATTACGTAGAGTATACATTGCGTTGTTTTTGTAAATGGTTTAACAAATCTTACACGTTTCTGAAAAGCCAATTATGCTTATGTTAGTAAATTTGATTAAGTAAGATGGGAAATAATTGCATGACATCACAAAAGCATGTAGCAAGAATGCAAAAGAAAAAAAAGTTAAAATCAGAAGATACAGAGGAGACAGTGGCCATTATTCTTATGCTCATGCTTATTCTTTTGTTTTTTATTACTTCAGCAGTCCTCATGGCTTCATTCTGGTGGTGTGCGATACTGCAAAATTTGGTATCACTCCAATACCATGTCAATACAGAGATCAATACCAATGCTTTTTAATAATGAAGTATCAATCTCATATGTCAATGATATTGATCAATGTTGGATTGATCTGTCTGCCACTTCAAAGATGTATTTTTCTCACAAGTGAATAGGACTCTTTTTTTTTTTTACTATTAATTACTATTGCGGAACTGTTTTCAGTTATTTTTGTATATCCGTGTAAACGAAGACTGTTTTAACAAAGTTGTCTTTCCATGAAACCTTTGTCAATTTTGAAACGTGAAAAAAAGTTATTGAATTATTATTTGAGAAATAAATAAGAAAACAAGTGAAGCCTACTCCAGATGAATTTGGGTGAGAGTGGGGGTATATCCATGGGTCAATCACAGGGCATGTATAGACACTTGTTACTCACAAACAAACCAATTAATCAATTAAATGACCATACATTATTATTATTATTATTATTATTATTATTATTATTATTATTATGGGCTGCCCCTGACCAAATTGGGACCCTAAGCGAAATTATATATGGAGGCCCAGCCTCACGACATTTCTCTCCATCCCAAATGTATCACAGGTAACGTATCATGACCATACCACAATATTCAGTAGCAGTTAACCGTTAATAGTGGAAATGAAATAAAATAAATTCAACCTTCCATCAATCCATTTTCTTCCTCTTATCGAGCGTCAGGTCGCGGGGGCACTAACTTAAAGGTCAGGTTGCAAACATTTTTCAGAGTCTGTTAAAATTCATATTATCATTGGTAATAGGTTTTATAATACATACAAGTCACTTCCTGCAAGTTGTCAACCACAGATCGATTAGAAAATAGGTTTTACTTACTCATTCCGAGTGTTTCCGAACCTCATGGAAGCTCGAGGAATCGTGGCTCTAGCCACCGGAAGTGATGTCGATATAGCTAAACCGCTCGCTACACCATGGATGGTACAAACACAGCACATTCAATGGCAAGCGATGTTTTGGAATTAGAGGATTTTGAAACACACGAGCCGACAAAAGGGGGCGTTATTAGACCGTTCATGGTTAGTAGTCACTGAATCCTCCAGCTACTATGACGTCACATCTCCGGAAAAAGCCGAAGATGAGGGGACGCGACATTCAAACGGCAGATGAGACATTCTGAATTGTATTTAGTGATTAAACTGCTGTCTACCAACGACCTAGTCACATTTTAATGACAGTTATGCATTGTAAAGTGGGTTCTGGAGGGCTACAGAAAGGTTTTCAATGTTTGCACCCTAACCTTTAAGCAGGGAAGCCAGACTTCCCTCTCAACGGCCACTTCGCCCAGCTCTTCCTGGGAGATCGTGAGGCCTTCCCAGGCCAGCCAGGCGACATAGGGTTCTATTTTCGTTCCGGCCGCAAGTCTAGTCTACAAACCACAGTCTAACTGTGTGCATGATCGGAGTTTTCTTTCTTTTGGTATTTTGCTAGATTTTGCGCCATTAGATTTTCGTGTAATGGGAAAAAAAAGGAGTTCTGGGGTGTATCGGGACGGAGTTGTTTTGTATGCCGTACTTCTGATCTACTTCCTCTTCTTCGAAGTGAAGTGCAGTAAAGTCTTTTGCGACCGGCATCTCCTTTCTTTCGGTACCAAACTAATATATTTTATAACAGCTGACCTGCACGCAGCGTGAGAGCCGTATTGGACAATATAGGCACCCCACGAATTCTCATTCATTTATATGACATAATTTATAGTAAATATACCCACAACAGGGGCGACACGGTGGTCAACTGGTTAGTACGTCCGTCTCACAGTTCAGAGGTTGTGGGTTCGATCCCGGCTCCGGCCTCCCTGTGTGGAGTTTGCATGTTCTCCCGTGCCCTCCCACATTCCAAAAACATGCATGGCAGGTTAATTCATCGCTCTAAATTGCCCCTAGGTGTGATTGTGAGTGCGGATGTTTGTCTCTGTGTGCCCTGCGATTGGCTGGCAACCAATTCAGGGTGTCCCCCGCCTACTGCCCAAAGACAGCTGGGATAGGCTCCAGCACGCCCCGCGACCCTTGTGAGGATAAGCGGTATCGATAATGGATGGTTGGATACCCACAACAGAATTTTAACAAACAAAATACCTTTATTAGATACTTAAATGTAGATATTAGTCACTGACGTCATTGCCAGAGCGCAACAAAGCGCAACCCATCAAAATGACTGCTCTCACAATTCTAATAATTTCAAAATCCTGGTAGTCCGAGTATTAACCAAAAGGAGAAACATTTCTTCATTCTAATTGGGGTCATTTTTGACCCCACTCATGGAAAAGTGTATGTATGGTAGGTAAAGAAAAAAGTACTCAACATATGAAAACATGGTGGCTGTAATTATATGTCCATCCCTCCAGCAAATGTCTGAATAAGGAGACAAAGAAAGATAGAGCAAGATACAAAAAGAGTTTGAATGAAACTCTACTTTGGATATATGACCTGTCACTGCTTACTTGATTGTGCTTGTCCGTGTCTGACCATATTTGCATGTCGGCTACCCATTTATATGTCTGTATATTTTGAGTCAATGTGTATATGTGTGTGACTGGGCCGCCCTGAAGCAGCAGATTTGATCTTTGCAAAGGCTAACATCTGTCGTCTGTCATTTTGGTAAGATTGATGACAGCTACCAGAATGGAAGGGTGAAGATGAGGAAGGGAAAGGGGTGAGGCCATGTCTAGGACAGCATGAAAGGATGGAGAAGGGGTGACACTACAGTGATTTAAACAAACTACAATACCTTGGAGTTGTCAATTGGGAATTAGCATTCTGTAAGGGAGTACGGGAGTAAAAGTTCACAAGGGTGAAGATTTAATCATTTAATTATGATACTAACAGCACCGAAAAGGCTTTTATAAGTATTTTGGGTTTTAACTTCTTGAAATTAAGTTAGAGTCATTTATATGAAAAGGACTTAAAGGGCTAAGAAGACCATTTGTTCATGTTCAGTGAATATATGAAAATATAAATTGTTATTGCCTCTCCATTTTTTTTTCTCATGGCCTGTGTTGTGCAGTTCTAAATTAAATCTACATTTACTGGCTAACCTGTACAGAATAATAGCCACGGTAAATTACAAAACACTAAATCGGTTTGCACGCAAAATCCTCATGTGATAACATTAATTAGAAAAAAATATTGTTCATGTTTATGTTTATTCAAGCATTATAAGGCTCTAAACTAGGGGTGCCCAAGTCCAGTCCTCAAAAGCCCCTATCCAGCCTGTTTTTAGGGCTGCACCTCTCGAATATTGTCTGATTAGGATTTCCCATTTAAAATTCGATTGAATTCAGGTATTCAGGTAAAAATAAAAAAAATATACATACACATTTATACACACACACACATTTCCACTTAATAATGGACAACCAACCGGCGCTCATTTTTAGATATTGAACATTTTGTCATCTTCAACTCTGTTTACCCAGTACAGGGTCGTGGAGAGGTTCTGGATCCTATATCAGCTGACTATGGGCAAAAGGCAGACTACACCCTGAACTGGTCGTCAGCCAGTCACAGGGTACACACAGTCGCCGTCACTGAGCAGAAACCGATCTCACGGTGTCTGCACAAAACTCAGGCGTGTGTACCACTACAAGATCAGCGACACATATTCAACATTTTACGCATTTAAACTGTGCATAGCAGCACACATCATCATCATGTCATCTTCCAAACCGCTTATCCTATATAGGGTCGCGGGGAGTTGCTGGAGCCTATCCCAGCCGTCAATGGGCGAAGGCAGACTACACCCCGAACTGGTCGCCAGCCAGTCGCAGGGCACACATAGACACTGTCACTGAGCGGGAATCGATCCCACGCTGCCCGCACACAACTCAGGCGTGTGTACCACTACACTATCAGCGGACCTAGCAGCACACTAGTTTCCTAAATTGAAACAGTGAGATTTTTGACAAATCTCTACCCATGGGCTTGAGTTTGGCAGAGCTGGGCATTTTACTAAAAATGTGCGGTCCGTTTATCGCCTTCCGCCTACAGCCAGGGTACCCTTCCGCCGTCCGTTAATCCACCATTTTGTCCGGCCGGACCAAATCGTAATTGCCTATAGGACGGCCCGACTATCATTTGAAACGGGCTTCGGTTAGTGTTTCCGACTCCCAACTTTGTCAAATGACCGCTTGCTTAGCTGGAGCTGCTGCTAAACGCTGGAGACAGGCGCCGTACGATATGGTGTCAATGTAATTAATTAGTTTTTTAGCGCCCTTAATTAGCGATTGAACATCATTCCAGGACTTTCTTGTGTTTTTGAAGTCTATAGAAACAATTTGTTTGTTGGCAAACAGTCCCAAATTAGTTGTTATGCCATGACATTTTGCACAACTAAATATATATCCATCCATTATCTGTACCGCTTCTCCTCACAAGGGTCGCGGGGCGTGCTGGAGCCTATCCCAGCTGTCTTTGGGCAGTAGGCGCGGGACACCCTGAACTGGTTGCCAGCCAATCGCAGGGCACACAGAGACAAACATCCGCACTCACAATCACACCTAGGGGCAATTTAGAGTATCCAATCAACTTACCATGCATGTTTTTGGAATGTGGGAGGAAACCGGAGTGCCCGGAGAAAACCCACGCAGGCACGGGGAGAACATGCAAACTCCACACAGGGAGGCCGGAGCCGGGATCAAACCCACGACCTCTGAACTGTGAGGCGGACGTGCTAACCAGTCGACCACCGTGCCGCCCTAAATATATATATATATATATATATATATATATATATATATATATATATATATATATATGTGGGATGAACAGTAATTTTTGCAGGTGAGCAATAATTAATTACGAAAGGGCTTCGTGTACATTTTTTTTGGGACATTTTAGTATATATATATATATATATAATGTCATGTCTATTTAGAACAATGCGGTAGGATGTTTTGCTGGTTATATTAAGAAGTTTTCAAATAATAGAATTTTGGGCTTTGTAAAACATTTTGGGCACGTTATGATGTAGCTAAAGCGCGATATAAGTCTTCTACATTTACTATTTAGGGCAAATTGTATAAATTTTGGGAGGAATACATATTTTTCCCCCCTCGGAAATCATGTTAAGTATTAAGTTAAGAATCCAAACGCAATATACAGTATATGTACACACTACACACAACTTTACATTGCAATCATCCTCGCTCGATTCCCTTTTCATTAGGCACAATGTGTCCACAGGGACAATTCTTGACAGCCATACACATAGCTGGCTGAAATAAAAGATGGCAGCGACCTAATTAACTCTTGGGTGGAGATATCCAAACATACTGAGAGAGAGAGTGAAGTTACATCGGTTTAATGCTCAGTTAGCACAGGTCATGCTCTATGAATTATTCACGCTGGCCTGCAGTTCGCAGAGTGAGTTTTAAGTGGACAATGACCCAGTGCACACTCATTTAGCCTGCGCCTCCGCTAACAAGGCTAAGTATTCACCGACTCTTCAGTATCCTCCACTAACAAGCTAATGGAATTTCAATCAAGAGGATGCACTGAATGGCTTAGCATGGGTGAGCATCTCTCTAGCCATCTTACACACGTATCAATATTCAATTAGATCTGTGAGTTTTTCAGAGAGTCTTGTTAAGTAAGAAGTTGTGCTAAGGGAAGATTTGCAAAGGCAAAAAGACTAGTTCAAAACAGGATCAATAACTTAAATAGTCACATGTAACCTTCCCTGTAATCACAACCTTGCCATAGATCTAAAAACATTTGGGAAAATGTAACAGCACATAATATAATGATGAGTTCAGTTACCTTGAGAACTGACAGGGCAAATATGCTACAGGCAAGAAAGAAAATCTATTTCATAACCCATTGGAAAATTGTCATGGGAAGGCATAATGATTGTTTTACATTCACTCCAAAAGTATACGACTTTTACAGGTTTTATACCATTGAAGCAGGTACAAACACACTTGAATACCGAAAGCATATTAATATTAAAGCATATTAAAACCCTCTATCCACTCCACCCAACCACAGCATTCCATTAGGATACCAGGTAAGGTAGTACCAAAAGGGAGTAGCTAGAATATACAGTACTATTGATTGGTAAACATTTTAATTTCCGCAATAAAATGTAAAATATATGAAGAAAACAAAAAGTGACATTTAAAACCTAGTGAAAAGGTATTTGCTGATTTCTTTCTCATCTCATCATCAATCTACAAAGATGATGTTTATATCTCTAACCCATGTACACACCGTGCATTGAAAGCATAACCCTGATCAGTGTTTACCATGCAAACCACTTCCTTGGTGGACAATACTTGTACTGTACCACTCAGGGAAAACGTGTCAATTGATGGCAAATTCTGGTTAAGCCCATATCCCACTGAGGGGCAAACAATTGTGACTAAGGGCGAAGGTAGAAACATGCGCGTCCATGTCAGAGTTCGTCAGGGTTCATAGAAGGTCGCAAATGTTCGCCATTGGTTTGGCAGACGTTTGCCTGTACTTTTATTGTTGCAAGGAAATTTTTCACACATTCAAAGAAAAATCACTAAAACTGTTGGCGGACGTCTGGCAAACATTTTGTGAACATTTGTGCCAATGAACGAATCCTGACTACAGGTACTGATAAATGGACCAAATTTGACCCCAATTGTCCTCTTCATGACAAGATCTGAAAATCAGATGTTTCTAAAAGATTATCCTGACTGGTTATCTTGTCTTTTGGGGTGTGGAAAGAGTTATTTTACCTCCCTCATCTGCTTGGTGATTGATCAGTGCAGAGTACAAAGGTAAAATGCAATATTTATGATTGCAAACTCTTATGTTGTACACAGAAGTTGGCCAAGCCAATGACTCCATGATTGTGACTGTGCTACCTCCACACAGGTCAGTCTTGGCATTATGCCAGACATATGTTTTGGTGGAGGAGACATGTTAATTGCAGATATATTATGTGTATGGTGTGCTGTGTTAGTCATCTAAACGACACACTTTTGGTCTGATTTACTAAAGTTTGGCGCGTGCAAAAATGTATTAAATCAAACAATTGTTTTCATGTGACCACCAAAATGACTCTTTTTGGTATTTTTGCCTTTCACTTACACTTCCAATTCCATCACTTCGAGCTTAAATTTAAGCTTGCATGCTCTCCTTCCCCACCACTTTTATACCTGTTGCACACAGTCGGAATGGCCGGCCACTTTACCACTCATTATTTGGGATGTTACTTAAAATAACAATGTGTAGAATTCAGTGCCATCTAATAGTCAGCTAATAGAATGCAATGACCTAAGATGGAAGCGCGTGCATTTTGAACCACGTGCACTGCGGTGCACCCAAGAGACCACACGTAGCAAGCCTACCAACAGTTTCTTCACCTGAGGTGCAGGCAACCTGTAGTAACAAACGACTTCTATTATTCCCTCATGAAGTAAGTGTATTGCATTCTTTACACATGCAGTAGTCATGATGCTTAGGACCTAGGTTTGCTAAGTCTGTCTCCTCCGGCTATCCGTAGCACAAAGATGGCAGCGAAACATGGCAACCTCCTGTAGGCGAGGCACACCCTATGTAATACAATTAGAGGTTACTTCATCTATAATTATATACAAATCATTAAGTTGATGTGATAGAGCATCTTTTTTTGCATATTGTTGATGAAATGAATAGTGTTTTTTATAAAATGAATGATCATTGAAAAATCTAAACATTCTACATATTGTCCCTTTAAAGATCATAATCTTAGCAGATCACACGAGACAAATCTGTTCGAGAGAACATGCAATTTAGCACTTGTTATTTGAGATCTTAAAAAATTAGGCCCTATAAGAGCTGTAAGAAGACACATGCCCAATGTTTCCTGATCGTATGTAGGGTCTGTCCCATTTAAAACTTCGGTTGCGATGTTGAAAATCAGTAAGTGTGTAGGTTTAGTTAGTGCTATTTTTCACATATTTTTCTTGTCCACAAAGAAAGAACTATACCAAAAATAAAGTGGTAATCATATAGGAGAATACCATAGGCATAAATGGGATAGGATGAAAGACAATCACACGAGATGAAAAACCTGAGGGTGGTAAGAAGGTAATGAAACAAAAGGAAACACCCAGTGAAGAGAACAGAAGTGAAGTTGACACAACAATCACAAGTAAATATTCTAAGAATGTGAAAAAAGTCAGTGATCTTCTAGACCATTTATTTCTATTTGTACAACCAGCACCACAGTTGCATGGTGATAGGTTCAGTGTAGATTCAGTTGCTAGGGGTATGAATGGGTTGTCTGTCTCTATACTCTATGTGCCCTGCAATTAATTGGTCAGGTGAGTGGAATAGGCAGAGCTGGGCATTTCACAAAAAAATTCCCGGTCGGTTTATCGCCATCCGTCTGCAGCGGGGGTACCCTTTCGCCGGCCGTCTATCCGCCTTTTTGTCCGCCTATCATTTTAAACAATCTTCCGTCTTAGCATTTCCGTCTATTTCAGTCTATCGTTCATTGCCTACAAAACTGCCGTCCGTCATAGGCGGATAGACGGACCGTCCCTTCACATAGGCGAAATGCCCAGCTCTTGGAATAGGCTTTAGCTCCCCGCAACTCTCAACAGGTTATGTAAGTATCATCTGTCCAATAAATAGTTGGAGTTTTATCTTTGTCTGCTGCAGGTTTCAAACCCTGACTCCCTGGTTCCTAACAGAATGAGCCTCCCTAAGAACAATTACATTCATATTGGTAAAAGCATTGTAAGTAACTTTGACTCTCATAAGAGTCACATTATCACGTTTTCTGTTTTTTAATAATAAAAAAAAAACGCAAGATTGGTCATTTGAACTGCATTATTTTGGTGGCCAAATTTTAGTGTATGGCAAATGTCATGTGAAAAGACTGTTATATTGCATTGTGAACGCACAAATAGTTGTTGTTCAAGTGAACATATAAATGGTTGAGGGGCAATGAGAGAGAGCAAGCTTTTTTCCAATTGGCTGAGAGAAACAAAAGCCCACTCAACCTTGTTGATAGAAATTGCACTTGAGAGCAACGCTGGCGGATGCTACAGTAAATACTGATTCATTTGAATTCCTAATGAATAGGCGTTGACTCTTTTAGAAGGAAAGGTTTTGAAGGAATGTGGTGTGTATTCTTCACAGAGGTAGAAAAACAAATGGATGAAAAAAGAGGGTGACAAGAAGAATAATTAATTAGTTTGCTTGAGTGAAGTGTGCATTCAAACTGAAGGACACTCTGACAAGGCATGTGTGCACAAATGCTCACGAAGGACAAGGTATGCAAAAAAAAGTTAAGCAGAATTCAAAGTGCAAGGTCCATAAGGTCTGTTTTAAATGCAAAGCAAATTGCAAAAATGCAAATTCATATTCGTTTGTCTTTTGTCCCCCAAAATGCTTGTATGTATATATATATATATATATATATATATATATATATATATATATATATATATATATATATATATATATATATATATTAGGGCTGTTTGATAACAAGAAAACAACAAGAAAATCCCGATTATTTTCTCTCAAATCCGATTTTACGATTACGATATCTTTGTAAAATAAAAAAGAATGAAAAATGAAGTATTTTTAATGTCTTTTATTTGAATCTAATTTTTCTTTCTTTGAACTCAAAATGTCAGTCAATTTAACTTAATACACACAGAACAATCCATTGGGATTAACAGCATTTTACTTACACAATTGATTTCAGATCTGTTCTTAATTAAACCAATAATGACAGAAGAAAGTGCATATACCATCCGAAACGAAATCATCAACATGAGAGAAGGTAGTCAGTCAAGTCTCTAAACCAAACAGTCTGTCAGCAAGTCATTTTGCCAACCAGCCAGTGACTAGCCTTTCACCTTTCTCCCTGGTTTTACGTAAACATAAATCAATGATTAGTGCAAAACTGTCACTCAATCATACAATGCACTGTCAAGCTTAAGTATGGATGCATAGTCCGGCTGGACCAGAGGTCCGTGGTAGAGGAGAAAAAAAGGGACACCTTTCAGATGTTGAGTAACTTGCTCACGGGTTGCATCGTACATGCGGGGCACACACCACACTACGGATCTATATTTGCCCGGTTTATTACTGAAACGCTCACTTGCCTGAGCAAATAGCAGAATCGCCAGTAGCCATGGATGTTGTTGTTGTTGTTGTTATCGGACTGCGCGCTCGTGGGAGTAAGCGGAAATGCAGAAGAAACTACGGTGGCTTAGATACACCAACAATAACAAAATCGAATGTGCATGTGCCGATTTGAACGTTTCTAACATCGTTTTATCCAGAAAATTCGGTTACGGTTCAATATCGCTCAATCGAGCAGCCCTAATATATATATATATATATATATATATATATATATATATATATATATATATATATATATATATATATATATATATATATATATATATATATATATATATATTAGGTGTTTAACAGAGCAATAAGTGAGCAATAACAGAGCAATAAGTGGTCCATGTAGGCCTATAATTTGCAGCTGGAGAAGGCATGACGTGTGTATGTTTGTCATTTGAGGCAAAAATTATAAGCTATTTCATTGCCATGCCTGAGTGTTATTTAGCAGGGACACACTGTACTAACACACTTCTCAACCACGTTTTTATCATTTGACGTGACAAAGGATTGTTGGATACTTGGTCTTGGGCCTGCGCGACATGGTTTTTTTGTTCACATTTGCTTTATATTTTCTCCCATTTTCAGGTATACCGTTATGCCTTTTTGTGTCAAAGAAAGCCTTGACATGACATCTTTTTACATTTGAACGGCTGAGACAAAGGCGAAACACGACATGCCTTCTATGCCTGTCTCCCAGGAGGAAGGAGGAGAAAAAGAGGGACGGATAAGCGAGAAACGTTATGCAAATGGATTTTATAAGTCGAGTCGGGCATGTTGTCGTGACACTGTCTATATTTAAAACAGGTCACCTTAACCCCACCCCTGCTGTCTCAATGACAGACACCGAATGAGGCTGCCTTGACATCTGGATCTTCCACAATTGCAGTAACACATACACATGCATGGACACCAATACATATACATAATCAAAGGCCCTGCTGGACTGTATTTACATATTCAAATCCAAAGAATACACTGTACCTGCAATACAGGCAAAGCGTGACAATGGCTGTGATATATGTACATATGTAAAACTGGTGAGCTCATTCTGGGCAGGCCAGGACCCAATCATTCCAGTGCACTGAGCAGTGAGACAAGCAGTCAGCTTCTCAGCGACTGACAGTAGAGAATGCCTGACCCCAGCGCATTCACTCATCCCTCCATCCATTCCCTACCCTACTTTATCAGCTACCCCCCCCCCCCCCCCCAACCCCTCACATCCCACTATAGTCCATATTCAACAACCGACGAATGTATGCACGCACAGGAAACCAGACACTATGGGCCATGGAGTGGCCATGAAGAATGGCTACCATCTATTTACAGCCATCCTCCAAGCCCTAAGGCTGTCTACTTTTAATGAGACGAGATCACACTGACCTGCACTACCTCTTCATCATTGCCCTTCCTTTCATCTATCACCCCAAACCTCTATTTCAATAATTTCCTCACTTATCTTTTTTTGACTTGGATACCCACGAAGTAGACACTTCTCGACCTGGCCAGATGTGGACAGTTTGTCAGAACAACTACCTACCAACATAGGCGTTTCTTTCGCCTTTCTTGTCCCCTCATTCCCTCTCTTTCCCCCTCTCTGTCTACTGTCCATAAAATATGCCTCAGCGTTATCTCTCCCCCCACGCAGGAGAATAATGAAAGGCAGTGGCATGACAGATTGGACATAGATGAGATTGCCGCTGTGACTATATGCACGACTCGCCTCGGCCCCAGCTTTGCATCTGAAATGGGAAAAGGGTATGGTGGAGGGTGTGTGGGCGGCGGGAGAGGGGGGCAGGGAATGTTGGGTGCTAGGGGTGACAGAAGACACGAGGGCCAGTGGATGCAGTGGCTTGGCGGTGGAGTGGGGAGGGGGGGTGGCGTGGCAGTGCAGGTTCAGTATAGCTGATGAGTTTGACATAAAAGGGGAGGCAGATCCTTTGTATGCATGTGTGAACGACTTGTTCGCAGTCAGGCGGTGGAATCCAAAAGTGACCCTCTGACTGAATCTAAAATTACATTACATGCAGTACTTTTATTCCCACACGGTAGTGACATTATAATGCTGGGACACATCATCACTGTATATGACCAGTAAATTGTCTGAGATTAGGCAGATTACAGCTGGCAAGCATGGTTGTGAGAGATGGAAAGGCTGCCAAAATGGCTGCTGCCGCATGGAGGCACAATGCCAGCAGGCAACATGTGGGCACCTGTAACCGCTACAGCCGGACATCATGCTTAGCTAAGGTGCCAGCAAATGCTGCGACAGCAGGAGGTTAACAGGGGCAAGGGCGGGGGTGGAGGAGGGTGAGGGTTGTCTGTAGCCAGTGGAACCATTATGACGGCTGGTGTTATTCATGTAAAGCTGTTGTCGGGTCGTAAACTGGTGTTTTTACATATAGGGTATTATAGTTAAATGAATACTTTAATTCAAATATCTGCTATAAGTACTGTACATAGGAGTAGGTCTCTGAGAGTGTATGTGTGTTCGGAGAGGCAGAGTGCGCGCCGCTGCCATTAATTTCCAAATGCAGCCAGCACTGGCGCACTGGGTCCCCAGTCGGAGCGCCTCGTGTGCGCACAGGCACCCCGTTTTTGGTGCACTCTGAATAATCCATCCATTATCCTGACAGAACAGGCAATTTCAGCAATGCTGGAGTTTCCCAACGGTCGGACGGAACCAGTGCGTGCTCAGAGCGTTTTTCTGAACGCACCCATAATAGAGTAAGTTTTAACTTTGAGACGAGTTATTTATACTGTCATTGGTTGAAAACAGTTGAATGAAGAGATACCGGTGTGGCTCCAAAAGGGCCAAAATAGAACCCAGACTGGTGATGACAATGACACATTACAACATGAGCTCAGATAGCGACCAATCACGGCTCACCTGAGCTGAGTCGTGATTGGTCGTTACCTGAGCCCTGAGCAACTGTGATGTCATTTTCAGTCAAAGTGGCAAAATGGGCGCTCCTTGATATGGACAAAAATGGGTGGATTTTACTGCTTAACTCATATTCCACAAACACAATATTAATCGGAATGACGTGTTAAGACTAGTGGAGCTGCATGGAACATGTTATTGTCAGGGAAATTTTGGGGTTGACTTCCCTTTAATGATCTGCTGTTACCCGCCACCTATTTTACCTGGCAACAGTCAAATAAGGGGAGGATTGGCACTTATTTTTTTCCACTTAAAGCAAAGCTTTTACCTGAAAGTAATTCAATACTCATTATTTTACAGGCCAATTCACTATTTCTTCCACTACTGATGTGCAGTCTCCTTTCATTTCCAGAAATCTAAAAACAATATTACCTGCAATGCATTGTAAATGCAATGCACTTGGATGGCGCTTTAGCTACACCATCATCACACTTTACAGATGCTCACATTCATTCGGGTTCACATTTATTTTCTGTTTGCTTTCACTTCTAATCTCAAAATAGTGTCATTTCATCAACTGATCTGATTTTAAATGGATCGTCACCCTAGAAAAAAAAGATTGTTTTAGTTTTGAGTCACATTCATGCCCACTAAAAGAAACCACTGTTAGCTTTGGAGAGGTACAGGAAGCTGAAAGATTTGTAGAAGGATGGGAGGGTGAGTTAAATATGACTTTTTGGCACTAAAGTAGGAGCCGTGTTGGGGCTAAGCTACAAATGAATTTGACATGACCCAGAGTGAAGCAGGTAAACAGGCCCAACCTGCTTTGCCTGAGGTGACCATCTGGCCCTGTCTCATGGCGAACCAGCCTGCAGGATGAACAAACACGTACACGCACACACTTGCGCTCACAGGCTGGTGTACCTGGTGTCCCCCTCTTTGCCTGCCTGTGTTTTTGTTTTTGCCTCTCAAAAGCTGACATGTTTTGGCTGCAAGCAACGGGAGGCATCAGGTAGGAGAACAAGCAAAAAAGGTATCAACACACATGGGATGCACACACACAGACATGCCTTTGTAAGACACAGAAAACATATGGCAATTCTGCACAGTGTTGTAGTCCTTAAGTGATGCTAACTTGACCCGAGGCAAAAGTAGAGAAAGTGAGCAAAAGGAAAGAATTGGCCAGAAAGGAGAAAAGAGGTAGAGGAGGGAGTTTACTTTTATTTGTTGCAAATGATTGATGCACCGTTACAGACACCTGCTGGTGCAAAATTATTCTGACTTTCCCTGTTACACATGAAAACACACATGAAAACATATTTCTTCAACTACTTTTGCTACACCAAAAAAGTCAAATATTGAAAAAATATACGTTTTACACTGTCAGGCTTAGATTTAAAATAACCTGTCAAGCATTCAGTGACAATATTTCTCATTATTTTTTTCGTTGAAATAACTTATGAAACATTCATTAGGTGAAAACAAAGGAAGGCACTTTGAATGAGAGCAGAAGAAAGGCTTTTCTGCTGGTATGTCTGCTGGTGGCCTCTGCCAGTGCGTTGTGTCGTTCCACTTTTGATAAGATAGTCATAAAATGAAGGGAGCAAAGATCCAGTCAAGGCAGGGGGAGGGATGGGAAGAAGTTAATGAATATGAGTAATCAAATTCACTTTCTCCTTTTTTATTGAAAATCCTTTTCTTTTTAGTTAATTAAAGCCAATTACTATTCTAATTGGCTGAGTCTTGCATGTCCAGTTCAGTAGCGTCATTATGGAGCTATTAAAGAAGATCCACTGAGATAGAGGAACAGAGAAAGCATAATCAACCAATCAATTAGGATGTTTGACCAAATGAGCTTCACTTCATCATCATGTTTGATCTTATGTCCTTGGATTGGCTGCAGCATGCTTTTTTTCTTAACCCAATACATTAGCCAAATGTTCACATTCTCTCATAATTACTGTTTTTGCGATTAGCACAGATTTTTTTCCCCACAGCATAATCTAGTTATCTTTCCAAAGAACATCATTAAAAAGACTTGTTTGGTACAGTTCTAAAGCTTTTTGAACTGATGTTTCTAATTTGTCCCCTGACTGCAAGCATGCCAAGGCTTTCCCATGAAAAAACACTGAAATTATATCACATTATAAACCTTTTTAAGACCAAGTATTTGGAAAGTTATGAATGGATGCTGACAACCAGCCAAATCGACTGTGATTAGCTATATTAGCGTGTTACTTAACAAAGAGCATTTGTGGTGTCAAGACTGCAATATTTAGTATTGATTAAATATCAAATCAATGCAGACCCACTACCGATATATTTTAATAATTCAGGTAGATCCATCACACAAATGGAACAGGAGATCGTTCTTTCGGTCACGAGCTGGGGGTCGTGACCCCTAGCTTGTGATAGAAAGAAAAAGACCGCATATACAAGCAATTTCTCCCTTAGAAATAGAGTGAGACACTTGGTTATCTGGAAGAGGCTCAGAGTACAGCTGTTGCTCTCCGAGAGGAGCCAGATGAGGTGGCTCGGGCATCTAATTAGGATGTCTCCTGTATGCCTCCCTATAGAAGTGGTCCAGGCACATCCCATCGGGAGGAGTGTCTATGTCTCCTGGGTGACTTAGGAACACCTTGGGAAAAGCTGGACAAATCGGCTTGGGAGAGGGAAGATTTGGCTATATTACTCCCATGTCACGACCCCAGACAAGCGGAAGAAAATGGACGGAACGGTGGATGGAGATTCATCATTAAAATTTTGAATTAGTCTTCATGACCATTAAGATTTTGGGGAATATTCCTTTTGGATTGTTAATTTAGTAAAACCCATTACATAGTGTGAGCATCATTTATAGAACAAAATGTGTGTAAAAAAAAAACAAAACAGTTAAAATAATTCATTTCACTTATTTTTACGTGTGGAGTTTGTTTCTTAAAAATGCACAAAATTATCATTTGATGACAAATTAAAACTTTTTTTTCTGAAGCAGAGTTCAGGAAGTACAATGCAAAATTAAATAAATTGTTTTCTCTTCAGTGAAATTTTCTCGCTTAAAAAAATGAAGTGAAAATACAATAGATGAAATGTTAATAAATAAACAACCCACCCAAGGTCATGAGTTAATAGACTCTCACGTTTATATTTTGAGAAACCGCAGCAGGGCGTATTGGAGAGGAGAAGAAACTTTAAGTACTGTATGTCTCATTTCACTGGTATCAATCAATCACATACCAACGTTGGGTTTAATGTTATCGATATTCGGATCAATCCACTCACCACACGTGAGCATAGAGGAGGAGGACATGGCCACTGAGAGAACAAAATTAACCGACTACGAGAGAAACTTTGGACATAAAATGTTTGAGCTGTTTGAAATTGTGAACCTTTGACTCCTCTATTTGTGTTTTTTTAAGCTGCAGGCCAGACAGATACACTGCAACCATTTATTGATACTGAGCTAATTAATTAACTATTTTAATAATGTGAAGATAGCTCTCAATGAATGCATGCCACATGGAAAAAACTCTTCAGTGATGCAATGGAAAACAGCGGAGTTCTACTGGAGGACACCCCTGCAATACTGCAGAGTGCAGACGTGCCATAATAATATTAATATTATATAATATATATATATATATATATATATATATATATCTACAATACAGTAATATATATATATATATATATATATATATATATATATATATATATATATATATATATATATACATATATATATATATATATATATATATATATATATATATATATATATATATACATATATATATATACATATATATATATATATATATATATATATATATATATATATATATATATATATATATATATATTACTGTATTGTAAAGGTCGGCACGGTGGTCGACTGGTTAGCCTCACAGTTCAGAGGTCGTGGGTTCGATCCCGGCCCCGGCCTCCCTGTGTGGAGTTTGCATGTTCTCCCCGTGCCTGTGTGGGTTTTCTCCGGGTACTCCGGTTTCCTCCCACATTCCAAAAACATGCATGGTAGGTTAATTGGACACTCTAAATTGCCCCTATGTGTGATTGTGAGTGTGGATGTTTGTTTGTCTCTGTGTGCCCTGCGATTGGCACAATTGGCCCCAATTCGGGGTGTCCCCCACCTACTGCCCGAAGACTGCTGAGATTGGCTCCAGCACTCCCCATGACCCATCCATCCATCCATCCATCCATTATCTATACCGCTTATCCTCACAAGGGTCGCGGGCGTGCTGGAGCCTATCCCAGCTGTCTTCGGGCAGTAGGCAGGGGACACCCTGAATTGGTTGCCAGCCAATCGCAGGGCACACAGAGACAAACATCCGCACTCACAATCACACCTAGGGGCAATTTAGAGAGTCCAATCAACTTACCATGTTTTTGGAATGTGGGAGGAAACCAGAGTACCCGGAGAAAACCCACCCAGGCACGGGGAGAACATGCAAACTCCACACAGGGAGGCCGGAGCCAGGATCGAACCCACGACCTCTGAACTGTGAGGCGGACGTGCTAAACAGTCGTCACCCTGCCGCCCTCCCCGCGACCCTTGTGAGGATAAGCGGTATAGATAATGAATGAATGTATTGTAAAGTATATTGTTTGTGATTATGTTCCTCAGACTCATGACACATATAAAAACATTTTTCAAGTTACCTAAAATTTTAATTTCATGCACCAGGTGAGAGTTTGTTTGTGTGTTTGTTTGTTTGTTTGTTTGTTTGTTTGTTTTTTTGCGAGGGGATAGTAGTGTTACACATTCACAATTTTGCATTCATACAATTTTAAATGACATAACATTTTATTTCATATTTAGCTCTAATTCATTTAAATACTGCATGCAGAGTATTGCTGAAGTCGTGCAGAATCGTTGCATCTCCAAAAGCATCACTTTTTAAGGAAACTAAAAAAAAATCACGTTTGTTGGTTATTAATAATTAATCATTAATGCCACTCTTTAAACTCTTTAGATTGGTCAATAATTTGTAAAAATAAGAGACCCACATGGGGACTGACGAATAGCAAAGATTTGTGAAAAAACTGACCACATTTAGATATATGAAGTTCCAGCCCGATACCAGCGATATGTTTATCACTTTGAAGTAGTGTTCAAGAGTCCTACAAACTTGTCTGAAAGAATCTTCATGGTCCAACGTATATACTATAACAACATGTATTTTTATGGCACCAATTGCATGTTTATACCAGGGGTGGACCCATGGGTGAGTCTGGGTGTGCACAGGCCCACCCAGATTGACAGACTGCCCACCCATTGAGATTCATGAAAACATATATACTTTTTATATACTAATATTTTGTGTAAATTATTATTGAATTAATTTAGAATTTTTGCTTCGTTGTGTTTTTAATTTATTTTATTGAATATTAAGAATGGCATAGTTGTGGTTGGAAGGAAGATCTGAACTTCATATTATTCAGTTTATCATTTTATTTGAATATATGATGTGTCAGGACAGGAGGATTGTGCTCAGTAAGAGAAATATTCAGGTCAACCCTGATTTTTCCAGGCCCAATCATGATCCACATTCTAGCTCTGCCCCTGGTTTATACCAGAAAAAATATTGTTCTTGGAATTTAATTTACTATTTATTTAAGAGTTTTTGAAAAGAACAAAAACAAAAAAAAACATTCCACTTTAGAGGAAAATACATTTAAACGTATGGACTTTCTTTTTCTTTTTAAATGAAATGCTTAATTGCAGTCATTATTTAGTAGTTTGAAGTGGCAAACTTTACCTACAGTTAAATAGTTTAAACAATAGGAGGATGTTGTATCCACTGCAGGAATCTCAATTAGCACCATTTTCTCTCCTTATCTTATCATCATCTTATACTGAAAGAAAAAAAGGGGTTAGCCGAGGACATTGACAATATTGTTTGATGAAGGTGGTGAAGTATTAGAGGTAGGTCAGCAATCTATTAAATAAGACATAGCCAATATTCACTTAATATTCGCTATTAATTATAATGACAAAATTTCAAGGTCACACCTGAACTTCAGGGGAAGCACCAAGTTGTGCACATACATAAGAGCATGGATAGAGTTTTAAACACAGTCACAAAGATGCATTATGATTAAACAATGTATTTTCTCACTTCAGAAATCACAGAAGGCCTGAGTCTGGAAATGTCCCTTGAATTCAACGAAAGAAAGAAAGAGCAAAGAGGGAGCAAAACAGTTCACTGGTAAGCAGAGCAGTTTTGTGAATTGCCACTACACTGGCACAGAATAACATGAAAGTCAATAGCAGCTTCTTGATTTTTTATTTTTTTTTTTTTTTTTAACCTGAAGATCAACTTCACAGGAGTGCTAGAGTGTTTGGAGGCAGATCGATAACACTATCAAAGGGCAGAATCTCTATCTTAATGAAAGGAAAGAAAATACTGCAGGCTACAGGTACTGAAAGACCACAAGAGATCTTTGTGTATCAACACACCTCTGACTAAATATGAAATCAATTCATTACAGTCTTTATTTTTTTTTCTCAGGCACAGTTCTTTACGAGGCTACACATTACCTGCTCCCATTCAACCCCTGCCCCCCCCCCTTTTTCTTTATACCGCCTCTAATGGTTAGTCAAGCAGTGGACACTTACCAGCAATATAACCATCATAAATAGATTAAATTGCAAAGGAGATTATAATTTATCATTTCTTTATTAAAAAGTAATGCGGGTGAATTAACTTTGAATTAAATTCTATTTGCATAGCATCACTCGAATCATCTGTGTAAATGGCTTAAAATCCCTAATGGGACATTGGGACACAGCATAATTGTAGAAAAGTACTCCCCCACCCCTTATCTTGGAATTGACAATAGAACAAGAATCAATCTGACATTATTGGAACGATGTAAAAGGTGATATTTTAATCAAGCTCAAGTTGTTATTTTACCTTTTTCCCCCTTTTTGGGGGGAATATGGTATGTGTTTTTATAACTAAGTAATAAACCAAACATTTAATCAAATTTCTCCCCCCAAAAATGAATTATTATTATTTACGTAATCATTGTTATTAAATAAAACTAATGGAAACATATTTAAGTACAGTGGGTATAAAAAGTTAACAACTCCCTGTTCAATTGCCAGGTTTTTGTGATTTTAAAAATTGAGATGCAGATAAAGCATTTAAAAACGTATTTTCTGCCATTAATGTAACTTAAAACTTGTATAACTCAATTTTTAAAAAAAAGAAGCAATCTCCTTGAGGGGAGATAAAAAAAAAATAAAGAAAGAAATAGCATTAAGAGGCTGCACAAGTGTGTACCACACACTTCTAACTTTGGATGTGGCACACATCACATTCAAACTCATGGGAGTCATCACAAACCTGCCACCATTTAAGGAGTGTCTGATTAACCCCAAATAAAGTGCAACTGCTCTAGTAGGCTTTTCCTGACATCTTTGAAGTCACATCTTAAAGAAAGCCTTGGGCTGCAGAGACCTTTCAATGCATTATTGATCTCATTGTTTTAGTCTGATGAAGGGTACAAGAGTATTTCCAAGGTATTCTATGTACCATAGAACGCAATGAAAACATGATCATACTAAAGAAAATATTGCATGACAGCTTCAAATTCCAAAATCGAAAAGACGTGATGAAAACTGGTCAAGGTGGCCGCCAAGAGGCTGACAGCAATGTTGAAAGAGTTGCAGACATTTCTGGAAAGTACTTGCTCTTTAGTACATGTGACAGCATTCTCCCGTCTTGGGGCCTCGGTAGCAAGAGAAAAGACCCTTGTTATGTTTTTCTCCGGGTGAATCTGGAGCATAGCCTAACCCTAACCCTATACACCGAAATGTTAGGAAATGCCCATTTTCTAACCATGAATTAGCCATTTAATTACGTTTGACTTGTTACAGTAAATGTTGGAAGAGAAATAATATCCCAAAAATGTTTAAAATGTCACACATTAACTTTGAGAAATAAGGACTTAGAGTTGAGCCGCTGCTCCTCCACGTTGAGAGGAGCCAGCTGAGGTGGCTCGGGCATCTGATTAGGATACCTCCTGGACGCCTCCACGATGAGGCGTTCCGGGCATGTCCCATTGGCAGGTGGAACCCGAGGACGTCTCAGGACACACTGGAGAGACTGTGTCTCCCGGTTTGCCAGGGAACGCCTTGGGATCCCTCTGGAAGAGCTGGAAGACGTTGCTGGGAAGAGGGAAGTCTGAGCTTTCCTGCTGAAGCTGCTGCCTCCGCGACCCAAACTCGGATAAGCGGCAGATAATGGATAGATGGATGAATTTTTTGATTTGATGTACACAACCGCTTGAGCATAATTAGCTGCACCAGGCTTAGATTTACATGCTTGTTATTGTTTCATGGCTTCTTATTGAAAATAACTTTCAATCACTAGAGCTCCCACATTCATATATGAACATGAAACATGTACATCAGTTTTGTACACATAGTCAAATGCCAAACACACTTCAAATTATTCCAGGGTACCGTATATACTTTCAGTAACATGGATCAAGAGTGTACATGTTGTTTATTCAAATAAAAGTTGGATAAGGAGATTGGTTATAATTTTTGGTCACTATACAATAATTATTACAATACAATTTCATTTATACAGCGCATTTCATAACAGCTAGAGCAGTAACAAAGCACTTTACATACAAACAACAAAATAGCCATAATACAACAAAATGGAATCAATCAATTAAGATAAAACACTATATAAAATAGACACCGGAAAAGAGCCGAAAATTTGAGGTCGGATCAAAAGTAATAATACAATACAACTTAATACACTGTAACTTGATACTCTAGCCTGCACCACAGCAAAAAAAAGGAAATTGGCTCAATGTCATGCTTATCCTAATTGGTATCTTATGTGTTCACACTGCAGCTCAATTCTGATTTCCCATTTGCGACGCGTATCTGATATTTTTATCTAGTGTGAACAGCAGAGTTGGGCACTCCATCTACTGTATGTGACAGACCGGTCCGTCTATTCGCCTATGACAGAGACCCGTTTAGCTGACGGTTGACGAATGACGGGAACATTTTTTAAAAACGAACCAAGCATAGTTGAAAGCCCATGTATTTAATCCTTCTTTTGTCTGCAGTAGGTCTTTAGTCTGTTTTTCGCGACGAGGGTTTGATGGCTGTGGCAAGGAACAACAGTGAGTTATTGTTGAGTTGTTGTTGCTTGGGGTACAGATTTGAGTGAGGGAGCAGGCTGTGAAAAGGCTTCAATGGTGCAGGGAGTCACTGTGAGTCACTCTTTCTGTTCAAATATCAGCCAGCTTGCTATTGAAGTTTGCGGTCTGAAGATTATTTTTTTTCGTCACATGCTGAAGTCTCACAAAATGCGACGCGTGCTCCCTCTCTCTTGAGTCTGACTTCTTATGGGGAGTGACATGAATATTCAAACGTACCAATTACATGCATTGTTTACACATAAAACACCTTAGTCTTTGTTCTACTTCTGAAGCCTTCAGGGTCACTCACCCATGTCTCTTTTAGGCACAGATCATCAACCCAAGATACATTTAACTTCCTTTCAGGCCTTGTCTACATGTAGCCGGGGTTTTTGCAAACGGCGGATATTAGCCCTATCATCCACCCGTCCCCGGAGTATTTTAATTGAAAACGCAAAACTCCGGCCGCAGTGGATATTTGCAGATATATCAGGATATCTCCGGATCTGCATTTGGCTGTGGACAATCAGACCCGGAGATTTGCGTCGTCACTATGCGACAAAAATGCTCTGACGTCACTTGCGCGACTTGTGTTTTCATGCGAGTCAACATTGATTCCTGCGGCGCAGCGTTGGTTATAGCCATTCTCGGGGCGCTTTTTACTTACTTATTTGTCCAGCCACTACTTCTCTTTGAAAGGTTTAAAAGCAATTGTCGGTCATCCCAAACGGGTTTGGCGCCGTGTTTTTGGTTTCGTAGAAGTGACGTCAAAGGACAGAAGTTCCTTCTGAAAGGACAGTATTTGCCTAACTACTGCTGCCTAGAGGCTTGGCATGCATTTGAAAACCCTCTTCTGCGGTTTCGTGTGGATGTGTTTTTTTTTTCATGTGTATTCCAACGCAGGCGAGGGGACGATGTACGTTTGTTAGAAAACCCCGGCTACGTGTAGACAAGGCCCAAGTTTTACAGTAGTCATTGGAATGCCCACCCTCTGACTAGCCTTTTGTGCCGTTTCCCTTTGAAGATTCAACACAAAGGCATACTTACACGACAATCTGATGATCAGCCCCCAATCCCGTCATAGTTAAGTGAAGAGAGCTAATGCTATATCAAAATGATTCTATATTATCCCATACCTCACCATAAAAACATAGTTCACATGATTTAGTTGACTCCCCCAGCAGTCTGAGTAGCACTTGAAGTGAGTCTAAAAACAGGAAGATCACCTTTGGATTTAATTCACATGATGACATTCATCACAACATCCCTGTTCGGCTTCAATAACTTTTTTATGGCACAATTTAATGAAATGCTTTAGCGTGAGATAGACCAAGAAGGGAATGAGGCGCACATTGATGGGCAATTTGATTGGCACATGACTCATGGGACATACCAAATGAGAGAAGACCCAAGGGACAAAAGGAGATAAGATTAGCTGAGCATGGTGAAAAGAGTGTACCACAACTAATTCTAGACAGAGCAAAGACAGATTGAAAAAAAAAAAAAAAAAGATTCCAAGCTTCATACTCTCATTTTGGCATTTATTGAAATTCAATACATGTCAGCAAATATCTCTCAGTCTCTCTTTGTTTTTATGGTGGACACTCAGACAAATGTGTCCACACAGATTGTTATGGAAAAAATGCACTTATACTGTACATGTACGCACAGATCTGCATGTTTTCACACACACTTATGCACACGCACGCTCACACACACACTCTCTCTTTCACTCTCTCTCGGTGCTTATTTTTCTCGGAATGGAGAATGTTTTCAGTTCAATCATCACTCTTTGATATTGAGCCATTTTGCACACGCTCAAGGGCATTTAGTGTACATATTGAAAATGTGGAGGAAGAGGAAGGAAACACACACACACACACACACACGCACACACACACGCTCACACACAAACCCCAATTCGTATACATCCACTGATTTTGTTTGGCCTGGATGCTCACTGTAGGTTGTTGAGGCGGTGGTGCGATAGTCTCCAGCACAGTGTCAGAGCTGAGCCGCAGTGTGATGACTATTGATATGGCTGGAACAGACATGGGCAGCCTGAGGCCACAGCAGACATCAGCTTATGTTAAGTACAGACAAAGTTGTGCACAGTACACTTCAAGTGTAGGAATGACAGAGTTCCCCACTGACTACTTTTAACACATGACCTGATGAAGATAACATTATGCAATTACAGTACAGTATATTTGTGTTTGTTGTTTATCTTTATTTATCATAATTATATTTCTTGAAATTAAAGTGTCTTATAACGGTCGTTATGATAGTTTGCACTTTTCTGTGGTTCTCAGAAAGTAAAAATTAGTCGTCGCGGCCACTTCCACTGCGTGATGACAACACATCCATATAATCAAGAGTTTTTTATACCCTTAAAATGCATCGGCTTCAAAAACAGTTGCTACCAATATACTAGCAGAATGTCAATGCAACACAATACCGTTTAATTGAGTCCCACGCTGACCCATCCATCCATCAATTATCTATACCGCTTATCCTCACAAGGGTCGCGGGGCGTGCTGGAGTCTATCCCAGCTGCCTTCGGGCAGTAGGCGGGGGACACCCTGAATTGGTTGCCAGCCAATCGCAGGGCACACAGAGACAAACATCCACACTCACAATCACACCTAGGGGCAATTTAGAGAGTCCAATCAATTTACCATGCATGTTTTTGGATGTCCGCTGATAGTGTAGTGGTACACACGCCCGAGTTGTGTGCGGGCAGCGTGGGATCGATTCCCGCTCAGTGACGGTGTCTGTGTGTGCCCTGCGACTGGCTGGCGACCAGTTCGGGGTGTAGTCTGCCTTCGCCCGTTGACGGCTGGGATAGGCTCCAGCAACTCCCCGCGACCCTGTATAGGATAAGCGGTTTGGAAGATGATGACATGTTTTTGGAATGTGGGAGGAAACCGGAGTACCCGGAGAAAACCCACGCAGGCACGGGGAGAACATACAAACTCCACACAGGGAGGCCGGGATCGAACCCACGACCTCTGAACTGTGAGGCGGACGTGCTAACCAGTCGACCACCGTGCCGTCCCCACGCTGACCATAAAGTTAATACAGCACCAGAAAAAAATTGTTGAGATTCGTTCCTCTATGTTTCCACAAGGTGTTACTCACAATCTACCACTGTAATTTACTTTGTTTTAAGGCCTAGTTAGACCAATCAGACGTTGGCCAACTGTGACCGATGCTTACCCCCTGCGGCTTCAGGCCGGCTGTTGGCACGTCACTTTGGAAAAGTACACCGCAACGTCAGACAGCGACGCTGACCATTAAAGTACCTTCTGCGTGAGATGTAATACTCTTCCATACTATCAGCGGTGGTAGTCACTATTCGTCATGGTTAGAAAAAGCCAACCGGAAAGCTATTGGTCGGGGGCGGATTATAAAAACGTAAACAATGTATTCAGCTATATTTTTCGCTCATGATGAACTCCCATGTGAAGTAAACCCTCACATTCCTGACAGTATCGTGAAATACTTACATTGTCAACCCTCGCTTTTGTACTTGTAAGAAGATTAAGGCAGCAAAGGCATGCTCACTGTTTATACGCATTTTTCACTTGACGTTCGTACTCCGTGCGCTGATTCGCTAGCTAACAGCCAATCAGAGACATCAAATGTCACGACGCCGATTCAACATGCTAAAACACCCACCAAACATTTCCTGACGAGGTCCGATGTTACGACGGTGTTCGGTACATCAATCCCACGGCGCAATCAGACGCCCTGATGCTTACTGACATCCGACGTCGGATTGATGTATCTAGGCCTTTAGACCAGAACGACTTTAGTAAGTTGAACCGGAAGTTCAACGGGTTTGGTGCAAAATACGATGTTAACATTTTCTAAAACTCATGTTTGTGTTCTTCGACGACCAAGTAAGCTGGCATGTCGAAAATTATTTCCAAGGTAAATTGGAACCAAAAAAAACATGATATATAAAAGCTCCAAAAGCTCTGCATTTGGATCCCATATCAGCTAAAAACATACATAGGCTGCACAACTACTTCCAATTCATTTTCTATTGTTGAACAATGCATTTGTGTTGTTTGAAACAGAGCACAGAGCAGTAACAACAATAATAATAAAACCTAATTTAGCGAACTGTTAGAAATAAGAAATAATAAAAACATGTTTTTGACACAACCTCCTAACTGTGTGGACAATCTCTGCACTTGATTGAGCCATCAGTCATGGCTTCGAACAATCAGGTGCTGATTAGCTGAGAACCAATAGCATTCAAAAAAGAACATTCTATTTTCTAACACCAAATCTGTTTACTTATTTGATTTATTTTAGCCTTACACATGCTGGCATCATTCACAAAGACTCCTGTGCCATGAATGATATCACACTATCTATCTATCTGTCTATCTATCTATCTATCTATCTATCTATCTATCTATCTATCTATCTATCTATCTATCTATCTATCTATCCATCCATCCATCATATATATATATATATATATATATATATATATATATATATATATATATATATATATATATATATATATATATATATGCACACACACACACGCACGCACACACGCACACACACACACACACACACACACACACACATCTGTAAACAGAATATTTAGAACATTTATTTCTTTTCCAGCCATTTTCCATGTATTGTATTGAGCTCAAATAATCAATGATTTCCTCTATGTAAATGATTTCTTTCATAGTTGGTTCAAATGTTTGTTGCATTTAGATTAGCAATACAATACAATAAAGACATTGGAGTTTTAATCTGGCCTGCTACATGATGCACATCTGTAACCTGGAATATGTAAATGACTTAATTTGTATTGGGTTTACCCTAATTAATTTAGTAACTATTTTATTGTTATTTTAATATATGGCAAGACAGACCTGAGTACAAAGAGTGCATTTTATATTGCTGTTGCTGTATTTTATTTTCCAACCATTTGCTATTAATTCAATACATTTTAAGAAAATGTAAGGTTCACTCCAAAGGGGGCATTACAGGGAAGGGGCGTTCATGGTACATGTGGCTGACTCTTGATTGGCTGCACTTGCTAGCATGAAAGACAAAAGGATACTTGGTGATGAAGAATGACTCATCCTATTCGACACTGTATATTATCATAAAAAGACCATCCGCAAATGTTTGCTTCTTATAGCCAGACCATTAGAGATAATAATTTGGGCATGGGCAGACTTTAGGGAATGCAAGGACATGCACAGTTTCCATATCAGTTACGTTTTGACTGCAACTGAGTGATATGAAAAATATTTTGATTTAACTGCAATTTTAGTGTTGGAGGCAATGGTGTGCTTTGAGCACATTCCATAGCTTCAAGGGGAATAAATAACCATCATATTCTAGCCTATATGTGACATGAAAGTGGCTTCATTTGAGAGTGGATGCATATGCCTATAATTTTACCACTGGTGCGACCACAGTGACGGTTTATTCTCAAAGTTTTTTTTTTTTTTAGCTGCCTCACTTGAGCGAGCATGTGCCCACTCTACATGTTGGAATACACATGAATTCAAATGCCTCTCAGAGGCTGAATTTCCTCTCCCACTTTCAGTTATGACAGAAGTTAACATTTTCAGGAACAAAAACCTCAAAGTTAGGATAAAGATCAGAAGCATATGAACAAAATAAGGCACCACCCATGCTTGTTGGTTACAGCATGCCAGAGACAAATGCCAAGGAAACAGTTACTTGCATCACTTTTTTAGGGGATCCCAATTAAGTTCCAGAGGGAAACACACTCTGGGGAAAATTACATTGCCAGGATTACACAAAATGTTTCGTACTACGAACAACACTGCATTTTTTGACGTGTAATTTATGGTGGCATTTTTAAAAAAATTTTGACTCAAAACAGGCCCATAAGTATCTGATTAAAGAATACTCAGCATTGAAATAACATGTGCGATAGGCTGTACTAAACATTCAATGTGTAATTTTAAGAGGGCCAGAGATCCTGTCAGTGCCTAGTACGTGGATGGGCAAATGTGCACCCACATTGGATCACGTACTTCCTAACTAGATGAAAAACAAAAATGTAATTTTAAATATAGAAAATTATGTACATACATGCAAAATACGTGCTCTTTAAGATATTTCATTTTTCAAAATACATTTCTCATTGCATGAATAAAAGATCCACCAAGGCTTCAAATAAGTGGCTTTACTTGGCTGTTTGCTATGTAAAATTTTACCCTTTTGCCCCTAAAACAAACCCACTGAAACGCAAAACTGCGAACGGGCAGTCATTTATGTGGCAAAATGCACAGCTGCCAAAAGTTATGGAATCATTGAATGAGCACTAAGTTGTTACGCCCATCACACATCAGGATTGTTACAAAAAAAATAAATACATCATCTCTGTGGTGTTACCATGGGTTTGTGCCACGGTAACAGGCTTCCTGTACTTTATTTATTTATTTATTTATTTATGTTGCTCCGCCCCCTCTATGCGGAACTCAGCAGGCGGGGATTAGCAGTCCTTTGGTGTGTCCCTCCTAACAATTTAGCCAATCTTGTGTGTGAGCCTGTCTTTGCATCGAACTGAAAAATACAGGAAGTTCTCGATTTACGAATGAGTTCCGTTCAGACACTGGCGTTGTAACCCGCATTTCGGTGTAAGTCGGATTTCACAGTTTTAGCGGAAGTCAACGCAAACATATTTTTTTCAAGAATATATTCTATGCAAGCCCACTAGTTGAAACAGGGCATTCTGATGAATATTGCGTGGAATAAGTGTTAATCCACTCGTTTTTAGCCATTTCTGGGGGCGGCCATTTTGTTTTCTGTCAACTGAAAATGACATCACAACTGCTCACAACGACCAATCACGGCTTCAGAGAACAAATTAGTCGTGATTGGTCGGTGTGAGCAGTTGTGATGTCATTTTCAGTCGACAGAAGACAAAATGCCCGCCCCCAGAGATGGCTAAAAACGAGTGCATTTTGCTGTTTGACTTATATTCCACAAACGCAAAATCAATATATATATATATATACATATACATATATACACACATATATATATATATATATATATATATATATATATATATATATATATATATATATATATATATATATATATATATATATATATATATATATATAATTTATTTTATTTTTTTCCCAATAAATGGTAGTAAAACAATGAAAAATACAAATGGTGGGGAGTTGCTCCCCCAGACCTAAATAAAACAAAACAGAGAAAAAGAGAGAAAGAAAATATAAATAATGTAAAAAATATTGGGAAAAAAAATCAGTGAATGGTGTTGAGCAGCGAGGACTTGTGGGCCCACTCTAGTTCAGTGATCATGTTTATAATATATCCTTGGTCTAGCTTGACCATCTTTTAACTAAGATAGTGCTATACTTCAGAGCTGGGCATTTTACTAAAAATGAAAAAAACGTTTATCGCCTGTAGCATGGGCACAATTCCGCCTTCCGTCTATGGGATGGTCTCCTGGCTGTGCTTTGAGGCCCTCCCTGTGTGTGTGTGTGTGTGTGTGTGTGTGTGTGTAGGTGCGCGGTAGGTGTGTGAGCATGGGCGTGTCACCTTTCAGGATCGAGGAGACGAGTGGTGCTGGGGCCAGGTGCAACCAATCTTCATCAGTGTACTACTTAACCTGATTCCTGACTCCATCTCATCGCAAGATTGACACACTCGTTCAGGGGTTTGTGCATCCAGGCATTTTCCCCAGTATTTCATCCATTTTAGTTTTACAGTCCTGACTGTCTTGTTCTCTGCATTCTTCAGATTGTATTTGCCCTGTTCCTTGCCTGCCAGCCCTGTATTCTGTAACCAGACGGATTCCATTTTCTGACCTGGAAATGCTGACTTTGGACCACTGCTACCTGCTATAGCTTTAGTTCAATAAAATAATCACTTTCTGTGCCACCCTGTCTCCCTTTCTCCGATTGGGCCCTCCACACACCCAGCGCCCTAACATCCGCCATTTTGTCCGGCCGGACCAAATAGTAATCGCCTATAGGCTGGTCCACCTATCATTTTAAACGGGCTTGCATTAGCGTTTCTGTTTACCTGTCTACATTTTTTGTTGTAAGGCCTGTTGGAAGTACAGTTGAAAAATAATAATTTTCTGATTAAGAAAATGGCAGTAGGAATAAAAACTTGAAACCTGAAATAAATAACAACCTGAAACACAAAACCTAACCCGAGACCCTTCTATAACCTACAGTATGTGTCTTGGAAATGCATTCTTCAAATTACATTTTATCCGCAGCATTCCATGCAGAATCTTATTTTTCATATATATTTTTAATAATGTTCCATGCACTCCTTAGTCTATCGTTTTGCTGCCTTTTGCCATTTTTTCCCCCTCATTTTTAGCTATTCCCACCCTTTGCACCCATAGCAGACTTTCTCTTATCTCCATCTGTTTTGGAGTACAGACAAAATCTGTACATAATATATACACACATACATGCATGCTCAAGCATATGGACATCACACACAGGCGTGCACACCCACACACACACACACCCATGCACACACCTACCCCAAGTGTCTTGTCCTCTCTTTTTCACCACTTCCCTTTTATTCCCCTCCTCTCTCTGCATTTGCTTGGAAAATGTTTGAACTCCTCAGCTTGCTAAGATGTGCTGAAACAGAATATAAATTAGTGCCCCCCCCATCTGTCCTAATGCTGCTGCTCCTTATGCCTAAGATGCTCTGCCCCCCTTCTCCCCCACCGCCACCATCCACCGCCATCCCCTCCCCATGCATAAATGATAAAACAATACAAAAGGAGGAGAGGCCTGCTGTCGAGGCACACATAAAAGAAGCACTGAACTCCAAGTCGGAATGACAGGATTCAAAACTTCCTCAGAGGGAGTGACTGGGGTGTGGTGCTTGGGGGGACAACAATGAGGAGCAAGTCTACATGTTTATGTATGTCGAGTGTGTGTGCATGCATGTGTGCGTGTGTGTCCATTCACTACAGGGTTCTCTCAAGTAAACTGCATTTCCTTGGCATATTTAACATCGTTTTTCAACAATAATTGGAGTTAGCGTATGTTTCATATTCATCATTCGCCTTAACTAATGATGGATGATTGGATGCAAAGAACCCTCTCCACCAATTAGCTGCACTCATTATTTAAAAGGTTTTACAAAAGCCACATTCTGTCAATATCTTTTACATCTTGTGCATTACACTTAATATAAAAGTCCAAATGGTTAGTCCTATGTCCATTTCTTTTGTCTTTAGTACCCACAGAGGGTTGGTTGATTTACTCCAGAAGCGTACATAGTATACACTTCCTCTCGCCTGTTCCCTCACTCAAATCTGTCCGCCAAACAACAACTCAATCTAACAATACTATTGTTACAGAAACCTCGCCTCACCGCGAAAATAGACAATTACATAGATGAAAAAAATGGGCTTCCGACTATGCTTAGTCCATTTTTTTTTTTTTTATTATAGTTTATCGCCTACAAAATGTGCGTCCGTCATAGGCGGATAGACAGACTGGTCTGTCATATATAGGCAGAATGCCCGGCTCTGCCTATCTAAATGACTACCTATGCTCATCGTTGACTGTTATTTAAATAATAGTCCGCTTCCTGACTTGCCAAAAGAGTGATAAGAACCACAAATTATTCCATTGCTCTCATTCTCAGTTATGCATGTACTGTGTGTGCTATATGCTTTGTATGTATTTTTTATATTTACTGCCAATACCCTTGAAATGTTTGTCATACAAATATTTACTATAGATTTGCACATTCTCAATCGTGTACAAATTTGTGCTACTTGGTCACCATTGGTATGGAAATCCATCGTAAAGAGAAATTACATTTACCTTTTAAGCACACCTTTTGTAGTAAGATTTAATGTATCTTTTTAACTATTATAATTTTTTTGTATTTTTCATTGTTTTACTACCATTTATTGTGTTTATCGTTATCCTATGCAAACTTTATTGTTTTTAGGTCTGTTAATGGTGTTTTAAATATTTGGAGTTATCATTATCTTTCAGTGTTTCCTCAGAGGGAGACATTTGCACTGAGAGCTGTGATGGGCCATGGCCGTGGCCCTGCGTCATGGGGTCTTCAGTCGCAACATGTGGCTCCTCTTACACCACTGCAGTGGGGCTCCGTGCGGGTGTCCTGCGGTCGCGGTTGTTGTCTGCTTCTGGCGCAGATGTCTCCCTGAGATGAGGTTTCCTCACTTGGAGTCTCTTTCTCCAGCCATAGGTCATTACATTATGTTAACCTGCGTGTACATATATGTGCATAGTTGTGTGTTTTTGTGGATGAGCGGCGGGAGGGGGTTAATATTAACTATGTGAAGCACTTTGAGTTGCAGTGTATTGCAAGCAAAGCATTTTATAAATAAAATTTGATTGATTGATTATACTCCTTCTAACCCTTTAACATTAGGATCTACTTTATTCAAGGCCTTTTGAAAGTACTCATGTTTTCAGGGTTTTACATGTTTTCAGATAAGTTTATTCTCAATAAACACATTGCACAGGTAAAAGTGTGCGTGGCTGTTGACATCACCTTCAATTTGTGTTGATTTGACCCATTTATTTATTTTTACAGACAACATTGGCATAACTATTATTGTCCTTATCAGTCAGACCTGCTATCCAAGATAAGAGCTCAAGAAAATGAACTCAAAAGGCTATACTTAATTCATATCCAGGCAAAAAAGTTGTACAATTAGAATTAGATGCCGCGCATAATCTCTCTGCTTGCAACCGTAGCTACACTTTTGCAGCCAACTATCTAACAAATGTTTCGTATTGTGTTGCTGTGCGCACAGACTGTCGCAGCATTATGACCACCTCCATAATTCACTGAGGTCAAATAACAGAGTGCTGAAAAATGATGACCGTAAAATTGGAAATGGAACTTGTGACGTACTAAAGCCCTATACACATTTGTGTCGAAGTCCACAATAATAATAAATGAATAATAATGTACATTGGTTTTTTGCCCCTTAATGTACCAACTTACCTATGAATATTCCTGTCAATGCATTGGGACTTATTTACACCCTTGCAGGGCAACTACAGTATAACTTGTTTGAAAAAAATGCACAATTACTAGTTCTCCCTCCCCACATCCCTATACACAAATTTGTTGTTTGTGTTGAAAGTTGAATAGAAACACGTGTATGTGTGTGTGTGTATATATATATATATATATATACATATATATATATATATATATAAATATATATATATATATATATATATATATAAAATATATATATATATATATATAAAATATATATATATATATATATATATATATATATATATATATATATAAAAAATATTAATATTTTTTTAACCGTGCTTAGTTTTTGAGCGGGAGGTTGGTCGACTTGTTAGCACGTCCGGCTCACAGTTCAGAGGTCGTGGGTTTGATCCCGGCTACGGCCTCCCTGTGTGGAGTTTGCATGTTCTCCCCGTGCCTGCGTGGGTTTCTTCCGGGTATTCCGGTTTCCTCCCACATTCCAAAAACATGCATGGTAAGTTGATTGGACTGTCTAAATTGCCCCTAGGTGTGATTGTGAGTGCGGATGTTTGTCTTTGTGTGCACTGCGATTGGCTGGCAACCAATTCAGGGTGTCCCCCGCCTACTGCCTGAAGACAGCCGGGATAAGCTCCAGCACGCCCCGCGACCCTTGTGAGGATAAGCGGTATCGATAATGGATGGATGGATAGTTTTTGAGCAATTTGACTGTTTGGAAATACTGTGCTGAACGCATAGCCTTTACAGTTTGTAAAAATGTGTTACAATGCTGACAGTTTGTGATCCTTGAATACAGTAGATTGTTTCAAGTTCAAATCGTCAAAAGTAATACATCCTTAACGATAATGTTCTTATATTCCGCAGCTGCCGTGCCTTTCATAAAAGCTGAAGAGGCAAAATCAGTGACTAGCAAACTAACTGTACATTATAAAACCAAATATTAATTGAATATATACACAAAATGTAGTCTTAAAATAAGAAAAAATGATACTTGATAATTTTTTTGGCAGTATAATTTGCAGGTTAAATTGTCTGCTTAATCCAATGTATTATTTTTGCCTTAGAGTTCCTTTTTAAACATTTCATTGCTCAGCTCTTCTACCCTCTCTCTCTCTCTCTTTCTCTCCGTCTTCCTGCATATGTATTAAGAGGGAATTTGTTGTCCCCAGACACCAATTTGCATTAAGTGCACGCCATCATCAGTTCAAGAGAGGCAACATCATACTGTCTCCTTTTTTATTATTTATTAATTTTTTTAACAGAGCACAGGCTGAAGCTTGTTAGGCCCATTTAGACAGATATGCTAAACATTTCTCTTCTTAAAGCGCCTTCGTCAATGAAGAGCGACGGGGGAGGGCTAGTACCCAGTAGAAATTATTGAATTAAGGACTTATCCAATCGTTTAGCAATCCCCTAACAGCTCTAAGTGAAGACTACTCGAATGTGTGTCATCAGTTAAATGTTCATAAACATTTATATCAGGGCTGTAAATAAAATATATATATATATTTTTTTCTGATTACAATTAATCACAAACACATGACACATCTTTTATCTGTTCATAGTCTTTTATCTGTTTGTATATGTTTTGAGAGAGTCAGGCCCTCTCCTCCAAGATCATTAACTTACTGACCTTATTTGGAAGTGTTGCCATGCAAATATTATTTCATCCAACTCCTTCACAATTTCGAGTGCAGTGAGTTTCTCCGTCCACTAATTGGTTCTTCAGCTACATTTAGCTTCTCATTGGTTGAGCTCGATTTGCAACAAAACTTGATTTACCATGGAGGACAATGTCAGATCATGATTAAAAATGCACTTTCAAGGCACATTATTCAAGAAAAACTGGACTTTATGAGGCTAGGTCAACCTACACTAGTGGTGTGTGGCTTGTTTCGAATCAGAAATTGTTTTTTTGGGCACTTTTTGAGCACTATGTATGAGTGGAGTTAGCTTAAGGCCTCTCGACACAGCAAACCGATGTCTGCCGTCGGAAAGTCAGTACATGCCGTCGGTTAGGTGTGCGCTCAACGTCGTAGAGTTGTTGGGGTATCTGGGGGGGTGTTCGGCTGATTCAATATGTAGAATCGGGCCGGGCTGTCGGGACAAATGATCACTTTGATTGACTGTTACCTAGCGAATCAGTGCACTGGACAAGAATGGAAAGTGACGAAAGCGGACAACTGGTGAAAATTGAAGCTATTCCTCAAGAGCTAAATAAACGTCGCTAATTTTTCACATATCCTCTTTGGACATAATGGCTGGGCTGGACAGAAGAGCGCGAAGACGAATTAATCATTCAAATTCAAGAAATACCGCTGTTGTTCGACATCACCATCAAAGGCTATGCTGATTGAGTGATGAAAGGTAAACTGTGGGAAGGTATTGAGACGTAACTGGTTATACCGAGTAGGATTTATTTTTATAGTTGGCATGGAGGGGTACTACTTCTCACGCATGCGCAGAAGGTCCGGAGTAGTTGGCGTCTCTGTCGGCTATTGCAATGTGTTGCATTGTTCATCATTCAACGTCATTTTCCGGTCCGACGTGCCTACTTCTTGGCCGGCAGTATGCCACGACGGGCGATGTCGGATTGGTTTGTAGAGATCTTTAAGGCCTAGATAGACCAATCTGACATTGGCCAACTGTGACCGACGCTTACCCCCTGTGGCATCTGGCTGGCTGTCGGCACGTCACGGTTGGAAAAATACACCGCAACAACAGACAGCGACGCTGAGCATTAAAGTACCATCTGTGGATGCGTGGGATGTAATACTCCTTCATATCATTGGCAGTGGTGGTAGTCACGATTCCTCATGGTTAGAAAAAGCCAACCGGAAAGCTTTCGGCCCGGGGCGAATTATAAAAAACGTAAACAATGCATTTGGCTATATTTTTTGCTTACGATGAACTCCCACTCGAAGTAAACCCTCACGTTCTTGACACAGTATCGTGAAATACTTACATCGTCAACCCTTGCTCTTGTACTTGTAAGAAGATCAAGGCAGCAAAGGCGTGCTCACTGTTTATTGGTGTCACTTCCCGTTCATGCTCCGTGCTAGCTAACAGCAAATCAGAGTGACCAAATGTCACGACTCACGATGCCGATTCAACATGCTGAAACGCCCACCAGACGCTTCCCGACGGACTCCGACGGTGGTCACTATACACCAATCAGATGGCACAATCTGACGCTTCCTGACCTCCGACGTCGGATTAGTGTATCTAGGCTTTTACACAGACTGGCAGGAGCAAAGAAAAGAGGTCTTCTCGCTGCATCAGCATGTCTGCTGAGTACGATGTGATTTATTTAAGTTTTTATATTGATAAATGTTGATTGTGAACTGCTATTTTGTAGAGCAGAGATTTGTAGTTGTAAAACAGTAGTTGTATAAAAGTAACAATTTTTCTGTGTATTAAGAGGTGGATTAGGTCACTTAAATAACCACTGAAAAAAATAAATAAATAGAAAAATACCCACTGAAGGCCGAGGTCCGAAACTCACCACTGCCAATGTGACAGGCACAACATTTACTTAACTTTGACCATGGTACAGCAAGGGATCCTGGTATCATCTATGCTTGTATGTATTGCTATATCAGTGTAAACTTCCCAACGCCTTCAGCAGCAGGTTTGCACGAGCCACATAATTGACACATGATAGATTTTTTTTTTATTTTATTTTTTTAATCTGGAACAATCAGATTTCAGATTATACAAGGCCTGCTGGAACACTTTGGGGGACGTCAGCACTTTTCCATCTGATTGGTTCAGAGATACTCGAGTCGGAGCCATTGCATGAGGCAGGGAGCAGACAGCTGTACATGACTGAAAATTCATTTTCAAGGCGGACTTCTCAAAAAAGGAAAAGAAAACCTGGACATTGTCAAGATAAATTGGACAGTGCTTGCAGCTGGTTTGGTTGTTTCAACCCAGGAAATGATTTATTTGCCACATAAAACTTCCACATCAACACTGCTAGCAAAAGAGGATGTCTTCCGTCTGTAAATAATAAGCATCTCTGGAGAGAGTATTTTATTTAAAATTGTATATTCTTATGTCATGTTATTAGACAAATGGTTGTACACTGTAATACTGTAGTAAAATAATGTGGAGTTGAACTTTGTAATGGAGACACTGAGAGTGGAATGATTTTTGAAAACCGACAAAACCATTCGGTCTAATCATTTCGGTTCATTCCCAGTTATTCCGTCGGTTCACTCTTTTTTTCTCCCACCCTCATGAGCGTTAATCTACGGAGCCCACCGAGGGACATTTTAGGAATATTTAAGATTGCGTTATAATGCAATACTTTGCAATATAATGCTATACTTATTGCGAAATTTCACAATAGTGTTGTTTTATAATGAATTGCATTTTATTGCAAAACGTTTGCATTATAATGCAATACGTTTTCCCTCTTTATTATGTTATTTTTCAAAAAAAGACAATATTTCAAGAGGGGAATGAATGACTTCCACTTCCGGGTTGTGGCTTTAAGTGTACGGCCAGCACTTTCCCTCCGCCTGCGCGGAGTTCATTTTGGGCTCTGGATGACGTCAATGTCGGATTATATGTGACCTGGCCGTTAAGACCGCGGTCGCATTGCAAAAAATCGAATACGTATCCGATTTAGGACCACATATGAAAGTCACCCAGGTCGGATTTGAAAAAATGTGTAATTTAGGGCGTTCAGACATGACAACCTGATACAGGTCGAATATGGGCAAAAAAATCAGATCTGGGTCGCTCTTGCCTGTGGTGTAACCGAGCCTAACTGTTTTAATACCTACAGCCATATCTGATTTGGGTGTACCGTAAATCCCCTAAATTTAAAGATTAAAGTATGCAATTAAAGCCCACCATGTCCATTTCATTGGAAATTGGTGTTTATTGACAAAAAGATGGCAATTGTGTGTGTTCATGTTCCATTAATGACGAGATAACGAAGTTAACATTCACATATGAGCTGAGCTCATTCACAAATATCTATCGTTACTGTAGGTAGAGAGTAATCCATCCATCCATTATCGATACCGCCTATCCTCACAAGGGCCGCGGTGCCTGTTGGAGACTATCCCAGCTGTCTTTGGGCAGTAGACGGGGGACACCCTGAATTGGTTGCCAGCCAATCGCAGGGCACACAGAGACAAACATCCGCACTCACAATGGTAGAGAGTAATATTACACATAATCATGACTGTATCTATATTAGATGTGAATTATGAAACATCTTAGTCAATACAATACATCCATCCAATATCTATACCTCTTGTCCTCACAAGGGTCGCGGGAAGTGCTGGAGCCTATCCCAGCAGTCTTCAGGCAGTAGGCGGGGGACACCCTGAATCGGTTGCCAGCCAATCGCAGGGCACACAGAGACAAACAAACATCCACACTCACAATCACACCTAGGGGCAATTTAGAGTGTCCAATTAACCTACCAAGCATGTTTTCGGAATGTGGGAGGAAACCGGAGTACCCGGAGAAAACCCACGCAAGCACGGGGATGCAAACATGCAAACTCCACACAGGGAGGCCGGAGCCAGGATCGAACCCACGACCTCTGATCTGTGAGGCGGACGTGCTAACCAGCCGAACACCGTGCCACCCCAATACAATACAATACAATACAATTTTATTTATATAGCGCATTTCATAACAGCTAGAGCTGTAACAAAGCACTTTACAAACAATACAATAAATAGAACAAAATTAATAAAATACATGTATTAATAAATATAGATATACATAATATAAAATATAAATAATAAATCCAATAAATTGACATAAAACACTATATACAATTGACACCGGAAAAGAGCCGAAAATTTAAGCAATTTGTCGGGAACCATGACTTATTCTGTTGTATGATGGCAACCGATGGATACACAGGTTGGTTGTACTTTTTGCTAGGGATGGGTGAAACTAGTGATTTTTGGATTCAATCAGATACCAAGTAATACCGGACCAAAGACTGCGATACCGTTCCGAAATCGATACCGGAAGTGATTTTATTACCTTTATTTTATTTTATTTTTTTTACAAAAAGCTGCGAACAAACCACATGTGCGCTGCCGCTACGCTCACACCAGTGGGAGTGCACCCTTCATCAGTTGAACCAAACTGCTTTAAAATATTCTGTTTCCACTTCCATGTTATCTTGTTAACAGAGTCGTGCATTCCATGCAGTGCCTACGAGACATGGGCCTTCACCCTGATCGATCTTCATCCAATCAAATGCACAAACATTCTGATTGGATGACAACACAACCTTCTAAATTATAGATTAATAAATATATATTTGAATTATTTGCAAATATCTAAACTTAAGCTTGAGGACCAAAACTTATAATTGAGCGCTCTGGATTGTCCATCCATCCATCCATTATCGATACCGCTTATTCTCACAAGGATGGAGCCTAACCCCGCTGTCTTCAGGCAGTAGGCGGGGGACACCCTGAATTGGTTGCCAGCCAATCACTCTGGATCAGAATATTGATATTTTGGTATTGATTCACCCATCCCTACTTTTTGCCATCCAAGCGAAGAGTTATGCCTGCCATTATATGCCACTGCCATAGATAGAAAAACAAGGATTATTTAAATAAAAATAAAAATGAAAAATATATACAATTAACAATAATGCTGTGAACAAACACTTTCATGTTTAACCACCCCAAAACACTGTTTTTGAGTAAACGTATACCGAACCGAACTAACCGAAAACCATGAGAAATCGAGAATCGAACCGAACCATGGATTTTGTGTACCGTTACACCCCTATTATTATAAGAGCATCCAATGCTAGTCCACCAGTAACAACATCAGACCACCACAAAACAGCATTAACCATCTTATACCAGCAAAGAATCAATGCTGGTCGATGCTAGAATTTCTTGCAGTGTAGAGTAATTAATAATACAGAGAACCAATACAAGCGATACAAATGTTTAAAACACAATTAAGGTCAAGAGAACATGTAAAAAACACAACTCTGTTCATTTTCTATACCACTTATGCTGTTCAGTATTACAGGCAACCAGAGCGCGAAAGGCAGACTACAACATAGACTTGTCGCCAGTCAATCACAGGACAGATATTGAGACCGACACCCATTCACACTCATATAGTATTCACACCATCACTGAATGGAAACTGAACACATGCTCCTGCATGGAAGTTAGGTGAGTGAACCACTACAGCATCAGTGACAATAAAATATATGATTAATAGGATCATTCCTCCTGCCAGTGTTTCTGTGTTGATCCAGGGCATGGTTAACCGCAAAAGCTGAACGTGCAGTGACAAC
This sequence comes from Filicampus tigris, assembly GCF_054856515.1. Taxonomy (NCBI): domain Eukaryota; kingdom Metazoa; phylum Chordata; class Actinopteri; order Syngnathiformes; family Syngnathidae; genus Filicampus; species Filicampus tigris. The sequence continues at coordinate 4,944,603 of NC_141227.1, read as the reverse complement.
TGAACCTTTTCTTGGTTGTTAATGTTTCCCATGTGTGATGATCCAAAGTCTTATTCCGTTGATTTTAGGTACAGAATTACCATATTTAAGTATCTTGAGGGCGTGGGGGGCAGGTGAAGGTGCAAACATCCTCCGCAGTTTAGAAAGGACCGTGCTAGTTTAACATACTGTAGGTGGCTTCCATTTTTCAATGGAATATGCCTTCACAGTCCAAAATGTTGGCATTGTTGTCCTAGCTGTTATGAAATGCGCTATATAGATAATATTGTATTGTATTGTATTAAAACGATTATCCCATTCTTTGAGATGCAAATCAACTGTTGGATTCTGTCCTTGGGGTAAAACCATTTTTGTCTGAGAATGTTGTTGATTTTGAATTGCAGTGATTCCCTGGCACACCAGCCATTTAAGGGACCAAAACTTTCAGATTCTTGTTTTTTGTTATTAGGATCACGCAAAGTCCAGGTTATGATGCCCACAGGTATTTGCTGTAGATCCTCAAAGATGTACAGTATGTTAGTTCTTTCTGTGTTTCACTCTTCATTACGTCATTAGGATCTTCTCTGGTTTCATTGTTAAGGGTTAAAACTACCATTGGATGGTCTCTCTCCCTTACCTTTCAACCACCTGTCTTCTCTCTCCCGAATATGTCTTTTTTTATTTTGTCCTCAAAAGAGAGCTATTTCCATTTGATTTTTTTTTCACGATAAAAACACCAGTGGTTGCGGTTTTCTCCATTGCAGCGAGTTGGTATATGTTTAAGGTCTAGCTGTGTGGCTGTGAGTTGCGGATTGAAATTTGTTTGTTATTGTCCACTTCAGTCATGTTCGGTCTGTGTTGAGCGAGCCTCAGAGGATAAATACTTGCCCCACAACATCACTTCGGAGGACAACTGTCTTATCTACACTTTGAGGATGAACTGATTAAGCCTGCTCAAAAGAGAGGCCAAAATTCAGCTAAGAGCACCAGAACAGTCCATTTGAGATTTATTCAATACCCTGAGTGGACAGTTACTAAGACGCCAGGGAACTGTTTTAAATTGGGAAAATAATATCCATAAGATAGCATAACACACATATGTCCCCTTTATAAGTACAGTAATATACTTGAGCACTTTAATTACACTTTTAATTATTCTACCTTAAGTCTTTTAACAACTTAATTTCAGCTGTGAAATCATCTGAATAGCATAATTGATGCAATAATCAGCTCTGAAATAAGACAGCTTGGTGTGATGAATTCATTAAGCCAATTAAAAAGACAAAACCATTTTTCCTTCCATCTTGTGAATAGATATCTATTATAATGTAATATAATAAGTATCGGTCAGCCTTATTAGAAGCGACTGTGAAGGTGCAAATGCCACTTGAGTCAAAGCCCTTTTGCTGCCTCTATCGGACAGGCAGCTTAACGTGAAGTTATTTAGAATTAATGTAATTCACCGGGGGAGATCCAAGGTCCGTTGAACCTTAGATATGTCGTCTTTTGTCTGGGGGCCTGAACAATGCTCTGTGATTTTAGCAGAAGCTAATATGATTAAAGCACACTGACAATAGAAGGTGTAATTCATTTTATCATTGGGGAATGTGGACTGGGCCAAGAGAGATGACAGGTTAGATTATTGAGGTTGCTAGGGTGCTTGTTCATTAAAATACTGCAAAGAAGATGGACAGCCAAATGGGTTTCGATAAAAAAAGGAAGAAAACTAAGAGGATAAGAAAAAGGAAAATGACAGAAATAATGTTCATTGCACTCCGTGGTAAGGGTTAGCAAAGGTGTACATTTTAGAGGAAAATGCCAAAACACAAGGGGAGAAAAGCTTATGGTTTGGAAATAGTCTTACATTTTAAGACATTTGTTCTCCATTATGGTTATTACTCACAGGAGACTGGACACTTTGCCTCCACTGAATAAGATCTGTTTTTCACAAGTGTCAAAGTGAAGCTAGACTGTACCATCTGACAAAGCTTTCATCCACAGGGAGTGCCTGGCACACTTGCTAAGCTCTCAGCCACGGGAGGAATACCACTTCACATGTTTGCCTATAAAGTTACATGCCCATTAGGCCACCGCAAAAAGAAGTGTACGATATTTACAGTCTGGATGATTAGGCAAAAGCCTCAAATAATATCAAATTCTGCTACCCACATGAAGAAACTAGGTGCTAGCAGTCTAACAGTTTTTCTTGTTAGTGGGGGCAGAACTGTGACAGAACTGCAACATGGGTGGAAATTTATATGTAGCATAGAATATGCTTCATTAATTTTGTAGTTTCTCAATTAGAAATATGTTTTCTTCTACTTTTCTTTTCAGAACATATTGGTGAGTGTCAAGTAACATGATTTAGACCTATTCATGTGGAGTGTGTTTTATTCAAATGTCAAGTAAAGCTCTTGTAATTGTGATGACTTGAATTTTCTCAAAAAACTGCAGAGTTGCCTCTGTGGTAGGAAAGGTAAAGGCTATGCTGTGGAAGACTAAAAGAAAAGTTGGAGGATATGTGGAAATGACTGAGAGAAAACTCAAAAAGATAATGTTCAACTCAGTTTTTTTTTGCCTTTGGAAAACAAGACATCAATGAAGGTGGTTTAGAATGGTGATGTTTGTACAAAACAATGAACTTCATCATTGTCACAGGTGTGCAGAAGCATGCTTTTTATATGCCTTTCACAATGGAATATTCATCACATGATTTGCCTTAGTCAGAACTCCAACAATAAAAAAGGAAACTATTTCTCTCTGCCTGTGTCTTTAAAGGGGAAATATTATGGGAAATGTACTTTTTGTTTGTACACAAATCTTTCTGGAGTGTCAGAACCCTGACCCATCAAATGTGAGATTAAACATCCAATTAAATGTTTTGCAAGTTGCAGTAGCTGCTATTTCTGAAAATTGGGCTGTGACATAACACGTAACAATGTGGTTAATTTACATAACAACCGCAACATCCCTTTTTTTTTTTTTTTTTTTTTTTTTTTTGCAAATGCAGCCACAACCTGGCTTGGTGACAAAATCCATACTTGACATTGGCCCAACAGTATATTGGGCAGTGAGACCACTGACTCACTTGCATGACACAGGGGTACTTGCTAAAAACAGGCACATTTCAGCCAAAGACCAAAGAAAGGGTGTGTAAAGTTAGCTAAAATAAAATACCTTACAGTATTTTGACAAAAGCACGTCATATTCATTAAGACAACTGGAAATTACTTTAAATTGAGTGTGTCTCCTTGAATATTTTTTTCCTATGGACAGCACACAGCAGTGAGACAAAAAGCTATTTTTATATGATTTAAAAAAAAAAATCCAGGGATAGCTAGCATGCTGAAATGTATGTTCCATGGGACAACCTCATTAATAACAGTGACTAGTGAATGTTGCAGAGAACAATTGCATTGTGTGGAGAAAAGATGACAAATACTCCTCCTCTCTTTTCTCTCTGAGACAGCTCTATCTATTAATTACTTGTATAACTTCATATATTATTTCTCACCACTTCAGCACCCAGACTGGTTTTTAATGGTGTGTGTTGATGTAGTTTTTAGTACATGAGGCTTCAGTGGAATCCTGCTTGGACAATATACACTGTTTTTGGTTAGATACAGTACTACTTAATATTGCCTCTATAAAAAAAAAAAAAATCATATTTTTTGGCATCTTTATCTGACACAAAATGTGGCCTCTGTCCCGCCTCTGGCATTGGTGTGTCAGTAGTATCTGCTTTTTGAACCAGATGCTCTGTCATTCCAGTTGTCCCATTTACACATATGTTGTTTCAGGCTATGTTACTACGCCTGAAGGCAACTAATTGCGGAATTACAGTTTAAGATTTTACATTTCAGTGCCGGGTAGTAGCAGTGGAAAATTCTAAGTGGAAACATCTGTACACAAAGTGTGAGTGTCGTACTGCAAAAGACTTACATTTTTGAGGGTGAAAAGCATAAAACAGATCAGCGTAAATCAGACTTTTAAGCCCCATTTGAAAAAGGGAGGCACCGAAATTGTACCTGTTCATCCCTAAAAGAGATATACTCAAAGGGAATAAATAATATATAATGCTCCAAAAACAATACTTTTTCAATGTAACCGAAAATGCTTTTTTGTACCGATACAACATGACTTTTTGTACAGAATTCTACCAAATTCTCTTGTCAGTTTCAACAACGTTAATGTTGAATTTTTCAATAACATCAAGAATACAAGACTTGTAAAATATCTATTTGGGAATTCAAATATATATTTTTTTCAAATACTGTACAATACACACAATTTTGTATGTTTTCTTTAAAAAAAACATTTGAAGAATTATAATGTTGAAGAGATTCACTGACTCCATAGTCATGCATAGACTCACAGAGCGAGTATACATTTTAAAACGTGCATGCTAGTCTCAAATTGACACTGGACTGCCATGTCCAAGAACAGACATCTCAGCAGAAAGTACAAACTGGAGACGAAGGCCTGGCCCAGCAAACACGTCTCTGTGGTTGACGATCCTCCCTCCTCCTCTCCTCAGCTCCTCACAACTCTTCTTTCTACATCCTGAACCTGCCACCCACTCCTTCCATTCCCCCATTTCTACCCTTCCCCCACACACAATTGGCTGTGGAAGATGGCTTCAGTGAGTCATCTTGGGACTGAGATCAAAGGCAAATTAAAGCCGACGTCTATGCAAAATGTAATATGGAAAACCCCCAGCTATGTCCTCACTATTGATTTTCACTCTTTTCTTCAAGCCACACTCCCTCGCGCTGCTCTTTCTTCCCCATTTCGCGGCTTCATTTTTAGCAAAGCACAATGCTACTTAGTGTGAAATATGGAGGACCTAAAAAGAAAGAAAGAAAGAAAGAAAGAGAAAAAAATGGCTTCATATAGTTATGGCTGTTTGCTTTTTAGAGTCTATTTTGTGACGTAAGTAGTCCTGTAAATTGCACAGAGAACCCACTTCAGGCAAAGGTTTTGATATGAAAGGAGTGGTTGTAATCTGTTACGGCCAGACAGTTCTTAAATTAAATAAATTCGACAGGCAGCATTACTCACATGCACTATAGTCATATTTTGCAAAATATCAAGTTTTGGGGGTAAGATGTAAGCGCCAGGCTAAATAGAGATTTAGATAGATTTCTTGCTCTCTGAAGTCACTCAGGCCCTGCAGGAAATTGAAATGAATTGGTGGGCCATTCGCAATATGAAAAGGGCCATTGACTTTTTTTTTTTTTAAATGTGAATATCTGGAATTATGCTGTGGTCATGATTCTCAGGCATGGTGGCTTGTTCACTGACAAAGCAAGTACCTTACACACAAGCACACACTCTTGGTGATATGCTCAAATATATCTACAATACAGATTTTGGTCTTGCAGCGTTACAATTAAAATAGTGCAAAGAACAAACTAAGGCAAAATAAAAATGCATTAATTTACGGTAACTATGTTTTGTAGGTCCTCAAAATTTGATTTAAATTTATATCTATTGCTAACCTGAATTGATGACAATGGTGGTGGTTTGATAAATACGGGAACCAATTTCCTTATTTGATGTCAATCTTTTGCAGACTGTCACATAATTAACCTTTGAATTCATCCATTCATCCATTCTAATGCCACTTATCTTGTTCAGTTTTGGCAGGGAGTTGGAGCCTATACCAGATGACAACAGGCGAAAGCCAGACTACACCCTGGACTGACCACCAATGGATCACAGGTCATTTATAGAGACAGACCTCCATTCACATCATTTGGATGAGGGAAGTGAACCCAAGATGCCTATAAAAAACCCACAGTGACCACTTTGAATTCAATAAATCCTAAAATGGTATGTACACACTTTCATTGATCATGTAGGAGTTGATATAAAGTACCTGATATACATGCATCTGGTATCACCATATGCACTACTTAGAATGGGATTAGGGAATGAATGATGCTGAGAGTGTACATCGGAATTTTTGGGGGGGAAATACACACTGCCATCATGCCTCATGGGACTTAAATTCAGGGATTAAATGTGAACATAAGAATACTCACATTCAAAGCAGTAGGACTCAAGATCAACTGTACAACTTGTCACTCATCAACAAAGATTAGATTTATTGGTGATGCAAATTATTCTTTGTAGTACCCCCACCCCACAGGTCCAGAGGTGGATGTGTGATTCGGCCGACTTTCATATTGTGTTTTGTTCTTATGTTTTAATATATGGTTAACAGAGGTGGGCATTCCGTCTGACCGACAGACCGGTCCGTCTATCCGTCTATGACGGACGCCTGTTTTGCAGGCGATAAACGATAAATAGGAAACTTAAAAAAAAAGACAGATTAAGCATAGACGGATGTGGATTTTCGCCCGTCTATGTAAACTTCTATAACCCATTTCCCATTTCGGTGATGGAAACACGCACCTTGGTCTCGTGCATGTTTGCTCGCAGGGGTGACTACACACTGCGGATGTCTTCGAGCAGACGGCACGCCTCGTCCGACATGGGGAAAAAAAAGTTTACAAATCACCACTCAATCCCGTGGTTGTGTTAGCTGCTAAATGGTATCATGTGACTTACCCGTGGAAAGTTTTTTTGTATTGTAGCAACAGGAAGGTGGACATCAGACGACGGGAGAAAAGGGTGGCGGAGGAAGGCAGACTGTTGAGTGTTGCACCGGTTAGCATTGTGTTGTTGTCTTGGCATAGTTATGGTCGTAACCTTTCTGTTATTCATTAAATAGAGTTGTTGCTAGCTAACCACTTAGCCTGGTAAATTCTGCAACGCTACAGTATGTTAATTACACTGCGGTTACGCTAATGATAGCCTATAGTAGGTGATTGTATCACGCTGCTGGCTTTCTATTATAATTCACATTTTGAAATGTAGGGCTAAAGTTGTGTTAAATTATCATTATTATAATAATAAGTGTTTATTATTATTATTTCCCTGCTTTTAAGGCCTCTCATTAAGCTTTTTGGAAACAAGGCATCTGTAAGGAATAAAAACCATTGTGGAACACTAGTACGCTTAACCATTGTCAGGCTGGGTTTGCTACAACAATGCAGAGCGGGATCCTGCTTAAACTAAGCCATTTTAAACTTATAAACGTTTTGGCATTTTAAGTATGAAAATAAAATAAGTGCATGTGAGGCTTTATAAAGCTCTCTGGCCAGAATGATGTAGATACACTAATAATAACTGCATGAGAGTGCACAATCTGTACGACAATGAGATGGTTTTTTTTTGTTTTGTTTTTTTGACGGACGATAGATGGATAGGCGATGATGGAAGCGTGATTAAAATAATAGATGGACTAACTGATACACAATTACAGTTTGGTCCAGCTTGAAAAATAGGCGGATAGACGGATGGCGAACGGGTACCCAGGCTGCAGATGGATGGCACTAGACGTACTGTCAAACTTTAGTAAAATGCCCACCTCTGGTAGTTCGACTAATTTACACTTTTGATGCAGAGGGGGAGATTTTTTTATGGGGCCTATCCTTTGCGGACATTATGTTCTCAAATAATAACTGATATATATGTTCATGTAAAAAGGATTTTTTAATCAATTCTTTTTAATCAATTGTTTAACGATATGCCATTGCCTCCAATTTGTTTCATCCACTTATGAAAAGTTAAAAAAAAAAGGACCAAGGATGCAACATTGTTTATCACTCGGGGTTCAATGTGGACCCAGTGTTGTAAGGATGAAATTCAAGCAGCACACTTGGAGCCCAATGAAAACGTGGTTAGAAAGGCAGATGTAGTGATTGAGATGTGTTTGAGTAGTAAATAAGTACGTTTGAGAGTGTGTGCATTTGTGAGCTTGTGCACTCTCCTCTTCGCTTCATTTTGTCATTTTTGCTTAAAAGGATGCATGCTTTCAAAGAGCTATTTGTGAAGCAAAGACAATAAAAGAGAAAGACAATCTTTTTTCTATCTGTGTGCCAGCTTCAGTGCCCTCAGCCATTGGCACAAGGCAGCAGTGACAACCCATTCATTTTCCTGACGAGCTGTCGCTTCCAGGAAGACAGGTGACTTCCCCCAAGGTTATTTATGGCATTGTTGATCTCTCATTCTCTATGTCGTCCCTCTGTGGTCCAATCTCCTCCTCTGCCCCTCACCATCCCACAACTCGGTAGCAATTTTCTTCTATCATTGTTTATTTGCCTTTGGTTTTCAACCTTCTGTTGGTCATTAGCTGGATTTGATCAACCTAGTATTGATAAATGGAAGCAATAGCAGTGAACTAATTACGTACGTTCTGATGCACACATTACTTGTGTTGCTGTCATTAATATTCTGGCTATTATAAATTACAGTTGGCTCCCGGTTTACAACGTTCTTGATCCATGCAATTTTCTTGGCTATGACACAATCCCCATTAACACACAGTACCTAACAATAAATACTAACTACACTGTTAACTGTGTTAATACATTGTCATTAGTTTGAACTACTTTGCGCAATAGCGTAAGGATATATTGTTGCATGGCATTTGACACCCTGTACTGCAAACCAACCTCGAGTGAAACAATAAGAATTTGTTCTCCCCCTTTTTTTTTTCCTGTTACTGTTGTTTATTTATTTTTATTTAAGATCGGTCCGCACCAAAAGGGGACTTATTTTTTTTCTTTGGTGCTATCCATATTCACACTGTACTTTTTGCAAGTAAACTATTATATTTTGGAAACATATCGACGCGTGTGACGATCGGTGCTCCCATTGGACAAAAATGACAAGGGCAACACGCAGAGCACAAACAAAATGCAGAAAACATGCAATTCTTATGGGCTTCATTCGTGCTCTGTATATATGTGCTGTTATTAGAGCTACAAAATAATTTTAAGTCTCAACAACAGACCATTCAATGTAGGTTTTGTGACACTATGTTTATTAATTTTGGAATAGCGTCGGCAAATGTGTGCAGTAACCCGCAGGAGCATGTGCTCTGCATGCTTTGACCCACAACATGCCGGCAGCGGCCTGGCTAAACAAAGGACAAGGGATCAAGTATGATCAACATTTACTACGAGCTAATATTTCCCACAATTCTGGGCTATGATGGCTTGTCAAGCCCCAAAGGTTGGACTTATTTGGTGCGGATCGCCACTGATTTGTATTCCGATCAGTAGTGAACTGCACTGAGTCAATTTAAAGTGGATGAAATAGCGCAGGTGTGAATACGGTATCCTCTCTTTTTGTAGTTCTTGGAGGGGTGCTGCAAGGACCCCCCTGTGCTGCAGGGGGACTTCAATGCTCCCGTGAGCAATGACTGGGGGACGTGATTTGGATCAATGCATAGGCGCACTTGACACCTAGGCTACAGTTCAACCAGGAAAGTAAAGCATTTCACTCTATATATTGTAATTCTCTTTTTTTTTTCCCCAAGGGATAACCTGTTGTGTTTTGAAATACATTATTGGCCAGTGTTCTGTAATGGGTGAGTGTTATAATAGCCAAGCAAAATATTTAGTGACTTAATAAAAATTGATGGAATTTAAGATGGAAGCCACCTGCTGCTGACTGTGCTGCTCACACAACATCTTCAACAGCACCAACAGTTGACAACTACAGTGGTGATGAGCATAATGCCATACACCCATGGGCATATATACAGGAATGCTTTTCATACAAATGAGTGAAAGACTTCCTACAGGATGAAGTGCCCGTGATGCCAACCTAATGCCCCAGTGGCGGAAACATTGGCAGTCGATCTGGTAGACTAAATAAATTGATAATAATCCAGTGGAGTAAAAATGTTAATGTTCTCTTAATTACCATGAGCTTGTTTAGACATATGGTTAACACAATGTGTAGTTTGGTAGTTGTCAAATTTTCCAGAAGAATTTTGACAGATTCCAAATTTACTATGATCAAGGTATTTCAGATCACAGGTTCCACCATGTCAAATAGACTATGCTTTTTCCGTAGAATTTATTTTCTTTAATTTTGCATCCATGTTGGAACCTGATTGTGAATGTAAACGTGATTCACTCATTAAAGACATGAATGCTTGGGAAGTTGTCGATTTGAGAGCAATGACGGAGGTTGCAGCAAGTTGCTGAGGTTATATCCTCAACATTGAGTTTCATACAAGGACAGACTATTCTATGTCCTTCTGCCATTCTCTGTTAGAACACAGTCACCCAAAAACTTAGTCGGATAGATGTATTTAATGAGGACGAAAGTGAGACAAGAGTGACTCTAGACCATCAGTTATGTGGTTATGGCCTTTTTTCATTCTGTCCGAGGTCTAACAAAGAGAGGTGATGATAGGATGAGGAGACTTTCGCCAACATTCCTGGGATCATTGAGATGATTGAGGTGAAAATTAAATGAAAGCTACAAGCAGCAGAAAGGTGAGCGGGACTAGGCAGTTTAATATGATGTATACATACTGTGTCTCCAGGAGACCAGGTGGTTTAGGAGCAGGATTCCAGTTGTTCTATCATCGTGTAGATGTGAAGAGGTCTGGAAGGAAAGTAGATAAGGAGACTTGGTGGTGGAATGAGGAGCTACAGGAGTGTATACAAAGAAAGGGGTTAGCTAAGAAGAAGTGGGACACTGAGAGGACTGAGGAGAATAAACAAGAGTGCAAGAGATGCAGCGTAAGGTGAAGGTAGAGGTAGCAAATGCCAAACAAGGAGCTTATGATGACTTGTATGCTAGGTTGGACAGTAAGGAGGGGGAGACTGATCAATTACGGTTGGCAAGACAGAGAGACAGAGATGGGAAGGACGTGCAGCAGGTTAGGGTGATTGAGGGTAGGGACGGAAGTCTATTGACAGGTGCCAGTAGCGTGATGGGAAGATGGAAAGAGTACTTTGAAGAGCTGATGAACGAGGAAAATAAGAGAACAGAGATTAGAAGAGGCGAATGCTGTGTACCAGGAACTAGCAAGGATTAGTCAGGATGAAGTGAGGAGGGCACTGAAGAGGATGAAGTGTGGAAAGGCAGTCGGTCCTGATGATATACCTGCAGAGGTTTGGAAGTGTCTAGGAGAGGTGGCAGTAGAGTTTCTGACTGGGTTGTTCAACAGGATCTTAGATAGTGAGAAGATGCCTGAGGAATGGAGGAGAAGTGTGCTGGTTCCCATTTTTAAGAACAAGGGAGATGCACAGAGTTGTGGCAACTACAGAGGAATAAAGCTGATGAGCCATTCAATGAAGTTATGGGAAAGAGTAGTAAAAGCTAGACTAAAGGCAGAAGTGATCATTTGTGAGCAGCAGTATGGTTTCATGCCAAAAAAAAAAAGAGTACTACAGATGCAGTATTTGCTTTGAGGATGTTGATAGAGAAGTACAGAGAAGGCCAAACGGAGCTGCATTATGTCATGGTCTGTTCTTGTTGTGGTCATGTTTTGTTTTTGTTGTTCCTGGTTGCTCCAGTAGGGGCAGTAGGTGGATCCTGCTGAGAAAGCACGTGGTGCTGATGTATCATAACTAGCTAACACTAGAGTTAGCCAACATTACTATGTGCAGTGTGTGTTTGTGTATGTGAGTATTTATTAATATAGCTACATATTGATCTATTGGACACATTACTTTTATGTTTCCTCATCCAATGTGTCAAGGCTGCTAGATACAAAGCTGAAATTGTCCAACAGATGCTGGATGATGGAGGCCAGTAACGGGGTTGGACTCTTGAGTCTGACATTTATGATGATGAGGACCCAGACTATTGACCAGGTGGAAGTGGAAATACAAATGAACAGAATCAATCTGATTCAGAAAAGTTCTCTTGTGTGTCCTCTGAAGAAGAAAGTGTCCAAACCATGTCCAACAGAATGAGTTTGAAGGGCTCTTACTGTAGCGAGTTACCTTCCACCCAGTATAGAACACAGAGCCACAACACCCTCAGAAGTCAGTCAGGGCCTGCACAAGGGCTTAGCACCACTGCCTCACCAAAAGATGCATGGGAGTTCTTTATCACTGATGATATAAAACAAGAGGTGATGAAGTGCACAAACTTGGAAGGATGTAGAGTAGCAACAGCTAGAGGAAAAGAATGGAAAAATGACCTTGGAAAAAAATGGAAAAAAGATGAATTCATGACCTTCATTGGATTGACCCTGCTTGCAGGAAGTGAGAAGAACTGGGGTGTATCAGTCCGTGAGCTATTTGGGAGTTCTCTGCATATTCCCATGTACAAGGCCTCTATGGCTCTTGGAAGATTTGCAGACATTCACCATACCTTGCGCTTGGATGATCAGAGGACCAGAACCCTCTGACTGGAAACAGACCATATGGCAGCCTTGCGCAATGTATGGGACCTATTCCTAGCCAACTACAAAAAAGTGATTTATCCCCAGTGATTGTGTCACTGTGGATGACCAGCTTGTGTCATTCAGGCTTTGGTGCAAGTTTATACAGTAGGCTACATGCCAAGCAAGCATGCCAAGTACGGCCTAAAGATCCTCTGGGTTTGTGATGCACGCATCTCCTATGCAATAGATGGTATAGTTTACACAGGGAGATAACCAGCGGAAGAAGTTCCGAAGAATCTGGGGGAAAACATCAGTTGTGTAGTAGATTTAGAAACGCAGGTCGCAACATCAAAAATGTTTAAAAGCGAAAAAATGAAGATATTTCAAACATGAAATAATTCTTGTATGATCCTAAATATAATACTAAATACTATGCAAATGATTATTCTTAACCAAAATAACAAAAATGGCATAAAAAACACATTGATTCTAATGTGGGACATTTTTTGACTTGGCATTTTCAATGATGCTGCAAAGATTAAAAAAAAAAGCACTGCAGTGAATACATTAATTTTCACTGTGTATACTGTGTGCGTGTTTGTGTGTGGCGGGGGGGGAGGGGGGTGCGTGTGTGTGTATATAAACCTACGACAAAAATGTGGAAATTTTAATTTTTTGATTCACTTTTAAAGTGGGGACATGGAGAAATCTCAGCTAAACATCAGCAGACGCAGGAGATGTGATGAAAGCATTCTTGCATAAGCACAAAAGTAGGAACACCTGACGTAGAACCTTGTAATATTTCTGTAGTTGTAGATTTCCTACTGTGGGATGCTTGATCAGCACATGCCCACAAAGCTGCACTCACAGTGACAGAATCGAGCCAACACAAACGCTGCCTCCTTGCACTTACTTTGTCCGACACTTTACCTTATGCAGACACACCCATTCACACTCATACCCATGTACGATTAATGTGATTTAACCTGCTTGGGTGCGCTTTGACGGGTACTCAACATGATTAACAGCCAATATGCTAGTGCATACAGCCAAGCTAAAGACGTCTTTTTCTCAGAGCTACTTCTATTTGCCTGCTCCTTAAGCCGCTCTTTGCATCTCCCTCTTTTAAGCACTTCTAAGGCATCTCAGAGGGAAAACTTTACACACACATCATCCAGGATGCTTAGCTCAGACATGGAGGCATATCAAATGTCAGTGAAATGGAGGGCTCTGTGGTAATAAGGTGTTTTTAAGGTCCTTTCAGAGAGACGAAACGCTTGAAAGTTTAGCCATCAGTCCATGTTTTGGGGCTCCACCTAACTAAAGAAACCACCTCCATCCCTTTAGGCTGATCATTTTGGGCTTGGAATTTGGAATCAGTATTCTGCAGATATTGAAGACGCTTGTCGGTACCCAAACTAGAGACGGCAGACGGATTGAAGCGAAAGGTAGCAGGGCTAAGAAGGAGAGGTCTGCTGGACCTTTGGGAAGAGCTGTTAAGATTTATTCATACTAAACCCTCTATCTTTGTAGACTCCTTCCAATGAGACTTGCTCCCCTTTTCCATGCCTGACCGTTTGCTCTTGGTGAAGCAGGCATCATCTCGTACACCGCCGTGGTGTGCAATACGGGACTGCAGCAATGCAAGCATCTGCTCAGGGCTTTTGCGTTCAAAAGATTCAATTAAAAAATAATTACCAAAAGATTAGTGGTAGTCTGGTACGACGGCACTGTTTGAATAGATGTTTCCTTTTCATCTGCTGTAATAATAGAATGCTTTTTTAATTAAAGGGGGAAAAAGAGGAAGCAGATCAAGAAAAAGTGGAGTAAGAAGAAGAAAAAGGCGGGCCTGCCTCAGTACACCCTGTCTTGAAGACGTTTGTTTGATGTGAAGCAAAATTAAATATTTTTTTTGATCTAACAAATTAATTTTCACCCCCATTCCCGAGCACTTCCCATCCTCTTGCTTTTTTTTTCCTGGAGGAGATAAAGACAGTTTAATTTAGATACCAACAGGGAGGAGGTTCACAATTACACACGCACATGCACATTCCCCTGGTCAAACTTGATGAATGTCCATCCAGACAAACTAAATGTTCCACCATTTCTCAGGCAGTGGTATTCTGAAAACGAAATGCTTATATAGCCTGTATATGTGCGGGAGCTGCAGGCCATTTTACCCTGCCCTATGGTCCATGAATATGTGCTTTCTGGCTTTCATTATTGATGACAAATGGTGTGTTTGTATTAATAAAACATCAATGATTTAAACGTATTTATAGACAGCTGCACCTTTCACAGACAAAGGCCACAAAGTGCATTACAAGATATACAGCATGTTAAATACAACAAAGTGCAAAACGTGGGGGGAAAAAAAATGTTTATTAACTGTTTAAAAAGACCAATTTGATTATACAGGAAGTCCTCAAATTACGACGTACGCAACCTACGACGTTTCGAATTTACGACGCCTGTGCCTCTTTTGCCATTTTGTCCCCAGTACCATAGTAACTACGTTTACATGGAGTCAATATCTGATTTCTGAAATATTCGGAATAACCCATTTACACGAATGAGCGGACAGAGTTTCTCTGGCATTTGAATAACTGTAAACCGCAACGCACGGTGTCGTGATTCAAAGGACGTCATTTCCGCTTGTTACTTTCAACTGTCAATAAAACACTCCATAGTCATGTCAGTCACCACATTAATGAAGCAGGTTTCCGGTTTCCTCCTCGCTCCAAAAGTGTGCTTTTGTGCAGCGTCTCTGAGCTTGCCAGGATTCCGTGCGGTAGAGCATGAGCAGTGTCTCGATCGTGTCTGTTTGCGCGCCGGCAGTATCTTTGCCTTTTTCACCCTCCTCTCCTTCCCTATCCACCTCTCAGAAGTAATAGTATTTACAGCATCTTATGGTTTTTTTTCATGTATTTTCATTTTTTTATACTATGTAACTTTCAACTTGAACAGTGAAATGGAACTTGTTCGTAAATTGAGGACTTATAATAAAATTAATGAAAGACCTTGTAAAGTAGCCTTTAAAGCCTTTTGACTCTTTCCATCGGGAGCAAGATCACCAAGTGGTTTAGGCAGGTGCGAAGTACGTTGAGGCTGTAAGACCTTAAGCAATAATAAGATGAGTTGGACGGATTAGTTCAGTGATATTAGGTGCGGGGGAGCTGTCCATAGAGAGCTCGTAAGTGGTTGTATTTTGAATCAAATCACTTAGGACGCCACTGAGGGGATTGGGGACAGGGGTGATGTGACAGTATTTTAGAGGTTTGCCGTGCGGCTGCATTATAGGTTGCTACAGGGCAAAACCTGGTAAGTTTTGGTGAGATAGTAGAAAGGAACATTTCTGTAGTTGAAGTGGGAGGAGACAAAGGCATGTATAGAACCTTTTTCGTTCTATGTCATCAAAAGCTGAGCGCGCGTGTTTGGCTCAACACGATGGGAGACATAGTGTATGTGTGTGTGGCTGTGAAGATTTATTCTTTGTTGGCCGGTTGTTGTGTGTTCGGTTGTACGAATCGGAGAGGAAAGGTTAACATTTTTCTCAATTCCAAACAGGCCATTTCAGAAAAAAAACGGAGGAGCCTCTGGTTGCAAACTATTTAACGCACAGACTGGACCGAGGACAAAATCAGGAATGCCTGGTAATAGACTGCATGTAAATAATGAAATAAATAGTAATGCTATTTAGTTCAAACTGTCAAGCAAAAAAAAAAAAAAAAACACATTTCTGCTTACATGTTTTGTAGTAAGAAATTGAGCACTATGTAGGCAAGGCAGTATTATTTATATAGCACATTTCTTACGCAAGGCAACTCAATGTGCTTTACACAAGCAAAGGCAACAGCTACAAGCATTTACAAACACAACACTTAACAACATTCAAAAGCTAAGCACAGAAAACAAAAGTAGCTAACAAAATTACATTTAAACACAATAGCAGAAAACTTTAAAAACATTTAAGTCAATAAACTAAATAAAGGTGTGTTTCTAAAATATATAAAAGAAAACAATGATTTAAAATTGTTTAGAGGACCTTAATCAAAGGTAGGAGAAAAAAAGCAAAGTTTTAAACCTGGATTTAAAAGCACTCGGGGCTGACTTCTTTTTTGTTGGCATCTTATTCCTTATGTGTGCAGCATAACAGCTAAATACTGTTTCACCATGTTTAGCTTGAACTCTAAGCTCCACTAATTGACCCAAGTCTGCAGCTCTCAGAGCCCTAAAGGGTTTCTATTCAATCAGTATTTTCCTTAATTAGTGTTATACTTACTTCCGGTATGCATATTATATACAGGGGTGCACATAATTTTTTTCATGCGGTACTCGCATGAGTACCAGGAGATTGTCTTTGGTATTCACTAGTGGTCCAACGGATAACATAAGTCACGGCTCAGATCGGTCATAGAATTTGAGGATCATTTTTTGTAAGAGCAAAAAAAAAAAAAAAAAAAAAAAAAAGCTGAATAGAACTTTGACTTCCTTTATTTTATAAAACGCTTTTGCCCATAAAAAAATCAACTCCTAATGTCTAATATTAAGAACACAATTTAACGCAATTTTCTAAGTGGTACATTTCAAGGTATCCTGCTGAATGTGAGCTGAATGTTTTCTTACAATTATTAGGCAAACACGTTGTTATAAATTAAGTGAAGACAGGGTTTTATTTTCATTTATTGAAAAAGACTTGGAGTGCAATTTAAGGCACCTTTCTTAAAGCATGGACAGCACATTACAAAGTAATTTAGGTCCACAATATAGAAAAAAAAAAGGAGCAGCTGTTGAACTTCCAGCTAATGATAACAGCTACTAGCCACTGACGCCGGAAATTTGTGCCGTATCATACAATGACAGCGTAATTAATTAGCGGTTTGTTCGTGTCCTAAATTAGCAACTGTATATGATTTCGAGATTGCGTTGTGTTAGTGTTGGTAGCAAGCGTTAAAACTGCAGATACGTCAAAAACGGATGTCGAGTTAGCCGTTAGGCCACCACGCGGGCCAACTTCAAAATAAAAGTTCACTAAGGCTATTGGCATTAATGACTCAATGTATTATTTGATAAGCTTTATTTTGAAGTTAGCCTTTGTGAAGACAGTGCGTTCGTTGAGTATGTTTGCGAAACGTTCCCATGCATGCGACTTACGTGATCCATAAGGTAGGGGTGGGCGATACTGGGAATTGTGGTATCGATCCGATACCAAATAAATACAGGATAGTATCGGCCGATAACGATACCATACCGATACTTTCTGCTTGGAAATGTTATGATATTTATATACATATATATATATATACATATATATATATATATATATATATATATATATATATATATATATATATATATATATATATATATAGTTTTATTTGTTATTAAGTAACTACAATGCAAACTTTAACAGTATAAAAAAATTAAATACTTCTACTCCAACAACTGTTTCAGAACAAAAGTAAAGAGAGTCAAACCCAAAAAAGCAGCAATGTAACGAAAATACAAATATAACAATGTCAAGTTGACAACCTTCCATTGCACAATATTTTGAAAATAAAGTCAGAAAGTGCAAATAGAGTAAACAATACAATGTAAAAAACTTTAACACTATAAAAAATAAAATACTATTACTACAACAACTATTGTTGATTTTTTTCAGCTGAAAAGCCAGAGTACATTGTCTCTGTGTCCGCGGGGGTGTTTTGGCTTGGGGATCTCCCCCCTCCTCCTCCCTCAACTTCGCTTGCGGCTTGTTGCTCTCTGTAGGGTGAGCTTTTTCATACGTTTGTGTAAATTTGTGGTGTTACCGCAGTAGCGGAGCTCTTTATTACACAAATCAGACTTGGCACTGTCCTTTACCGCTTGAGAGTTGTAAAAAGAAGTCCACACCGTGCTCCGCTTCTTGTTTGGCTCTATATTGTTTTAGAGTTCCGGCCGCTCTCTCACCTTCCCGTCGCCCTCTCTAAAAGTGTGCCTGAGTCACTGACTCAGGCAGAGACTCAGAGAGTAGCAGGAAGTGCTGGGCGAGAGAGAGGGTGGAGAAGCGGCGTTTTGAGCGAAGTATCGATCCCAGGACATTAATATCGATCCGATCCAAGTACTTGCTTAGTATATAATATCGATATTTGGATCGATCTGCCCACCCCTACCATAAGGGTTTTCAACTTCCTCTGCTGAATGCGGACTAATCACATTGCCTTGTTGTGAACGCGCAGTTTTGCGATTGGCTGGCAACCAATTCAGGGTGTCCCCTGCCTACTGCCCAAAGACAGCTGGGATAGGCTCCAGCACACCCGCGACCCTTGTGAGGATAAGCGGTATGGATAATGAATGAATGAATGAATGAACGCACAGTTTTTTCACCAACCATTCTGCGGATCGTGCCCATCCTGAACCGATGCTTGATCCTTACCAATCAAAGATGATTCATTGCACTGCACCACTAAGTGTGTACAGGTACGTAAATGCGTGTCGTGATGCAAATGACGGTACGCATCAGTGATTTCTGTTGCGCATGCATACCTGCGTACCAGTTATGTGCACCCCTGATTATATAGTACCTGTATTGTACTGTATAAATACAGACAGTCAATGTTCCCTCTAAGTTGCGCGCGTGAGCAGTTGCGCACCACTCTGACCCTCTCAGCGCACATGGTGACCCTTGCGCGCACCACGCACACACATTACATTTCTACAATCATTCCTTCATTTCCACCAAAATTTAATCTACAAACAGGAACTACCCCATTCACACTTCCCAACAGTTTCAGTAGTGTTTTTACTGTAGTTTGAAGTATACATACAAATGTTCTTAATTCAAAGTTATCTGGTTTGGCTAAATACACAATGTGTAATTATTTTTATTTTTGGTGTGCTTTTACAGTATACCTCAACTTGAAGTGGCAATAAACTTGAAGCTTTCAGCAAGCACAATTGGCCTCTATTTTGAGCAAAATGGTCACTATCTGCCAAATTGCACACGTCACACTCAAGGGGGCAGAACATACATCATGGTTCGAAAAAAGCTCACTCACAAGTGCAATGTTTGCTCACTATACAAAACAATAAATTGATGGCTCATAGTTGGGAAAACTTCAAGGTACCACTGTAATAACAGACCGCTTTTGTTGTTGTTAGGTAGAATGATTAAAGTTGGACCGTTTTGAACAGTTAGTCTGATGTTTTGGTTGCTGGCGTCTGAAGAGCAGAAACGAATAAGCATGAAGCAGGTCCTTGAGACAGGAAGGGGAACTGGTTATTGAGGGAAGGCTGTGTGAAATACGGAATGGGAAGCCGGTGGGGTGATTTGACCTTTCTTTGAGATTTGGTAAGGAAGCGTGTGGTGAATGTACTGGAGTTAACTGAGGACTTTGGATCAGGTAGTTGCACCCGTCCAGTCTGGATGTGATGCTGCTAAAACATGCAGCAGTAGAAAGTGTGATTTTGAGGGGGTAGACATTTGTTTCAACTATAGAGCTGATGTGATAAACTGTCATTTCACTCTTAAAAACGAGTCAAAGGGAGGAGGTATGATCAAGTGCTTGATGATCAGTGAGAAACTGTAGGAGGACCATGTGAGCGATTCGGGTCTGTTAACACATCAGATGGTTTCTTGTTGAGGTTGAACAAGAGGCCATTGGTAGTGTAGTGGTAGAGATAGCTGATTCCACGCAAATGACTGGCAACCAGTCTAGAATGTCCTTTTTTCCCTAAATCAGTTCTTCATTAGACTGATAAGGATGGGGGGTATGAGAAAGTAAATGGATGGTGTTGGAGTAAGGTAAAGTGGCATTGATAGCTCAGCCCCCCTCTGTTTTGCCTTACGACCTTAATACGATGTTTAATACGATGCTACAGGAATACATCCTTCTTTCATGTGCAGGCAGGCAGGCAAAAGGGTCTAGAAGCAGGTAGAATCCTATAGAGAGGTGTCATTGGCTCCATATCCCTGTGGTTTAGTTCCTGCTATGCTCTACAGCACATGGCCATTGTGACCTCGCAAAGGGTGCTCCTCTCCTCCCTCTCTCTCATTGTCACACGTACACACATGCTGTGTTTAGCCTGTCAGCCATGGCAGCACCTGTCAACTGCTGACCACTTCATCGGACAACCCCAGAGAGAGTGAGAGAGCTCCAAGAAAACAGCAGGGGGAGCCAACATCTGACCTTATTGTACAAAGGAAGTCATTTTACACAACTTCACTGCAGCGTTAACCTTTGTTATCAAACACCAGAGTGTTGCGCATATCCATGTCAAATTTGCATGCATTTATTTTGCTCAAACTTTCATGTTTTTTCATTTACATGACGTTCAATTGACATGGCTTGTGTCAAGAGTTTGAAGGTTTAATGCCTTGCACAAAGACACCTCAGTACTGCTAAGTCTCTGTTGCATTTCCCAAATTCTAAACTGGAAAGATTTATGTTGTTCATAAAGGATGCGAAAAAAAAGGGGGGAGGGTGATAAGGGATTGTGAACAAGAAACATATTTGTGAATCCTCGCAAGTGACTTACCTTACTTAGTTAGAGACAGTAGGTCACACTTGAAGTTAGATGCATATCTGCACATGGATGGTCACTCATTGTGAGTTGCACAATAATAATAATAATAATAATAAAAATAATGATGAAAAACCGGGTCGGTACGTCAATTGATCCTGGCCAAAGTAAGCCATTCCAAACTGAAGACAAAACTTTTCCAGATGGAGAGGCGGCAGCCGGTTGCGGCGTGTTGAATGATTAGTAATTTGTGTGTGTGCAACAGTGAAGCTATTTTTCACAAACCAGTGAGCAATAATATATAAAGCAAAAATATATATTGTAATATTTGAAAAATTATACTATGCAACACAAAGCAAAGTGAAAGGACACAGAGGGGCAAAAATTGATCCATGAATACAGCTATCAGTTGAATATACTGTACACCGGGAAAAAAGGTAGAATTTCCTCAGTTTTACTTTGTCAAGTGGTTCCATGAAATAAAATCATCTGGATCCAGATACAGTTTTGAAGTAGACTATACAACCACTTAAACATATATATGAATCCAGATGATTTTATTGTTGGTTATTTTGTCCACTTGACAAAAAATAATTGAGTAAATTCAACACAGCATTTTCTTTTCAGTTTATGTGAAGTACTGTAACATGGGTAATAAAACCAATTGAGTCAACACAGTTGCAAAAATGACTTTATACAGGTATATTCATAACCAAATTTGCTTGTATCCTTCCTGGGTAAATTCACATTACGGTCCTTTCTCCCTGATTTTATTCTACAGGTTTATAAGTAGTGTAGGGAGAAGAGGGAGAGATGAAAAATATTAATTAAGCAGGGATTGTGCGTTGACTCTGCCTTGCACATAAGACAGAAGGTTAAGCAAATGCCAGGGCAGCAGTGTCACTTCAAACAATGACTATTAGCTTTAGAATCAGCCTTGTGTCTGCTGAGGAAACACAGTTCCTTCAGACTCCTGATTGCTATCCAGTGGTGTGTGTGTGACGGTGTGTGCATGTGTGTGTGTGTGTGTGTGTGTGTGCGTGTGTGCGTGCATGTGGCAAGGTTGGTGCCAGGGGTGGTTCGTATAGCTGAGTGGGTAGGGGGGTCATTCCATTTCAATCTGTGGTTAAATTAGCCGAAGGCAGCACGGGTTGAAACACACAATTATTGGTGCAAGTGAAGCTGATAGGGACAGGCGAAGCAGTGACAACATTTAAGAAAAAAAAAAGATAGTGATAGATAATAATGTTATTGAAAGAGGCGGAGTTGAACAGCAATAGACATGGTGGGTTGGAAGGTGCAGGATGTGTGGGGTGTGTGGGCAATTGGTGATATACTGGTTTTGGACTTTATATTGACAGCAATGAATTGAAAATTAAAGAAAATTATTGAAAAAATATCCATTTCCTTTTTTAACATATTACAGTTATTTAGTAAGAAATTATGAACAAATAAGGACAATATTATGCAGGGTCCTCACAACTAGAAATATGAGCATCGCTTGCATTTCATTCATGAAAACAAGAGGATATGCATTGTGAATGGCTTCTGATAAGTCCAGACTGTACTTTCACCAAAGTCATCTGGGATAGTCTTATTCCTTCCTGTGACCCAGAAGTAGATCGGGGCAGAAAAAAATAACAAAATGAACAAATGTGAAAGAATCTGGTTCAATGCATTAAATACCTAGCTGATTCAAATGATTTAAAGTCATATGTTATCATAATAATGTCCGTACGGTTACCAGGATCTTTGGATTTTTCATTAAAATCCCTGATTAAATGTTTGTCACTTTCTCCATTCTCCATTGTGACTTATGCATATATCACATATCGTGACGTATGGCAAAAACTAAAAATGCCCCTCACAAATAGGAACACATCTTTTAGGGCTGTTATTTTTTTTCATTAGTAAACAGAATACTTTCTGGTTCATGGAGAATGACGTAGAATTTTAAAAATTGATAACCAGGCCCCGCAAATGTGCATTCTGTTTGGCAAAAAGAGGAAATAAATCGACCGCCAGCATTTTTCTCCAGATAACTAACAAATGTGCTGGACTATACCAACAATTACCTATAAAATACGAAACACCTCTCATTTAGATGCAGTGTATCTTGACAAAACTGTAAACTACAATCACACTAAGACAATAAGACTCTTCTACTAAATCTCATTAGCTGTAGTTGAATCTCATGTATTCACCGAGATATCTAAATACCAGTTAATTAAATACAATGTGAAAAAAGGGGGAGGCGATCACATTCAATCAGAACGTTTTGTCTTCGGTGAAATGGCAGCTAGAAAACTGGAAGACAGAACCGTTACAGACTACTGAAGCGATCTGATATGGAAAAGTAATTATGAAAAAGTCAGAGATTCTTCCATTGCTCTCCATCACCTACAACCTAACATGCTGTCAACACACATGTGTAAACAAAAGCATACACAACAGCAGGAGCTGTATCAAATAGTTAAAATAAATCACCACTTCAATGTGACAAAAAAAAGAGGGTGGAAATAAACAAACCAGCAAAGCGTAGAGAGCCTAATGTTAGGGGCCTCTTTGGTATTGAGAGAAATTACAGGAGCGTTTGATTTGCGCCGAGGTGCCATCCTGAACATATGGCATTTTAATTCTTGCCGGTCTCATCTGGATAACTCGGGGCCCCGTGAATCTCACACCACCATCAGGGAAATATGGGCACAAGTGAAATGCTTAACTGCGAAGGGCTCCAATTTCCCACCTTAATGGGCATTCTCTTCCGATAATTCCCCCACCTACTCTGATTTTTTCTTTCTTTAAATCCAAGCCTTTGTTTATTTTCCATTTTCAGCCTTTTCTTGTTATTCTCTTCACTCCACCTGTCCTCGACATTTCCCTTATTTGCATTGATTTACCTACTTAGACAACGAGTGGACTCAGAGGGAAAATAGGCCTCCATCAAAACACTTTTTTCACACACACACACACACCCCCACACACACTAGAAAAAACCTCACACCCACATACACTCCCATATACACACCTGACACATTGTAGAATATGAGCAGTGTGCAGAACAGGTTTGTGGTTGTTCTTTTTTTAATCGTCTGATGCCTTTTGTGTGGGCTGACAGCTTGAGACGAGTGACTAATAAGTCCAGGGCTGGCGTTGTCCTGCTGGGCTGAGCGATCACTTTACACACACACACGCACACACGCAACACGCCTGCACTTGTCTATGTGGTTTACGACAAGCGCATGCACATATATATATATATACATGTGTGTATATACTTGCACACATATACATGTTTATGTATGTGTGTGTGTGCACAACCACAAAAAAGAGCCCACGTCCTAAACTTGGTTGCACAGCCACAAGTCTCTCTCTCTCTCTGTCTCTCTCTCTCTCGCCCTCTGTCTCTCTCTCTCTCTCTTTCTTTCTCTTTCTCTCTCCCTCTCTCTCTCTCTCTCTCGCCAAACACATACTACTGTATACACCTACACACTCACTCACACACAGGCTAGCCCCTAATCATCTGGTGTCTAGCACTCCACTGGCGATCACCACTTCACCACACTACCATCATGGGCCAATTAAGTGGCCATATATCTGTCTAACAGTCTCCTCTGGCTGAATGGGCAGTCCTAGAGTAGCAGTAGTAAGCTGCTACATGAGCCCCCCCATAGGTAGCAGTCAATTTGTAGCTTAAAGCCTTGTTGCCACAACACTCAAGCATTATTAGGACTAGTCGCACTATTGAGGATTTCTGTGTGTGTGTGTGTGTGTGTGTGTGTGTGTGTGTGTGTGTGTGTGTGTATGTGCGTGTATGAGAGACAGCTTAGAAGCAATATTGCTTTTTATGTTTGTGGCCAAGAACAGTCAACAGGAAGGAGGGCTTTTTTGCACTGTGTGTAGGTCTAATTATTAGAACATCATATTGGCTGATCGGGTTTTTTTCCCTCAAAATTTCACATTTCCATGTGTATTGATAACTGCATGTACTGTATGTAGCTGTTTTCTTTAAGTTTGTCTGTATGTGTATGGTGCTTTCCATTATGTGCCTTCTTGCCCTTGTGTCATAAAACAAACATTCACCAAGCTCCTTCTGGGAATGACCTAGTTGTTAAATTGGGCACCCATGCCTTCACCCCACAGAAGGGACAAAACCAGAGCTACCGAAGCACACCGAGGGAAAATTATCTATTAAAAAGCCAGGTCATAGGATGTGCCTTCACAATTTAGCAAGAGCAATTGAAAAAAAAAATCTTTCTTTAAAAAAAATCGAAATCATGATCTTGATTTTCGTGGAGGCACATGCCTCATTGTACCTTTTTGTGAATTTGGTTCATCTCTCTGCTTCATGCTGGATGTTCAGACGTACAGAGGGTGGGTCCTTTGACACGCGCCTTCCGCGTCGGATATTTTGGTGGCAGGAATTCATTTAAACTGCGTGCTGGAATGTCTAAACCATGTCACAGATCTGTGATCTCCCTGGTCAACTTTACGTCATCTGCCCGTGGTTGTCTGCTTACTGTTCCTTTTACATGTGTTCTGTGTACCTCAACCGTCCGCCGGACACAAGCAAATCAATTTATCCTTCCACATGCGCCGCATTTAACCCATTAAGGACGGGAGCGCATAACCGCGTTTCTACCACCAGAGCCGGGAGCGCTGTTGCGTCTTTCTACTCTTAAAGCCGGGAAAGTGTATACGTCATTTTCTATTTATTATTTAATTCTCGGTCTCTTAACCAATGAAATGCATCAGAATAGACATGTGACCTTGTCGTGAGTCATTGGAGGATATCCGGAATTTTTTCAGGCAGTAATGGCGGACGCCGTCGATCGCAGGATCTCTGAAATGAGTAACGGCAGTGATATAGACAACACGGTTGTGGACTTTGAACCAGTAGAACCAGTCGAACGTGATATATGGTTAAGATATGTTTGTAGATAATGACAATATCGACGTCTTTGTAACAGAAAAGATGGTAATCACCACTTGTTTTTTTTTAAATTAAACGTAGTTCTTCTCTTGCACTGATATTTTATTTTTACCTCTTCGATTGAAACAGTTAAGATGAATAAACTTCAGTCTGTGTGAAAGCCACATGTCTAAACTCTCAAATTATTTTGGAATTATGTTTCTGTCTGCTACAGGGGCTAAGATATTAATTATTTTGTAGGTGTTGTATTTCTGGGAAAACTTCAGCTTTTCAAGGGTAATTCCAAAGACGACCTTAGGTTTTGGGGAGCTTAATGGGTTAAAGAAAATGAGAGCAGCCACTTTGATTGACGTTGGATCAAGTTGGCTCTGTTCATTCCCACAACAGGTCTGAATAGCCTTTTTTAAAGGTGATAGCTTGTGCCAGCTTGTGTGTGTTGGTGTACATACCAACACTCGGTCTAACCCACCTCATTGCAGAGTTGGACACTTCTACAATGATTCAGTGGGATTGTCACACGTATTTATGAATGAAATATGATGATATCAACCACACATGTCCACAGAGCACTGAATCTGTCTGCCAAAGTTGCATTGCATTACTTGCACCACAGGTTAGACCTTCTTTTAGGTTGTCTTAAATCTCGTCTTCTTTCACTATATTGCGAGAGGCAGCCGCGTCACCCAAAATGCCCAGCAGGGCATAGCGTGGCCATTAAATTCGCAAACACGCTGAACTAGACTTGGCCGGCCACTAATATGGAGATGAGCCCGTTTTTGCACCAAGCACAGTCAACTTCCTATTACCAAATTATCAGGTGTGTCGGAGGTGCGGCAGCTCCGTGTGCCGAAACGCCTAGTGATGGGCATTGCAGTCACAGAAACACTGGACTAGTCTTGCTCGGCACGAAAATGTAGGTGCCTGCCTAAAGAATAGGGTCTATAGTGTTTGTTTTTATTCTATTAATCTTTATAAACACTGAGTGCTGATTCAAGTATTATTATGAGGAGATGGAACGTGTCATTATGATTCTGGGGTGTTTCAATTTATGCTGAAGTGATTCAAGTGGTAAGAAAAAAATCCTGTTCCCACACATGTTTCCAGAATCTCATCAAAAGGTCTGGTTCTTCTTTTCCCCAGGCAAGGTTTTTGTATTGCTTGTGGAATCCTTGTGGAGCTAAACCTGTATGTCCTACAATGCATTGTTGTTTTTGTCAATTGGCTGCTGTACCATAGATCATTAAAACAACAAAGCTGGTGGTGACCTAAGGTCTTTGGTTTAGTGTGGTATTTTTTAATGCATGATGTTTCCCTTACCTGGACAACAATCGTATAACCACACCACAGCAACTGCAATGTAATTCTATCCTCATATCAGAGGAATCATTGCTGTATTTTTAAACTCAACTTATAACCATATGCATCCTTTATGGCCCTGACCACTGTAGCCCCCTGTTTCAATCTATGGGGCCAGAAGAGGGGTGGGGGACAGAGACTGATGAAGAGCCCTTTTGATACAGTGCTGCAGGCAAAGGAAGGGGAAATTGATTGAACCTTGATGAGAATTATATCAAGGGGCGCGTTCATTTGCAGCAAAAGACCTTCTTCACGCGTTGGGGAGCGGAGAGACCTGTACATATGTATGATCTGTGCTCGACTGTGATTCACACTTCAAGGGTAGCACAAGGGAATCTTCTTCTGACATTTCCTCTGATAATACCAGTTTAGACCACATAGCTGTGAATTAGTAATAGGTACAGTGCTTAACCCCTTGAGCGCCAGACTTATTTTAGGGAGAATTTCCATCTGAAAGACCGTACCTAAATTGAACCCATAATTGACAACTATAATGCAGAGATGAACTACATAAGAGCCTGTGGACAAATCAAAGATTGTGATAAAGAACTCTCTCCCACCCTCTTTATCTTGCTCGCTCTCCCTCTCACTACAAATTCCAAAATTCCACAATGTCATTGTCTTATACAGTCAAAAATGAACATATGTCTATTCTACCTACACATGAGAACTTACACACTGAATTTGGATGTTTTTCGAAATATAACAGGATATGGTCATGGTTATCCCATAAACATATAATGTAGATTAAGAAAAACAATATGTAATAATAATAACAATAATAATAATAATGACCCATGTGGCAGCATGGCGCCCGACTGGTTAGCACGTTCAAATGTCCTGTGTTTGAATCCAGTCTCTGGCCTCACTGTGTGGAGTTTACGTGGGTTTTCACATTTCAGAAACATGCATGGTAGGTTAATTTAATTGAGTCCATAGATTTGTATGTGAGTGTGAATGGTCGTTTGTCTACATGTGCCCTGCGATTGACTGGCGACCAATTCAGTGTGTATATTGTTATACTCTTGTCATCTGTAGTGCTTGAACAAATGTAGTACCTATGAATCTCAAAAAGTATAACTTGATCAAGGATTATTACTTATTCTTATTGACTATGAATGAAAAAAATAAATAAAATGAGAAACACATGGTTTTACAGCAATGTGGAATTCATTTTACACTGGTTTTGATACATAGTTTGGCAGGTTGATAGACTCAAGACCATGCCATCAGACTACTGGTGCATTCAGCTATGATTGTGTGTACCTTCTTGGGATGTGTACGCGTACATCAACGAGGGTTGTGTTTTCAGGATGCCATCTGGCAGGAGCTCCTCACACCGAACACTACCATCACTGTGTGTCGGAACACAAACACTGGATCACAGATCTACATCACTGCTTGCACCATACCACCAAAAATAAATAGACATCAAAAGCACTACAAATTCACAGATGCCGTGAGAAACCGCGTTAATTGCAACCTGTAAATGTCAATCAAATATTTTTTTCACATCCACTGCTGTTTCATCATTATCTTCTACCTTCATAGCGTCAATTCTCTGTCAACCTGCCGCAAAGGCCAGTCTCCAGGGACAGCAGAGATAAATCTTAAGACACTCACAGATCCTGTATTTGTTAAAGCTGTAGAACAATTCTTTCCAACTGGTGGCTCGCGGGCCAGATCAGGCCCACCAAGCATGTTGGTCCGGCCCGCGGAAGATTGCTAAAAAGAAAAACACAGACGTTCACCACATGTACACATCCTTATGTTACACACCACCTGGGAAGGTAGGAGGCGCTGTGGCGTAGTGCAGTGCTCTGCCTCTCTACCAACAGTAGAAAAAGAATAAGGATGCGTTTTCAGAGCTCTTCTACCTGCATGTGAAATTGAGGGGATTGCAGAGCTGGAGAGGCCAAAGGTTTTCATGGAGAAGCCTCACTCTGGCGCTCGTTCTGTAAACACGTTGCTATCAAAACTGAAAAAAAGAAAGGTGGATTTAGAAAATCGTCAGTTTAATGCCGAGTGCATCGACAAATACGCGTGCATTGAAACTCCTGAAGGCAGACAGATGTGTTCCTCTGTAACCAAGTCACTATTTTTTTCCGGCGATGAAAAAATAGTATATACTATAGGCCGGTCCGCCTCTAATTTTAAACGGGCATCCGTCGGCGCTTCCGACTATACTTTCCCTAGCACCCCCACCACCGGACGATATGTTAACAGAAATAGTGACTCGCAGCGCTTTGGAAACCTTTTCACAGCCTGGTCCATCACTCAAATCTGTCCCCCAAGCAACAACAACTCACTATTTTCTTCCCCGCACTCGCCGCGAAAAATAGAATAATGACGGCCCAAATAAAGGGACTTACGCCTATGCTTAGTCCGTCTATTTTAAAAAATGTTCCCGTCAATCATCAGCACGGCGTCCGTCAGTGACAGATCGACGGACCGGTCTGTCACATAGGTGGGGTGCCCGCTTCTGTAAAGGATATTGCATTTTTCGTTTCTTAGCTTGTACATGTACAATTGTCAAGTTTTATTTACTTATAAGTCACAGTGCTAAATACTAATCACTAGCAGTAAACATTAAAAGTTGTAGAGAAAAAGCCAATGAATATACAGTAAGTGCTAAACATGATGAAAGGCTTACATTTCAATTATCAGAAAGATAAGTGATTATAAAATTTAAAACAATATTTTTAAAGTATTAATCAGGCTGACTGCTGTCATAAACACTACATGTATCAGGTCTTGTCTTCTACTGTAAAAGGCCAATGTTTCAGGCTTACAATGACAGAAATGCTACTCTCGCTATTACAATCAAATTAAGCGGGGAGTTAGCAATTTTTCACTTTTTTTTTGTCTTTTTTTTTTTTTTTAATTTCCAGTATTCATCCCTCCCTGGTCCCATTTTGTGGCCATTATTTAATTTGAAAGAACCTTCAGCATCTGTGGAAAAACAACCAAGAGACACGAAGGCATGACTGGTTAAGTGCCAATAATTTCTCGTGCACTCTCAGGCACACTAATATCAGCCCCACGCTGACATGTTACTTTAGGTTTCAGGAAATTTGCTGAAACTATGGTGGAATGTCCACCTCCAGAAAATAAAAGAATACCCAGCCCTCATTTGTTAACAACTGGGTGTAAGACTAGCAAACAGAAGTAGTGCGAAGAGGCAACAAAATAACTTATAGAGGAGCGGTTGCTGTTTATCTGTCACACCGCTGCTGTGAAGCTGCAAAGCTATTTTTGTGCACGGGTGAAGATGCAATGATGTCAACAAACGTTATTGCGATTTGTTGGTTGGCAGAGTCCAAATTTTAGATGAGCCAATCACAAGCCGCGACACAAACCGCGATACTAACCGACTCACTTGTGAACTTCAGGTCCACTCATTCATTGCCACTAACAGCCAGTTATAAAATACAGTATATATACAGTATATCAACAGTATCAAACTGAGACTTCCCTGTAACAGCGGAACACGAGGCACCAACCTGCAACAAAATACGGGCAAAACGTAACACTTGCCATCTCTGAATACAGTGGACATAAAGTTTACATAACCCCATTCAAATGCCATTTCTTTGTGGCATAAAGAAATTAGACCAAGATAAATAATTTAACAGCTTTTTGTACCATTAATGTGACTTATAGCCTGTACAAACCAATTAGGGGAAACAATCTTTTCGAGAGGGCAAGTAAAAATAAGGGAGGTAATGTGGTTGCACAATTGTGCACACCTTCCTATAACTGGGGATGTGACCGTATTTAGAACTACTGTACTTAGTCAAATTTAAACTTGCAAGACTGAAGCCTTATCTTACATACACACTTTTGAAAATAATTTAAATGGTAAATGTTTACAAAAAGTTGTAAATGTAGGTCAGTACTTCTGGTTGTGTTTAGTCCAGCAGAGAAGGCCTTGCTGGCCCTGACTGCACACCACTGTCTTACACAGAAGAAAAAAAATACACTTGAAATTTCCCAAACGCATGTTTGAAAATGTGTAATGGTCAAGTGAATCCGAGGTTGAACTCCTTTGTCAAAATTCCAGAGGGCATGTTTGCTGCAAACACAATACTGTTGG
This sequence comes from Filicampus tigris, assembly GCF_054856515.1. NCBI lineage: Eukaryota > Metazoa > Chordata > Actinopteri > Syngnathiformes > Syngnathidae > Filicampus > Filicampus tigris. The sequence continues at coordinate 4,913,526 of NC_141227.1, read as the reverse complement.
TCATCAAAACAACACCATCCAGACAATGAAGCATGTGGGTACGCTTCATGCTTTGGAGCTGTTTTTCTTCAACCGGAACTGGGGGAATTATCAACAGTTCCATATATCCCAAATCCTTTAGGCTTCATCAAGAAAGCAAAACAATGCCTTGACTTGTCACACAACCACATTATATTAATTGCAGAGCTGGGCATTTTACTAAAAGTTGGGCGTCCGTGCGTCTGCATCGTGGGTATGCTTCCGTCGTCTGTCAATTTGCCTTTTTTTCCGGGGGGTAAAAAAATAGTGTATACTCTTGGACTGTCCACCTAATTTTTAACGGGCTTCTGTCGACGATTTTGACTAAACTTTCACACGTTTTTTTCTTTAAAAAAAACAAAACAAAAAAATAAGTTATAAAGGTGTCACATTAATGGTGAAAAAGGTTTTAGAATCTTGGTATAACTTATTATTAACTTGGTCTAACTTGTTATTATTATTATTATTATTATTATTATTATTATTATTTTTACAGAAAAAAGGGTTATGACAACTTTGCCTGTCCTTTTATACTATAAACAGATGCTGACCACCTTGGACTGGGGAGGAAAGAAGAAGGCCACAGCATATGCACGCAGGAAACTCCAGGGGCTGAGAAGAATGCCCTCAAATTACAGCAGCATGAAGCTGGAGTTATTAATGGTGAAGTGGGCAGTCAAAGAAATGTATGAGCTATCTGCTGGTATCATAGGTCATCACAGATAATAACCCTCTGTGTTATCTGTCCACAGCCAACTTGGGGGCTCTCCTTCACAGATGGCTAACTGAGGTATGTATTTGAATTTGGTGTAAAATACTGGCCTGGACGGTGTAGCCCCGCAGCTGATGCGCTCTCCCAGTAACCAACAGACAATGAGCTTAAATTTAACAAGGTGGATGTCATTCTGATTGATGTGTCACAATGTGAGATGTACTCGGGTGAGGGACTGCACTCGACTTAGACTTCAAGAGTAGTGACATCAGGTAGTGATACACATCAGAGAGAAGATGGACAGAATGAAGAAGGTTCATCTTTTTCAAGGCAGAATTTAAGAGGACCCAAGGACTTTTTTTGAGCAAGATACTTTGGTATTTTGGGTAGTTTTTTTTCTTCTACTTTTTTTGTCAGTCCCCTCTTTTTTAACCAAGCTACACTTCACTCCTTTTTTTTTTAGTTACTGGTTGAGGACATTTTAAATTCTATAAACATCTCTACCCATTAGACAAAATGTTTTTTAAAAGATTTGTTGTAAAATGTCACCAATGATGAATTGATGTCAGAAGCCTTTGTGCAGTAGATCCTGTGCTGTACTCCTCCCTTCCTTCAAGGCCAAAATAACTTTATTGTGAAGACCTCCACTGATGTGGGTGCACACCTTCACATATTCACTGAATAGTCTCTCTACAGCAGTGTACAGCTCAAGGATTTGCCTCTCGAAAACTCTGTAAACATTAGACGCATCAAGACATCAAGAAATTATCTTCATTGCACAATAGCAGCAGCGGCAGTGGTGGGATGCAGAATCAATTTGGACTTCTTCAAAAGCTCCACTTGAAGCTGGTGGCGGGCAAGATCGAGTGGAGATGCTAATCGCCAAAAAGGTCTGGATGTAATGCCTCCCCTCCCATTCAGCTTGTCTGCCTGTGAAGCCGGGGTCTTAATTATCACCATAGGACATACATTACCAGAGCAAACGCAAATGTCATCAAAACGACAATGGGCTTACAGTTGCCGTTATTGCTGGCCGTTAATTGATCTTATCATAATCACATTATCTAATTCAAATAAGGTGCTTTAATATGCAGCTGTGGCCGTTTAGACTCTCATAAAGATTCACTGAGGAGTGAAGATTCATCTCATGTGAGAATGGAGGGTATTTGTCATGCACAGTTGCCATTACTCTCTGCATGTAGGAATGCGTGAAATAAGTTTTACTTGGGCTAGGTTTTGGATTATCATACACATTTGCCTTAGCCTGACTTAAAAGGACACTTGGACGGGCTGAACATTCGCATTTACCGTTATCGTATAACATATAATAGGTCTGTATGTAAAAATGATGTCAGCGGTAGCACGATAATTCACCCCCGAAAAGAATCTTTAGTGATTCAAGCACTTTTTTTTGGTGATGACTTTTACCATCAATCGGCCCATACCCTTTTGGAGCTTGACTTGTTTTTTTTCCCCATCTCAGCCTGTCCACATTATAGTAGGGAGGCAAGCATTGTAATATTGCTTGGATTATCCCGTTCTGTTGTCAGTCCCCTAGTGTCTGAAACATTCATATATGCACATTACTACTTACTAAAGCACAATATTTTGGATTTATTGACAACAAATGTGAGGTCATATGAGCAAAAACCACTATCATTTCGCCAAAATGAAAAATATTGAGCTAATTGTTTTCTGATTTTAGTTTCAGCTAGAAGTGAACAAGAGAAAGAATGTGCATATGAATTTTGGTGACAACTGGTCCTAGTTTTCGGACATTTAGCTTTGCTAACTGGTTTGTTAAGTCTCAGGAGGCAGCCAGGCATAGATGTTTCTCCATGCAGTGGTGTTGAAAGTAACACCAGGCAGTAGGTGAGAAACGGATCGCAATTTTTTAGTAAAATGCCCAGCTCTGTTCATATATATATATATGGATATATATATAATTTCACTCTCATCTTCATGTATTGATCGCAGCTTTGGTGAAATAAATCAAATTATTCAAGCCAAAAGTCTACAAACATCTTGATAAATATACATTTCCTTAATTTTACCAATTAAAAATCTGCTGTGCAAAACTTCGGTGAACAAATCTTTTGAACGGTCCATTTAGAAGAACTGATTCTAATGATTCAGTTCACTGAAAAGAACTGTCATGCCCATCACTAATTCTATTTACATTTGATTAGCTAAATGGTTGTTCATACACAAAAATCAAGTTACAAATCAAAGCGAGCGAAATGTAAATCAATGATTTTTTAAGAATTACTTTACCAAATATATGTTTTTAAAAAAAACAATAATAACAAAATAACCCTAGAAAACAAAGGTAAGCTGGGAGTGTGAAGCTCATACTTGCAAACATGCACACCCAGTCCACAGCCCTGGAAATGATTGCTATATTAGTTTGTTCTCTTTCCATTCAGTATCTCCAGATCTCCAATGAAATCTTCAGAGACAGTATTAAGAACGCAGACAGAAGTTAATAAAAGTCTCATCAAAATAACTTCCAAGGCTTTGGCTCCTTTCAATTTCTAAATGAGATCAAAACAACAGTCGAAAGCATTTAAGAATCACCAGGAAGACACAAACAACAACAAGAAGACCAAGAAACTGTAATGAATGGCCAAGCCACAAACAAATATGAAATAATACAAGGAGAAAATGGAGCAAAGAGGAGGGATTGAACAATCCACTGGGACACTTTTCTTTTATTGTCTTTCTTCTTTCATCTCATGTATTTTTGTTTGTTTTGTTTATTCTTCCTTTTGAGAGATTTGGCTACTTATGTGCTGTCCAAAGAGGCGGGATAGGGGGAGGGGGACTTATTGTTGTGTGTGTCTTTGTATGTAAAAGCGTGTGTGCTTGTCCTTGTTTGTGTAATTATACAGTATTTCCCAAATTTCCATAGTGAAAATAGGCTAAGCTGTAATTGGCTTGACAATGGGTGTAATTGTTTTTCTTTCTTTGGTTATCATTATCTACATAATATACAAATCTAATATACACTGTGAGTTGTGCATCATGTGTATGAATACATTTTCACCTCTTGGAGTTTAATTGAAAAAATAAAGAAAATAACTCTAAACTGGTTTCTGAAAGGTTTCCTCCAGCAGGCATATTTCACTCTCTTTTTGGCATTCAAGTCTTTTTTTGTGGATGCGAACCTTCACTATTATGGCTTTTAGTTGCAGATCAAAGGTAAAATTACATTTCTTTTCACATGTAGGAGCTGTTATTCAGAATTTGCCTCAGCACCTTTACAGCAAATCGTCCGGCCGCCTTTTCACAAAGGTTGCCCGCACCAGAGTAGGCAGGGTTAACGCCCCAGTGGAGATGGAGGGAGTAAAAAGTCAGCTGTGTGGTGTTGGGAGGTGGGGCTGAGGGGTGCAGATGTAAAGCTGTGGTGGTGGTTAGCAGGTAGGATGAAGAGCGATGGCACTGGAGGGCACCTCAGTTCAAAAAATAATCAATAGGAGTGGGTGAAACATCACAATGAGGCTAAGAGACTGTGGAGTAGACCGTGGCTGCTGCACATTGTAGGGAGGGTTATAGTACAGACAGTAAAAGAAAACATCCAGGGGTCACTCCTTAACACTTCATGACCAAATCTCACAGCGTTTAGTTGCGGTAAGACAAAAATAATTCCAAAATGACAGAAATGCAGCTGTCTGTCCACCCATTCATCCAAAATGTTTCTCTCTCCCTCTTAAATGCAAAGGCACAATCAGAACATTTACATTCACTCCGAACATTCAACACAAAAACCTCAGTGAGAGAGCTAATGAAATAATTTTATGTCAATACAGAGAATAAAAATACATTCCAACGTAAAAAATAGTGTACTAATTGATAGTTATCCTTGAATATGGTAATGCTGTCATAGAGCTAGCAACGTTTAGCTCACCTTTTTCCTGATTCATGAAGAAAAAAAACCCACCAAAAACATGTCAAAGTCACTCTTCATTAAAATTGCAGCGGATGTGTTGTGACATCCCTGACATGTGGGAAATAACGAGGCAATGTGAGAATGATAGAAAACAGTCTTTGAAGTACAGTGTTGCTACGTGGAGGCATCACTTTATTCCTGCCTGGACTAAAGCCACCAATTAGGAAAATAAAGATATCAATTAAGTGGCATAATTGAGATTGTGTAGATATATGAAAATGAATTTCCCAAAGGTGCTGGTTGTAATGAGTTCCACAGAGGTATAAAAGGTAGGCTAGTCAGAGACCCAATGAGAAATCTAATGTATCACATGTGCAAGGTGATATCCTTTATCCTTCATCCCTACTTGTTTATTCTGTGTCTGCCTGTCATTTTACAGCCTTAAACTTTGAAGGTATGCGAAGGGCCATACTTGATCATGAGTTAGACAAAGTCGGTTTTCCCTGGCATAAGAGCACGTAGAATGCTAATACTGTAATGCACTAAAACATTCTATTCTAAGCAATCTATAGAATTCATATTGAAGTCAAACAGCAGCATGCTGGCATTAACATTAAATACGTGAACTACACGGCTCGTAATTAACAGAATAAGTCTTGCAGTTAAAACAAAACAATTGTAGTGGGAAATCAACACATCCTCTCTGACCTAGCACAGATGCCCAACATGAGCATTGATTCATGCAGCACACCTGTGAGTGTGACCATCAACCGTTTAAGTTCAAAGGTCACCGGAATGGTGGTGGGCGTCAAAGCAGTCGAACAGGAACACCTAAGGCAGGGCCCCGAGAAGGCATTGAACACATCAATTAGAAATGTAAGCTTGCTCTTAGTTAATGATGTCCTTGCATAGAGTTTTCTACAAAGCAATTAATGCAGCTGTTTGCGCTGGAGGATGCCCCCATATGTACAATGTCAGAGCTCCACTCCCACACAAGCATGCGGGAAGAGCCTATGTAGGAATGCACGCACACACATAGAAAGACAGTAGTTTAGTTACATGCCCACACTTCTTTTCCATCATGATTATCTGTCTTTAAGCAACTGTTTCTGCAACTATACAATGGGTCGGGACCTGAAATGGCTAAGGAGTCTGTTTCTCCATCCCTGTGTGCCAGGAATACTAGTTTGTACAGTACTAACACCAGTAGTCATTAGACCAGGTCGAGGAGTAGGACTGAATTTTCTAAATTTGTTTCCTGAGCTGAAAAAGTTTAACAACCCCAGCACCATTATGCTGGAGGAGAACTGATAATGAGGAGAAGGTTGCGAGATGGAGTGCAGAGAACACCAAAACACACAAAAGGCAGGTTTGTGTGTGCTCACACATGTAGAGGAATCACACACACACACACACACACGCACGCCCTCTTTCTCTCACACACACGCACACACCAAAAGCAAAAGATGCACTTCTCATCATCTATCTGATGGATGGACTGCATTCTGATTGAAACGAGAATAACACACACAATTCCTTTTTTGAACTCAGTATTGGTATGTGACTGGCAGTGCTGTACTTAATACCTGCTGGCATGGCCAAGGCAGGAGACTTTGGTGGGAAAAATCTTGACAATCAATCGTAGGTATGACACATTTTCATCAATTAAATTCCAAAATATGTTTTTGCACTTATGCTGCGGTGCCCCAAAGTTGGACAACAGTCCATCCCGTGATGCTGTTTGAAAGTTCAATTTGGTCTGATGAATGAATGTCAGTTTTAGAAATCTTTAACATTTTATCACAGCACTACTTATCGCAAAAACTGCATTAATGATGAAAGGAACCCAGCCACTGGGGATGATGGAAACCACCTAACATGACCAAGTTGTCCGATTATGCTTATAATTATGTGCGTGTATTGATTTAATTTTGATTGAAAGCATAATTTTTGTGATATCATTTAAAATCCATCAAAGTAATACTTTATATTAATTACCACCACTGTAAAATGTGTCCAATCACTGTAAAATGTCAGTCAACAACAAAGTGCGTCATCTCTGAAACGTCCTGCTGATTTTCTTTGGGTAAATAAATGGTCTGAATTTACAGCATTTGTGAAAGTTACTGCTTTATTTTCTAGAAGACGCCCTCTAATTCAGATTTTAATGATGTGGAAGTGGGAGCTGGACAAGCTGCCCTTAAAATAATGAAATGATCAATTTAATAATATTACTCGCTGCAGTATGTGCTCCCGGTAAGTGTGGACAATTGGCCGTTAAGTGTCCTCTGGTTATGAAGTGGTCTCTGGGCAGCTCAGACTTTGGCAGAGGCCCGGCACTACACAGCTCGGCGCAGCTTGTCTCAGTTGACCAGCAGCCCAGGCAGATGGCCAGCAACCGAACAGCCCTATTAGCATTTGGTCTGGATTAAATCAAATGCCTGGTGCAGAGCTACAACTATCTCTGGAATAGTCTGGAATGAAGAGTGGGAGAGGTGTGATCAGAGCTGCTGTCATGAGGCTGAACATAAAACATGTGCAAGTGCTCTTGGTGCTGGTTTCTGTCAGTCTGACAAGTTGTCCAGTCTAAAAAAATTGACAGTATTCGTCGTCGCTGTCCTGTGAAAAACACTTATGTCCATTTTTAAAATGTTTTTCTTATTTTTACGTGAATGGTCATTTCCACAATACAGACATCGCATTAACGTGAACATTTTCAAAATGTAAAAACGTATTAGTACTAGCTAACAGCATTATCAGTGTGAGCACATACTCGAGTGTCCGTTGAAGTTGTCGGCGTGAAGGCTGGGAGTTCGTAATTTGAAAGCTTGGTGATCTGATCGTCTTCACGAGGGAAAATACAAATAATCCTTTTACTTCATATTCATGTGTGAACACACTTTTCTTTAGACACATGGCTATTCGTTCTCAAATAGCCGCTCGTTTACGGGTGTCATGGTAACTGTCTGTAGTCCAGAGAGGCAGGTCGAGCAAAGGCTAATTTTCTTGAGACTGACTTAGTATGTCATGAGAACAATAAATACGGAAGTCATGCCAAAAAAGTGCTCATCAGACAGAGGTTGCACACAAAGCTGTCATTCATTTTCTCCAGCAGACCTCCTCACTCGTAAAAAGTTGTCATTGTACATTCCTGTGATTGAAGCAGTCACCCGCCACCACCATGGAAAGACACATAAACCGTAAATGAATCACAAACTTATCAGATTCCTGGCAACTATTGTCATGGAATTTGTGGCAACACTGAAAATTGTGGCCTTGCCGCTTTTAAGACCTTCAGCTGCGGATTTAAGGAGCAATTGTAAATTTTAATCATGATTAAAGCCTTCATTTAATCAAATTTAATTTAAGACGTTTTAAGGGTCCACTGACACCCTGAGTGAAATTAGCAGACAGAGAAGCATTAAGTGAACTAGGAACGAGCACCACGAGGAGAAAGTCAGTGACTTGTCATGTTGTGCATGCACACACACGCATACGCTCACACACACAGGGGTATTGTGCACGTTAATCTGAACTGATTGCATGTCCATTTACATGAATTATGGACTGTTGAAGATGCATTATTTACTCAGTAGAATTAAAAAGGCATGCCAGGGTACGAGATTTCATCACAATATCATGAAAAATAACACACACACGAGAACAGGGATATATTTTTAAAAGAATAAAAATAAACATACAGATATCCTTCCTTTGTTATAGTATATCGCTAACTTACATATAATGTTCCCACTCTTTCAATGGTATTTTTCAGACATGACCAGATTGCAGCAAACGTGAGTGATGTCATGCACACAATGATCATGAGATTACAATTTCAACATGTCTTTGGACAACTCTGATCCCGACGCCCTTATTCTGATTGTTGGAGACTTCAATCTTGCTCGTCTATCTCATCTGCTAACGGATTCACACAGCACGTGCAACAAGAGGGACTCAAACTCTGTACCTTCAATATGCTAAATTAAATGCAAATGAGAAAGAACAATTTATTTAGTTACTTATGTTTTTTTTTATGATTATTGTTGTTTAAGTAGGGGTGGGCGATAATGGGAATTTTGGTATCGATCCGATACCAAGTAAATACAGGGTAGTATCGGCTGATACCAATACGATACCGATAATCTTTGCTTTTTGCTAATGTTTTATTTTTTATTAAATAACTACATTGCAAACTTTAACAGTATAAAAAAATAAAATACTTCTGCTACAACTGTTTCAGAACAAAAGTCAAGAGGTCAAACCAAAAAAAGCAGCAATGGAACAAAAATACAAATAACAATGTCAACATGACAACTAAAATACATTTCATTGCAAAATGTTCTGAAAATAAAGTCAGTAGTTCAAATAGTGTAAACAATAAAATGTAAAAACCTTTCACAGTAGAAAAAAATAAAATACATCTGCTACAACTGTTTCAGAACAAAAGTCAAGAGAGTCAAACCCAAAAAAGCAGCAATGTAATGAAAATACAAAGATAACAATGTCAAGTTGACAACTATAATACCTTCCATTGCACAACATTTTGAAAATAAAGTCACAACGTGCAAATAGAGTAAACAATACAATGTAAAAACCTTTAACACTATAAAAAATAAAATACTTCTACTACAACAACTATTGTTGATTTTTTGGGGGCTGAAAAGCCTCTGCTAGAGTACGTTGTCTCTGTGTCCGCGGTTGTGTTCTGGCTTGGTGGTCTCCCCACTCCTCTTCCTCCCTGAATTTCGCTTGCAGCTCGTTGCTCTCTGTAGGGTGAGCTTTTTTCATATGTTTGTATACATTTGTGGTGTTACCACCACAGTAGCAGTAGTAACTTTATTACAGTAGTAACTTTATTACACAAATCACACTTGGCACTGTCCTTTTCTGTTGTTGTAAAACAAAAAAAAGTCCACACCGCGCTCTGCTTCTTGTTTGGCACTATATTGCTTTAGGTTCCGGCCGCTCTCTCACTCTCCCGTTGCCCTCTCTGCCAGGGAGGGGCTAAAAGTGTGCCTGAGTCACTCACTCAGGCCGAGTAGCAGGAGGTTCTGGGCGAGAGAGAAAGAGAGGGGGGCGGGGGGGGAGAAGCGGCGCTTTGAGCGAAGTATCTATCCCAGGACAATATTATCGATCCGAATCGAGTACTTGCTTAGTATCGTTAATATCGATATTTGGATCGATCCGCCCACCCCTAGTTTCAAGTACAGTAAGTATTCCCACCTACGGACCTCTGCCAAACGGAAATTCCCTCATCCGGAAAAAAAATGTATGCATTAATTTTTCTACTCCTATATTACATGAACGATCAATTAATTCCAACGTAAGTTCTGATACTGTATCCGGAAACCATAGGGAAGCCCGCAGTAGCGTAAACTCAAGCAGCTCCCTCTCGTACTATGGAAAAACTCTGAGCGCTTCGCCATCATTGGATCCAAAACGGCGACATATAAGTTACTTCTTTGGCATGCGTTTTACTGAAATTGCGAAAGATTGTTAATATATTAATTTACATTTTCGTCTGTAGTTCATGGCAACCAAACGAAGAAGAACGGCAATGACCGCGAAAGAGAGAGTGAAATGCATCCGATTATGCGAAGCTGGACACACATTTACATAGAGCAAAGAATGAAGCCAGCACAACAACTGAAAATAGACTCTTTTTTTTCCCCAAGTCTGACAAAAATCAACACTAAAATACAGTACAGTTTACTGTAGTTAAGTACTGTACTGCATTGGTGTTACAGTATTTGGACCATCTTTGTTATACTGTACAGTGGTACCTCTATTTACGAACGTCTCTTCATACGAAATTTTCAAGTTACGAAACGCCTCAACAAGAAAATATTGCCTCTAGTTACGAAAGAAATTTCAGGATACGAAAGGTAAAAGTATGGGTTGATACTCGCAGTAAGATAAAAGTATAGGTTGATACTCGCAGTATGGACTGTAACTCGCAGCTCCGGAGTTTCCTGAACGCAACTTACTCATAGCTGCTCTGCCATTGGCTAGCCTAGCATCTTCCTGGCATCCTATTGGCTACCGTATGTGTCTATGTGTGCAGATAGATAGGTAGATAGATAGATATGTGATAGATATGTCTATGCAGCGTCCTTGTCATTCGCCCCTCGGGCCATGAGGTGTTCCGATAGTTTGACGTGAATTAGAAACGAGAAAAAGAAAAAAAGAAGAACATTTTTTTTTTTGTCCATACAAACAAAGCAAGAGATCATAGAAAAGTATGAAAGGGGATGCGTTTGGTTGTTCTTGCCAAAGAATATGACCGTAATGTATTGACAGTCGCCACGTTATTAAATCAGTTCTTTACAAAACGCCATGCAAAAACCACTTCTGAGAGAGAACATGAACCAAAGAGGGCAAAAAGCGACAAGGACAGCAATTAAAAGGTAAACGACCATCATTTATATTCCTTACTCTATTCTTTGTTTTTTTACATTATGCACAACTCTCATTTATTGTGCAATAATATAATTGTAACATGTATTTGTTACATGTTTTCATGCATTTTTATGCTTTATAAAACATTTATGTCCCAATATTGGGGGGCTTGGAACGGATAAGGGCATTTACATGGAAAACGCCTCTCTACTTACAACCTTTTCTACTTAAGAAATTTCTTCCAGAACCAATTAATTTCGTAAGTAGAGGTACCACTGTACTGTATTTTGTTCATATACCTGTACTTTATAGTTTAGTGTCTAATTAAAATTTGGGGGAAAATATTTTTTGGGGCATTATATTGCTTGTGTTGTTACATGTATTTTGTTAACATACTTGCACGTTCATACAGGACATGTACCATAGTCGTTTCCCACATAAGGAAATTCTGTTATAAGGAAAGATTGAACGGTACAAATATGATTCCTTACTAGAGAATACTTACTGTACTGTCCAATACTATCTTGCAGCTGCTGTTCAAGTGCTACAGAAGTTGAGTTAGGAATTAAAGTCATAACTGGTGAGTGAATATCTCAGATGACTTTTGGAGAGATGCAGGGTACACCTTTGACTGGTCGCCAGTCAACTGCAGAGCAAATAAGGTCAAACAAGCTTTCACTCACATTCACAACTATTGACAAATTGGTTTCTTCAATGGGTCCACTGATAGTGTAGTGGTACACACGCCTGAGTTGTGTGCGGGCAGCGTGGGATCGATTCCCGCCCAGTGACAGTGTCTATGTGTGCCCTGCGACTGGCTGGCGACCAGTTCGGGGTGTAGTCTGCCTTCGCCCATTGACGGCTGGGATAGGCTCCAGCAATTCCCCGCGACCCTGTATAGGATAAGCGGTTTGGAAGATGACAGGTTTCTTCAATGCACGTTTTGATTTTGGATAGTGAGAGGAAACCATAACCTGGAGAAAACCCATGCAAGCACAGGGAGAACATGCAAACTCCACATAGAAAGGCATATTAAATATAGTTGGATTAATAGAGTAACTGTAGTTATACAATAATAATAATGCAGTGACTGTGTTTTGACACCGTGAGCTGGTACAAACAGCAGTCAGATTTTTCCTCCTTTCTGTCTTTCAAAAGCTTTTTAAAGCTCAAATCAGCATGCAAAATTCCACAGTGGGGCAACTTCTTGCATCTCTAGATTTGCTGGAACTTTCTGACACCAAGCGCCACCTCCAGAGTCAAGCGAGAAGTCTCCTGAAACAGCTTGAGAATAAAATAAGAAAGAGAATCTCAATACAACAATAGCCTCAATCTCACAGCTACTGCACGGCCAACTTTGCACCTATATATAGAGCACCCTGCAATTCATGTCACGTTGTTACAACGCTAATACCCACAATTGCGAATTTTGGGCTACTAGCCGGCCCTGTGGCGCGGGCCGCCGGCTCCTGAATATGCATGCTGCCGAGCAGGAGAAGAGAGTGTGAGGCGAGACACAGAGGATTTGATGTTCAATAAAAGAGAAAGCCTTTGACATGGAATACGAGCGGGGCCCAGCCTCAATATAAAAGAACCAGGAGGGGAATTAGATGGATGGAGAATTCCTTCAGAAGTACAGGCAGAAAAGAGAGAAACGGAAAGGGTATATTTGAGTGTTTCTGAGTGTGTGTGGGGGTTGAAGTATGCAAGCAAGTGACAAAAAAAGCAAGTAGGGATGTACACACACATATACACACTTTGTTCAAGAGGAAACATTTGTGCACACATCCTCTTTGACAGTGTGGCAGAAACCTACAGAATGTCATAAGCAAGTAGAGTAAGTCGCCAACACTTAAAAAGCTCAGCAGCTCTTTTCCCTGCTCTTGTACACAAACTTTCTCAATTTCTTTGTGGTTTTAAAACTATCTTTACGTGCAATACATTTAAACAGGCCAAGTTTTCAATGATCAACCCTTCTGTAAGGTAAGGGAGTATTTGGGTTTAATTACACCTGCACTCAACCGATGCAAACGCCATTTAGCAACTGCCATGATTCAATAATGTGTTTGCACTTGGGAATCTCACACCACCACCTTGCCAGATTTAAGTGACATGCCATGCTTATATCACCCACCAAAATTATGTTTGGAAAGATTTGTGACTCAGAAGTCTTGTTATTCCAGGTTCAAAATGTGTATCTGTCATATGCACAGGAAAAACACAACCGTAGTACTGAGCAAGGACTAACTTATAGAAGGAACTTAAAATACGGAGGGTAGTGGGGGGGGGGGGGAGCAATTTGATATAATGAATGATCAATACTGAAAGAAAAAATGGGGGTAAGCAATGTAAATAACAACAATTGAAAAACAATGACAAATTTTTTTAAAAAGTCCAGTGTATTCAACTTCGGCAGTAGGAATAGTGTAGTTGGTGCAAAAAGAAAAAATAATAATTTCAGGCATTCGACTTTTCAGGTGTTTCAGGTTGCAGGTATATTGTGCTCAATGTAAACATTCAAGTGAGCAAGATGACCAAAAAAACGTGTGGTTGACACATTGTGATGTCATTTGTCCAGGAGTCTGATGGTGTGTGGGTAGAATCTCTTTTTTTTTTTTTTTTTTTTTTTTTTTTGACTTGTTGTTCTGGCTGTAAGGCTCTTGTAGCATCTGCCAGATGGGAGACGTTTAAAAGGTGTGTGTTGTGGATGTGTGCTTTTTATTATGTTTTGAAATCATATGGACTCTTACAAGTTATTTTACTGACGTCTAGAAAACCATTAAATTGATCTGCTTTTTGGTACATTTGTCCAAAAATGGTCAACAACAATTATGAAATTCACAAAATTGTGACATACATATGTATATGTATATATATATATATATATATATATATATATGTATGTCACAATTTTGTGAATTTCATAATTGTTCAGACATACTTCTTACATATATAAAAACTCAAAACAGTATCACATACATGCAGGCTCAGGCCACATGGGCATAAACAAACAAGCACACACTATAAATAATTTCCCTCCAACCCATACATTACGCCATACTGTGTTCTGCTTTTCTGAATTATGTATCTTGATCTTTTCCCACAATCGTTGTTTGTCTTTCAATGTTGTAACGGACCCTGCGATTGGCTGGCTACCAGACCAGAGCGTACTTCGCCTCTTGCCCAAGGTCAGTTAGTCTCCAGCTCACCTGCATTCTCGTGAAGAAAAGAAATGTAAAAAATGGATGTACCATGTATATTCCCCCCCCCGCAAGGCACATTACAAGAGCGAATTTAAATTATGATGTCACGGACATTGGGCCCTATTTTCGTGCCCAGAGCAAGTGTAGCACAAAGTGCAATCTAACTGTGCACAATGGTGGAGGTTTTTTTCTCTAGATATTTTTGTAGACACGTGCAATTAGAAACATTTGCGCAATTAGAAACATTTGCGCAATTAGAAACATTTGCGCAATAAGAAACATTTGCGCCGTTGCGGGAGTGAACACATTCTTGCTTCCTGGCCAATAGAAGCGTCTCCTCTCATTCTCTTTAAATTCAGAGCAGGAGCAGCACATACAGTCTTTGACATTTCGGAAGCAGAAACAGACTCGGAGTCCATGCAGGAGATCGACATACACAAAGTACTTTAATAAAAAACTGGAAGAAGATCTCCACTTTTTGGCCGCTGTGAAGTTGGAACTTGGAGATTGACTTCCACCTCCAATCGTGTGTCCGTGTGTGATAATAACAATGATCATACCCACCTATCATCCTCTCCAGCCACCCAACCATAGCTGTACAGTGGCCTGGGAGGTGCTTTTAATAATATTTTCAATGAATTGATTTCTGCAATGATTCAGAAGGTGAAAAATGATGCCATTCAGGACACACGTCCGTGGAGGTCTGAATTAGTGTGCCTATACCTCGATGAAATCCACCAAAATAGTGTTACACCACCTACACCAAAACTTAGACCTGCTTATAGCTGGTCAAAAGCTTAGTCTATTTTCTGCCACCAAATTATCAGGTGCGCCTGGAATGTGCCTTTTTGGACTTAACAAGCCACCGTAAAGCCAGGCATCATGGGAAACAATAGCTGATACCTGTCAAAGGTATCATACCTGATGCTTCATCTTCTGTTTGCTGCAAGCATTTGAGTTACTGCATGCATCCAGCGACACCTTTCCAAAATTATAAACATAATTTGCGGAATCTGTGTTCAATGATCTGCTGTTGATGCTCAGAATTACTTTGCAGCTCCAATAACAGAACAAATATGCAGAGCAAGAATGCAGCATGCAGGAATTCCATGTTTTCTTGCATGTCAGCCTAGTCATTTTTTGTCCAATGGGAGCACCGATCGTCACTCAAGTTGATGTGTTTACAGATTATAGTTCACTTGCAAAAATTACCGCGTGACTACCAACCACACCAAGCGAAAAAAAAAAAAAAATCTGCTTTTGGTCTGAACCAAACAAAAGGACCAAATGACTTTTCTGGTGTGAATACACCCTAAAAGTCGAAAAGACTTTTGCATAGCATGGTATACCCTGGATATGTAGAACGAGAGGAAAAAATGCTGTCACAAAGGAAAACAAAGCACACATTATAGTACATTATAATTATTATTTTTTTTAATATAATGTTCACAACAATAATGTTCTGAACGAAAAAAAACCATTACTGTTATATAAGGAAAATGTCACAAATTGAGGCTGCCACTGGTTTTTGTCAGCACATGATTTTGTCACAAACATTTAACCAGAAGTAGCACTAACATTTATGGTCTGAACTGAAGTATGCGCCTGATGCAGAAGGAGAAACATGCAGTCAGGCCTTCTGGGGATGGTGTGCATGTGCCACGAGTTGCAGTAAGTTCCATATTAAGTGTGTTTTCCATTGCAATTAAGGCTTTGGTTTGCTCCCTTCTGACCCCATAATTGTTATTTCAAATGCAGATTAATAAATCATGGACATCTGTTTAAGAATTGAAATAGGTCTTCACCGCTGCCGGGTCCAAAGATAACCCTCGCTCACACCACCCCATGTAACCTCTCAGTCAAGCAATATGACAAAAATATGAATACATATACTACAGTATGTCATCTCAATGTACAGTAGCTATGTCTCTTCTGTCATGATCTGTGTATTTGCTGATTTGGCTTGGCTGACTGGCTTTAGTTTTGTTGTGTTTTCCATGTGTAAGCTTTTTCATGTCATATCTTGTCTGTCTCGTTTTTGTGTCCCCCTCATCAGCCCGATCCCGTGTGTCGACCAATCAGCTTCATCAGCCACTCATGTCTTGTAGCTTACAAATGGGTCTGCTTCATCATGCACTGTCATGAGAGCAACGCATATTTAAAAATAAATGAATAAATAAATAGTGTGCGTAAAATCTATTGGGATTTTTTTTTTATTTATTTCTAATTAAAACGCGTAAATACATCCCTGCCCTGTGTCCTTTTGTTGTTTCTGTTCACAATTAACTCTTTGTTAAAATCAAGATGCAAACAGGTCCATCATCTTTACTTAATCGTGGTCTTTGTACGTTTGTTGATTTTGTATTTTTTTAAATTCTGCATGCTTTGTTTGCTTGCCTTGTTGTCCTTTTGAAATTAT
Organism: Filicampus tigris; assembly: GCF_054856515.1. Classification (NCBI taxonomy): domain Eukaryota; kingdom Metazoa; phylum Chordata; class Actinopteri; order Syngnathiformes; family Syngnathidae; genus Filicampus; species Filicampus tigris. The sequence goes on along the minus strand of NC_141227.1, from coordinate 4,896,883 downwards.
ATTCCCTTTTTGCCTTGCCTCCCTGCTCTACTTTAGCACATTCAGACCAATGTATTGACCAACTGAGAGTCTTCAATTAGCCTAACATGTATGTTTGGTAAGTAATGGGAAAATGGCATACCTGGAGAAAATTCACACAAGTTGAGGGGAACGTAAAAACGCCACACAGAATGGTCAGAGTTAAGATTTGACCCAAGAAACACTTGACTGTAAGGTACTAATGACAGGTACCTTTACAAGAGGTAGTTTGTCAATAGCCCGACCACCCAGCTGAATCACATTGAAAGAGACAAAAAAATTAATTAAAATTAACTATAATAATAAAAAAGAAGAAGATCTGTTTTTAGAGCAGAATGCATGGATATATTATACAATTATTGTTGAGTAGAATTGATTCAATTATTTCTGGCATCTCAAACGATGATGTACTTACTGTTTGGGTGCATAGAACATCATTCATAGGATCTTTTTGGGTACCGTAGAGAACTGCATTCCACCAAACCCACAATAACATTTAAACTGAGTTACCGAGAAAGCCGATGTCATTTCCTGTTCAGCCCGGAGTGGTTCTTCCAATCAACTTGAACTTGCCATCTTCAATATGGCCACCAGCCAGGGTTCTTACAGTGTATTTAGTTTTGTCTTCATATTCAACTCAGTGAAGTCACTTCAAATATTTTGAGAGGAGAATGGGGAGTACGGGTCGTATGGATAAGAACAAGTACGGTGGATTCATGGACTTAATCATAGGCTTCTCAACAAAATTACAGACATACAGGAAAGTGCAATTACTCTCTTAGCCTAGGTTAAGAAAGGCTGTGGCCATATGTCGTGTATAGTGACGGGATGGTGGACTGGTTAAAAGAAATGGGTTTATCAGTAAAAGTTGATGTGTTTTCTGCAATAAATTCGATCCTCAGCTGGACTATGTGTTTACTTTTGGGCTAAAAAAAATGAAATCTACTAATTTAGTTCTTTACTTTATTCACATATACAGATACACAGAGCTGGGCACTTTACCCTTTTTTGCCGGTCCGTCCTCCGTACATGACCTGGGTATCCTTCCGTCCTCGTCCCGCCGTCCTAATTCATAAAAATAATCACCCTCCAAATCCGTCCTTTAAAAGCGCTTCCGCCCTTACATTCCGTTGATCCGCCCCCTGCCAAAAAAAAAAAAACTCTGGGCACTCTTAAAAACATCACATAAAGCTCATTAGCTGGATAATTTCCTATTCACATCCCCTTACTGGCTGGGAGTATCGTGAGTGGATTGAATTGTTTACAACTGTTTAACCAAGATAGCATTTATCTGCAACATAAGACTGTCGAGATGTGATGAAGATGATGACTGGAGCAAGCTGGGAGAATATTTAAGATTGAGTAATATCACAATACTATTGCATTGTATTGCAAAACATTTGTGTTTTAACGCAAGCCGTTTTCAGTTTTTAGAAAATAATTATTACAAAAATAATGCAAGGTTATTTTAAGAGGAAACAAAGACTTCCACTTCCGGGTCATTTAAATGTATACGCTGATAGAGATTTTCATGGTCTGAAGATGTCCCGCACAAGGATATACAAGGACGAAAGCCCACTTCCGTCCTTGCTTAGTCTGTCCTTTTTAAAAGACTCCTTGTCCTTCACCCGTCCGTCCACAAAATGGGTGTCTGACCGGGACTGTTCCATTCCTAGGACAGAATACCCAGCACTGCATATATATGTATATATATATATATATATATATATATATATATATATATATATATATATATATATGAATGATGAATAACGGACACTCAGTTTTTAGCAAAATGCAAAAAATATATATACCCATACATACACGCCCCTACGTGTTTTCAGAACTTATCAGGACAAAATTGCGACAAAAGGGTACATGCCTTTCCCGTGGTCCTAGAGGCTCACAAAAAATAAGGTAAGCATAAAAAAAAAATCAGGAACACATCCATCTATTCAGATTTTGGCTTGGACTTAATTTTTTTTTATTTATGACAAAAATACGACATTGTGAGGACATTGTCAGGTTTTTGTGAATTATAGAGACCATAACCTCACATATGTTGGCATTTCATGTTTTTGTGAAATTTCAGACCAATGGATACACAAAATGTTCAAGTATATGTGACTTATAAAGACCAGCAAAGAGTAAATTCTGTATTTTCAGCTTGACTCCTGTAACATTTTCATTTTAAATATCTACACGTTATAATAGGCACAGGTATATATATATATATATATATATTACCAGTTGGGCATTTTGCTAAAAACTGAGTGTCCGTTATTCATCATTCGTCAAACTTTCACTAGAACACCCCCCAGAAAGATGTTTGAACAGAAATAGTGACTTGCTGTATATATTACTATTTTTATAGACGCCACCCGGCCAAAATGACACCATCTGCACTTTGACCTGTAATTATAATAATAATTTGAATTACTAAATATTACTAACATTGGATTCAGTTCTTTCACTGGGCAAAAATTTGATTTTAAAAACAAATTTGTTGAGTTAATATTTATGCTGATTGTAACTATTTCATGCCAATTTCAAAATTGCAGTCATTTTTTTTTCTTTTTCTCCACATCTTACCCACCAGATAAGCAAAATTCCACGGATTAACTCTAGTAAGACTAGTAAGGAGAGCTGGTTACACTGGGACTCATCTACAAAATGCAGCTACGTGGTAACTTGTTTGTGCTGTCACAATTGAGAAGTGTGTGCAGCTTCCAATGAGTCAGTACAGGCAGTCCTCATTTTACGAACAAGTTCCGTTCCAACACTAGTGATGTAACAGGAATGTCAGATTTCACCGTTAAAGTCGAAAATTTACGTCAAAATACTTTGTATAAAAAAAGAAAATACATTAAAATAAAAAGCATAAGATGATGTAGCGTTCCTGCTGAGAAGTGGATGGAGAAGGGCAAAAAAGGCAAAGATACTGCCGGCACACAGAGACACAATGGAGACACGCTTGCTCAACCGCAAGGAATGCTGGTCTTTGTAGTAAAGGAAGTGCTTGTATGCAGAAGTGCATTGTTTGGTGCTCAGCCCAACGCAAATACAGAAGCAGAGGTAAACAAGCTCAGAGACGCAGCACAAAAGCACACTTTTGGAGTGAGGAGGAAACCGGCTGCTTCATTCATGTGGTGAGTGACATGAATATCAAGTGTTTTATTGACAGTTGAAAGTAACAAGCCGAAATGACGTCCATTTAAGTCATGACGCCATGTGTCGCCGTACACAGCGAGTTATTCAAATGCCGCAGCAACTCTCTCCGCTCAATCGTGAAAAATTAATTATTCAGAATGGTTCAGAAATCTGAATTTTGACTTTAACCCGAATATTGACTGCATGTAAACCTAGTCACTATGGTGCTGGGGACAAAATGGAGGAGGAGGCACGGGCGTCGTAAAGTGGAAACGTCGTAGGTCGCGTACGTCGTAATTTGAGGACTGCCTGTACTGTACAGTATCTGCAAACAGAAAGCTAGCATAGTAGGAATTAACAGGATTTGCGCTGGCTTTCCTTGTAACCATGGGCATACCGTTGTAAATTCTATTTCCTTTTATGCTGTTGTTTTTAGTTCTCAAAGCCTGTAACTATTCCATCTTTATTTTATTTACATTCCTACACATTTAATGTTTTTTTAAGAAAATGGGAATCCATAGCTAAAAAATTTGACGTGATAGAAAAAAAAACAGATCAGTTTTAGATTTAGCACTCAAAAATGATTTATAAACAGCTGTCAGACCAACTCAATAAAATTTGTGTTACCCAGTATTATTTTACTTGTGTTGTAAAACAAATCACAGTATATACAAAATCCCCAACTGCTCTCGCAAGCCAAATGGAAGTGGTGTGGTCTTCCGGGTTCACATGACATACAGTATATGGTTCAAATGCCTTGGAGGAAGTGGTAGCATTGAATATATGGAAATTAATCAATCCAAAATACTTGGTGCCAAAACCAACAATCAGGTGAAGTGGTACACTTGGATGGGGCAGTGAAATAAAGGAATCAAGAACATATTTTGAGTGGGTCCTTTTGGGCCAATTAAGCTGTCAGATGTGTCAAGCGTCATGGAAACAATGTCAAACAGGACATCATTTTGTTATTCATTAAAATAACATTTTGATATGGCTCTATAACAAAAAGGTTTCATTGTGCATCATATTTTCAGTTACATTCTTAGACACATGCTGTATTAAGATCTCTAATAATTTCTCCGTTTTTTTTTTTTCAGCCTTCAGAAGATTCACATCACTATCAGTGTCTTGATGTGTTATTCAATGCCATGTCCATTCATGCAAAATTAATTTCAAGAAACATGACCACCAGGAATGTCTTTATTCTTTGAGTTGAGAAGCGCACAAAGGACACATTATTGACTTCATGCTGCCTCTGTCGGATCCCTGTTTCTCATGTACCATTTAATGGTTTGTGTATTACCGTCTGCTTCTATTGGCTATTTTAACCAAGGTGAGCAAGCCTTGAACCTGATTGGAAATGAACATGATTAAATAATACTTAATAAGAAATGTAAATACCTCCGTGTTCTTAGAGTAGAAATAAACAGTGCTGTGCTTGGCATTGCAATGTGCGCAAACACACAAATTGAAGACGAAAGAGTGTGCAACGACAGAAGCAAGCATCAAGTGATAAGACTGTCACCAAAAAAAAGCCTATGCATTGTATTGCCATACGTATGTTATTTGATTGCAAATTATAATGCAACATCTTCACTTGGAAAAATTTTCTTTTTCTATTGCTGCTAGGGAAAGACCAACTTTAAATGGGCATTTAAGTTGGTGCACTTTAACAGTTGTATTGCTGAATACTTTTGTTTGTTTTGTGTAATTACTGCAAATAATTGCAACCTCCTAAGTTAACCAGATTTGTCTCAATAGCAGAGCTGGGCACTTGACCATTTTTTGCCGGTCGGCCGTGACCCTCCACCCTTGACTTGGGCAACCCTCCGGCCATATTCATAAACATTGTCGCCCCCTGGTTGCTTGTCCTCCGCTGGCTTTGGAAGGCAGCCGTCTTGATTGAAGGCGGCTGCAGCTGGGTTGATTAGAATTCTCCCCACCTGTGCTGGCTGAAGCAAAAGCCTGGCATAGCGGTGAGGAGGAGGGGAGGCACTGGACGACCGCCCGACATCACCAAGGTGGTCCCGATAGAAGTCATCCAACAGGGAGGGGTCGGGGAGGCAGGATCGGGGTACCCAGCTCCGTTCCTCAGGGCCGAACCCCTCCCAATCCACCTGGTACTGAAACCCCCGCCCCCGGCCGTCAAGCAGCCAACAGACCGGCCACACAGGGTCACCATCCGCCAAGACACGAGGGGCCGGAGGAGCAGGAGCAGGGGGAGACAGGGAGCTGGTGGCCACAGGCTTCAGCAGTGAGACATAGAACACTGGGTGAACTCTGAGTGCAGGAGGGAGAACCAAGCGCACTGCAGGGGGGTTGACGATGCGGTCGATAGTGTACGGCCCAACATAACGGGGGTCCATCTTATGGGTCGAGGTCCGAGAGGTCTGGAGGGGCAGGTCCCGGGCCAACAACCAAACACTCTGTCCAGGCTGGTAGGATGGAGCCGGCGTCCTTCGCCCGTTGGCACTGCGCCGGGCGCGCTCAGTGGCACAGAGCAGCGCAGCACGGGCAGCCTTCCAGACGTGCCGAGACCAGCGGAGGTGAGCCCTGGTGCATGAGACCGCCACCTCTTGCTCCTGTTGGGGAAACAGAGGGGGCTGGTAACCAAGAGAACACTGGAACGGGGACATACCAGTGGTGGAGCTATCCATTGTGTTGAGGGAGTACTCCACCCAGGGAAGGTATGTAGCCCAGGAGGAGCGGTTGCTGGTGGCAACACAGTGGAGGGCTGCCTCGATGGCCTGGTTGGCTCTTTCTGCCTGGCCATTTGACTGGCGGTGGAACCCAGAGGAGAGACTGGCCGTGGCCCTAATTCCGATACAAAAGGCCTGCCACACCCTTTAAGTAAACTGGGATCCACGGTCAGACACAATGTCCGAAGAGATCCCGTGGAGGCGGACTACATGGAGGTTGAGGAGGTGCACCGTTTCTGCTGCAGAGGGGAGCTTGGAGAGAGGGACGAAATGGACTGATTTCGAGAACCGGTCAACATTGGTCAGGATGGTGTCATAAGCCTGGGACAGGGGGAGACCAGTAACAAAGTCCAGGGCTATGTGGGACCAAGCCGGCCAGGAACAGCAAGGGGTTGCAAAAGGCCTGCCGGAGGGCGATGGGGGGCCTTATTTCGAGAGCAAGTGGTGCAGGCAGCCACAAACTCCCCGACGTTCTCTCAGAGAGTGGGCCACCAGAACCTGCGCCTGAGGAATTCCGCTGTCTGGCGCTCCCCAGGTTGACAGGTAATGCGGCTGGAGTGACCCCACTCCAACACCTGGGAACGGACAGCCATGGGAATGAACAGACGGTTCAGGGGTCCGTTTACAGGATCTGGTTGGGCCTGCTGGGGTTGCCTCACAATGGATTCAATCTCCCAGGTGACGACGCCCACCTCCCAAGCTGGTGGAAGGATGGTGTCTGGACTCTCCAGAATGTCAGAACCATCCTGAGAAAACTGGCGGAAGAGGGCATCCGCTCTGATGTTCTTGGAGCCCGGGCAGTAGGTGAGGGTGAAATCGAAACGGCTGAAGAACAGGGCCCAGCGGGCCTGCCTGGAGTTTAGCCTCGTGGACTGCCAGAAGCTCCTTGTTCCCCATGTCATAGTTTTTCTCTGCAGCGTTCAGGCGTCGAGAGAAATACTGGTGGACTCTCTGGTCCTCCGACCGCTGAGATAGGATGGCCCCGATACCCGTGTCTGAGGCGTCCACCTCGACGATGAATTGCAGAGAAGGGTCTGGGTGGATGAGCACAGGATCCGTGGTGAACAGGTCCTTTGGCCTGGAGAACGCTGCCTCAGCCTCTGATGCCCAGGCGAAAGGGTGTGAGGGAGAAGTCAGGGCATTGAGAGAGGCTGCCACCTGTCTGAACCGCCGGACAAAACCGGCAAAGCCCAGGAACCGCCTCAGCTGGGTCCGGTCCGTGGGGCGTGGCCACTCCACCACTGCCTTGACCTTGGCATGATCAGCACGCATGCTCCTCCCTTCGACCACATTCCCGAGATACGTCACTGTATCTGAGTGGAAGACACTTCTCAGCCTTGACAGATACAGTTCTCCAACAGTCTCTGGAGGACCTTGCGGACATGCTGGTGGTGATCTTCCAAAGATCTAGAGAACACAAGGATGTCGCCCAGGTACACCACCACAAAGACATTCAGCATGTCCCGGAGTACGTCATTGACGAGAGCCTGGAAGACAGCCCAAATGGCATCACGAGGTATTCAAAATGGCAGAGGTGGGTGTTGAAGGCTGTTTTCCACTCATCACCTTCTCAGATCCTTACAAGGTGGTAGGCATTGCGAAGGTCTAGCTTGGTGAACACTCGGGCATGTGTTAATGGATCAAAAGTGGAACTAAGAAGAGGATATCTGTTCTTCACTGTGATGTCGTTGAGAGGGCAATAATCAATACAAGGACTCAGGCCGCTGTCCTTCTTTGTCACAAAAAAGAAACCTGCCCCAAGGGGAGATGACGAGGGTCTTATACCTGAGGCCATGGACACAGTGATATAATCACGCATTGCCTCCTTCTCCGGAAGGGAGATGTTATAGAGCCTTCCCTTGGGAAGGACTGCCCCTGGAAGGAGGTCAATGGAACAATCATAAGGTCGGTGCGGGGGGAGTGAAAGTGCCTTGTCCTTACTAAATACCTGTGCTAGGTCGTGGTAAGCAATGGGAACACCAGTGAGGTCTGGAGGAGGGGACACAGGCCTGGGCCTGCTGGGTTGGGACAGGGCGGAGTGTAAGCATGTCGCATGACAAGCTGTACTCCAACCTAGGATCCGCCCCGAGGCCCAAGATATGTGGGGTTTGTGCCTCTCCAACCATGGTCTTCCTAACACTAGGGGCACTGTGGGGGCATGCAGAACTAAGAAACGGATGGGCTCGGAGTGATTACCAGAAAGAGTGAGGGTGAGGGTCTGAGTGGAGTGAGAGATGGGACCGAAAGAATGTAGATCAATGGCCCGGGGAGACAGAGTATATTCTAGGGGGACTAATGGAACTCCTGCCTGGCGAGCTACAGATATATCCATCAGGCTCTCGTCGGCACCCGAGTCAATGAGGGTACTGATGGATAGGGACTGCTTATCCCAGGTAAGGGTACAAAGAAAGTCGAAACCATCCGACCTCCATGGGCTTTCCAGACCCGGAAGCAGGTGAAATCACAGGAAGCGGGTTAAGACGAGGGGGCTGGGCTGAACCAACAGAGGTCGAAGCAGCGACTGAGGTTGTGGAACGGCTGGGGGCTGAGCGAGGGGGGGTTGCGATAAGCTCTGTCCATCCACCGTTCCTGAAGCCGAGCATTCATTTTGAGGGCGAGGTGGATCAGGTTACTGAGGTTCTTTGGGTTGTTGCGAACTAGGAGGTCTTTCACAGCATCACTCAATCCATTGTAGTAGACGCTGTGAAGGGCGGTGTCATCTCAACGGCTCTCCATAGCCAGGATTCTGAACTCCAGTGTATAGTCTGCCACTGAGCGAGACCCCTGGTGGAGTGTCAGGAGACGACGGGCAGCCCCCTGCCCATCTGACGGATGGTCAAACACAGCCCGGAACTCAGTCTTGAACTGGAAGTAATCAGAGGAGAAGATAGGGTTACCTTCAAACGCTGAGATGGCCCATCTGAGGGCCTTGTCAGTCAAGCAAGACATGATGAGTGCAATCTTAGAACCGTCTGTGGAATATCTGGATGGGACTTTGCAGCAGCAGCAACGAGCTGCGTGGCTCATCCGTCTCCATGTGGGAAACTGTATGTCATCGCAACATGTGAGACAGCAACGTGCAGTCAAGCGTGTTTATATTTCTTCATTGTCACATCACGTAACCCGCGCCTCCCACCTGCAACTGGGCCATACCATTACAAGAGGGGGCGGAGGGGCAATACCATAATCCCTACAACAGCAGTTGTCGCTCGCGCAGACGCGGGAGTAGAAAGAAGCTTAAAAAGAAGCCTTTCACCGAGTAGGCTGAGATGATTTTTGGCCGCCCCGTGAGCACGTCACACGCATGAGGGCCGATTAGTGGGCCGTACTAAAATCAACATCCAGCCATGCTTAGTCCAGCCATTTTAAAAAATTTGTCATCCCCCACCCTCCGCCCCAAAAATTGGCATCCGGCCTGGCCAGATGGTCCGACCGGTCCGGCCCAAGGACGGACTGCCCAGCTCTGCTCAATAGCTTGATCCGTATTATGTATAATTTGGTTGGCTGGTAGCTTTTTGACTTCCTTAAAAATCCCATGTAAATTGTTAGAAAGAGTGAGACATTACATGACAGTCGGGTGCAGTGAAGGCACAAAGAGCCATTTACACTTTTAAATTGTTCCAAAAATCGCATCTTGCTGCGATCTATTTTCTTCTGCTATATTGAGTATGATTCTGAATCCAATCTGTAATTGGCTAATCAAATCATTGTTTTTGTGTGATGTTATTCTCAACAAAGTGCACTATGAGATCTTTGTTGAGCAGTGTGAAACGATGTATTCATGTTCCTCTTCCTGCCACCACTCCATCAATCTATCCACAAATGTTTTGCTCAACCTTTTTCCATCCATCCATCTCATCTTTTCCTTGTAGACTCTGTCCTGACATGAACTTATGCTCTTTTACAATGTTTCCATCTCTCCTTTAGTGTAGATCAAGATGTCAGGATTGTGGTTTAATACAAAATTTATGATGAATATGTGTATGGAGCCATTTACTGTTTTTCATGTTGCCATTTCAATGCATGTGCACGCACACACCCGTTTACAGAGTCTCCAGTGGTCGACACAGAGTACTTGAGCTATCAGTGTGGGTTAGCCTCAGATGCGTAATGCACCTTTAAGTATGCCACAGTCCTCTTAAAGTACACAAATGCAAACACCCCCCTATAGTGCATATCCACTCCACAATCAGCTTATCCCTTTCACTCCTAGACCATGCACACTACACACGATACAGTGTAAATGACTCCTAGCCTTTGGTCCTATTCTTTCATTATTTTTTACTTTAAAAATCGACAAAGGTTTTAACCACTCATTTGCATAAAGTAATGCGCTTTAAGATTATTGTTAAAGGGACACTTGGAAGGGCTGAAAATGGCACTCCACTGTAAAAATCAGCTATCTAACCTAGACGTAGAATCTTATATCAAGCCCAAACATCTTTTTGATCTTGTTTTGAAAATAATATACTATGCAAGAGCAGACTTGGAAAGATTATTAGTATAGTATTGGGTACTCTGCTTCCCTCACCCCATTCGAAAAACATGCATGGTAGGTTAGATTCAACTTTACTTTACCCAATACAGTGCTGGGAATTAGTGTTTCACCACTTATTTTAAGGTATTTCTCTCCTTTCAAAAGCCAAAATCATTTTTCTTATTTCAAGAAATCTTACCAAATATAATTAACTTACTGTACTGGCAGATAATTTCACTTGTTTTATGTCATCAATATGGTAAATTGAAAGTAGAGCTATGACTTATTCTCAGTTGACTTTATTTTCATATTCTCAAGAGCTACACGTCTGAACTACACAACTTTTAGCAAGTTGTCATCCCTGTCAAGATTTTTTGTCAACACACTAGAGCTCTGGTAATACTTTATGTTATAAAAACATTTTGATGGCAAGTTTTCACAGGAGTGTACAGTATAATAATAACAGAACTGCCAGACAGTGTCCCGGGATTGTCTTGTAGAACTCTAGTTGACCCTGTTACAAAGTTTGCATGAATATGCTTATACACGCATATGTGGTGTGCACAAGGTTGTTGCCTGTGGTGAATGTTGGTGTGGATCAAAAGGGCCTTCAAATATGTTGTGGCTGGCCATGACAGATCAGTGGGCAACAATACATATTATGGCCCGCTGAGGACCCCCATGGATGACCCCACATTTGTAGTGAATGCACCCTCTTAATCCAGTGTGTCATCTCAAACAGCCAGCCCTTCACCTCCTGATGGAGGGAATGGAGGGAAGAATTAAAGAGAATGGGCTTCTGGCTGTTCTCACTCCATGCAAAAATACTGAAATGGAGACCAGAGTGATGACCTTATAAGAGGGAGGAGATGAGATCAGATAGTGATATGACAAGTCAGAGAAAGAAGTGAGTGTAAAAAAAAATGGCGGGAGAACCAGAGCAAAATGGTGGGTGACAGATGAAAACAGGCCAAACATTTACTGCAGAGTGATGCATTGTGAAAAGTGGAGACTGAGAGCGATTAAATGGTCATGCTGGCCTGTGTGTGTGTTTGTGTGTGTGTGTGTGTGTGTGTGTGTGTGTGTGTGTGTGTGTGTGTGTGTGTGTGTGTATGAGCAGAATGCAGACTTTATACAAAACAACTGAATGTTTGTCAGTGAGACTCAAATGATAAAATACATGATGGCAGGTCAGTATCTAGATCAGGGGTCACCAACTCCTGTTACTGCTGTAACACACCTGTTAAAATGATCAGCATCATTATCAGGCTTCTCAAGAGCTTGCTGCTGAGCTGATCATTTGAATCAAGTGTGTTACAGCAGGGAGAGATTGAAAACCTGCAGGACGGGTGCCCTTGAGGACCGGAGTTGGTGACCCCTGCTCTAGATGTATGCACTACAACTCCCAGAGAGCATCCATTTGTGTTTATCCTATACTATCTTTGCCACACTCCACAACCACATGGTGTTTTCTACGGTCTACCCTGTATCCTGTGAATTAGGTTACCTTTGTTCTGTAAATGTAGCAATTTGAAACCTTATTTGAAATCCCACTGTTGTAAATTCTGATCGTACTTTGAAATAGAGGCTGACATTTTTTCAGGAATTCCCACGGGATGGAGTCAACTTTAACTTTAATCACGGGATTGGGACGGTACAGGATAAAAAATTTATGGGAGCAGATGGGAGCGGGAGAGTCAATGAGGAGCAGGGGGCGACAACCCTTTTTTTTTTTTTTTTTTTTTTTTTAAATGTAGCCAACCTCCAAAATGGGATCAGTACAAGAGTCCAACGTGCAATGTGTTGTTGTTTTTATTTAACACTTGTCATTCAATAACTACACCTATATGCATCCTCTCTGAGTAAATTTTATGTGTTTAAATTCTCAAAAAAGAACAAGTGATACTTAGCAAGAGAAACTTGTAAATTGCAACTCAATAGCATTCAAATTCTATTTCTTATCACAAAGAGCAGGAAATACGTTTGCATGGCCAATCATTTAATGCTATGACTTTAGCTGTACTTTAATTAGGAAGTCGAATCCATGCCAATTTTTCTTCATGCTGTATTTTCTTAGTTTATTTCATGTGTTGTTAATTTTTCAAATTTACCCAATAATAAATACAGAAGTGAGACTTTGAATGATAATTATTTGCAATATCAGTTATGCACGCCCACACCTGACTGTTGAACAACAGAAGCACAAATATTCAACAGTGTCATTTTGCTCCTCCTTGCTTGCCTCCTAGACAATAGAATAAAAACATGGGAACATTTAATATGTAACAACAATATTTTTTCTCAGTTTTGCACCTCCATCTGACTTGCTAAGCTATAGAAAAATAAACGGGAACAAACATTTCCTCAATTGTGCAGCTCTATATTTGCCTATCAAACACTATCATAAGTCAATAAATAAATTAATTCATTTATTAATTTTAAAAATTGGGCTAAAGGAAATATGACCTGAGCATCTTCATTGACACCTCAAACTCATGCAAATTCTGGTTTACAAATGGAAGGCAGCTAATTGCTCAGTGATTGAGTTTTTAGTCTCAAACCAAGAAGCCATATGTGTTAGTTCTGGTAGGGCTTGGGACTGAGGCAGGTTCTACTGTTAAGAACCAGACATTTCCCTCCTTAAAGTGGAAGTCAAGCCAAAAAAAATATTTGCAATAATATGTTCTGTCCAACTTCACTAGTCTAAACATGACATTCTGATTAACTCATTCTATCCCAATGGCATATTTATATGTCATTTCACAATGGGTCTGAAAACGTCTGGTACTGAATGAGTTAATATTGCGTTTGTGGAATATGAGTTAATCAGCAAAATTCACCTGTTTTTAACCATCTCAGGGGCAGCCATTTTGTTACTTCTGTCGACAGAAAATGACATCACAGTTGCTCAGGGCTCAGGTAACGACCAATCACAGCTCACCTGTTTTCTGAAGCCGAGCCATGATTGGTTGTTCCTTTAAGGTCCCTCACGGCTCAGTAAGATATATCTACTATATCTGTCCATCCATTCTTTTATCTGTTACCAGTATTTTTTCAATTGAAAATTAACTGTCCTAAATATAATTTATAATTGTATAAACCTTGTTACATAATGTAAATGACACACTGTACACGAATAAGGATGATAATAATAATAGTAATAATAATAATAGTAATAATGATCATAATACATGTAATTGGAATGTACTCATTTTCTTTTCAATCAGCTCATCTACAGTATGTTCTCATCAACTCCTCTATTGTCAACCGTTTGGTCACAGGTCTCATTCTGTTCAAGTCATCCACAGCTCTCTCCAGAGCCTATAAATACTGTTAAATGCTGTATTACTTCCTCTGTTTATTTTCCGTCCATTCACAATCACATCGAAAGACTAAAATAATGTGTATTTTGACTGTGAAATTTCTAAAATGCATTCGGGTTTCAAACTATGTTATGAATAATAATTGGGATTCAGGACAAATAGGTCCTTGGTCCAAGATAACCTTTCTGGTCTTAACTCCAGGAACAATTTTTTTTTCAAACAACTGTTGTGTTTGAAGGCCAGACATCCTTGAAGAGATGCTCTTCAATGATGAACTGTGGTGAATAGCTTGTGTTTGTATGTATAGAAATTATTCTTAGTAAAAATGAATTGTACATATTTTATGGGTCAATACCACTGGCCCACAACATAGAGGAAAATGTTTCTCCCCAAAAATAATAACAAGGATGGTTTGACATGACAGGCCCACTCCAGTCATTTCAAGTCTTCATAGGAAAATTGACACTGTCAGTCATCGTCGACATAAAAACCCAGTGCACATCACTGGTAATAACACAAAATTAATTCACTTTGTGGAATCACTTTGTTCAATTAATATTTGTCATTATTGTTCTCTGACAAAAGGCAGCCGAAAGGTTATGTAGAATGACTTTTCAAAACAGAACTAATGTCAGGAGGTTTGTGTGCAATCTACCTCTTTACAAAAATAACTTTCTGACACAAATACAAACACACACACATTGTTGTGACCCCAGAGACCCGGCCAGCTGTGTGTGTGCTGAAGCAGTAACCCTGCCGTTAATTATAAATCAATGGGCCAACTGTAAAAACGCACACAGTACATCTCAGGCTCACATGATTTCTTCCATGCATGTCAACATCCATAGGGTATATAAGCCGTTTAGAGTGCGGTGGCCACTGCAATATTCATTGGTGTTTATACCAGATGGTAGACACACACTGTGTAACACACTGCAATGATACAGGACTGATATACACAGAAAACAGAATTCAAGTTAGCAAGCAATCAAGCGTGAAGACTGCAGGTTGATTAATTTATAACTGCTTATGTGAAAACTTAGAGTCAAATATGTTTTGCTGTTGGGCACCCAAAAATAACATTGCAAAAAAAAAAGACAGAAACAAACATGCATGCGCACAATCACATTTCTTAAGTGTCAGGTCAAATAGTTCTGGAAAGTGTCCACTTAATTGTTATATTGTATTCCTTTATGTCTCTAGTTGCAGCCCTTGTTTGACCAGGGATCAACATACTGTATTGGCTTTTATTGGCAGGTATTCATACCTGAATCTGATGCAACACTTAGAAGACTGCATCTTTTTTTTTTTATTCTCGGGCAGTAAATTGATTGCGACTGGACTGTTCTAGTTGTCGACGATGTTTTGCCTCTCACCCGAGAAAGCCTAATCATGTCATACAACAAGGTTTGGTTAGACTAGTGCATCCTAACACCTTCTAAGACAACCAGAACAGTCCAGTTATGATTGATTCAATGTCCTGAGAATGAACAGACTTGGATGAATGAGAATAGTCACAGTCACCTTTTGTTGGAATTCAACTATTTTTCCCGTGAGAAAAACTATTAAAAACACATGACTGATAGTTGTGTTTTGTTCTCAAGGTGTATCCAAACTACATCATTTATTCAAACAGTAAAGGTGAACATTTCAGATTTTGATTTTAACTGTTAATATTACATATTGGTTAGAGGTGTAACCAAAAAGAAAACCAAAGAGCTGGCTATATGTGAAAAAGAATAATCAACCAGAGCCTTGCAGTATTGGCCACAGCCCACCATCCATCCATGCATCCATCTACTTCTCTTCCACTTACCCTGGTTCAGGTAATTCCATGGGTGGAATTTTCTTTCTTTTGGTATTTTTCTACACCCGTGCAGGTAGAATGGTGTGTTTGCAACATTGTGAGAGAGAACGGAGTCGACTTGTTTGCCAACAAATTGAAGCAGCTCCCCTGATTCCCTTGAATTTCAAGTGTGACCAGCACACGCAAAGTACATTTAAAAGAAACTGCAAGATCTCCATTTGCGGATGATGTAAAGTTGGGCGCTGTGGATGGGCACTTAGAGACCCCCTTCCACTGACGACTGTGCATCCATGTGTGACCATCCCACAATGTCCTTTTTCTGATTCTTCACCCCTTTGTCTGATTCTTCACCAAGGAGCTGTAGCCCATTTTTTTGTGCTAGTTGGAACATACAATGTTATTCCTGTCAGACAACGTGGTGTTTTTTAAAAGCAGCAGGTAAAATACTCCCTCAAAATGAATGTCTAAGACCTGATCCCACTCTTAAGCTACAAAATATGTTAGACACAAATGGAACAGGTCACTCATACCTGCACGCAAGTTCATGAAACAACAAGAACAAGATTCACAGGTAAAAGAGCATGAGGAGAAATAAAATAGGTGCTTTCCTTTCATTTTCCTGTTGGACCAAAAGCATATGAGCAGGCTCAAAGAAAAAGTATAAGAAAGGGGAGAGAGGGAGGGTAGACAAGAAATAGATAGAGAAGTTGGCTGCCAGCTCTGTGTATGAAGCTTCTTAAAGGCCTCAGACTCTCATGTATAATAATGGAGCTGCGATATGACAATGGTGACACAAAGCCTGTTTACAGGGAACTGGAGGCAGCCAGGTTGAAGCTGTTTAGCATGCGACTCTGCTGGGATTTATCACACCGCACCCATGTTGGAGGCTGCTCAACTTATTACAGCAACACAGCTTTTTGTACTTTGCATTTCCATTTCACTTTTTCCTCAGCTGACATTCTTATGCAGATACTGAGAGAGCAAAATCAGAAGGCTCTTCTACAAAGTAGATCATCCAAAAAGATTACAAGCTTGCAGCACCAATGACGGAAGAACATCTTCCAACCTTCTTGGTAGTCGTACAATATAAATGACCCTGTAATAACCAAAATTCTACTTTGTATTACAAAATAACTACAATACAAATTAAACATTAATATGAACAAATACAAAATATAGCTTTTTTAGTCTAGATTTTTGAGTTACCACATGCTCATACATCCAAGTAGGTGGCTATTGTTTGATTAATATGCATACAGTATCCTAGCAGCAGTTCACACTCATGTCAAACTGCACTGAATGAAATAACGCTGTTGTTCATATTTTGGTTATTTACTGTAGTTCAATGGCAATAAAATATTATCCAAAGTATTAGATGTAGTTCTTTGTTTTATGCCATTAATTCCACTACGAAACACAACAGCATTAATGAACATTTTATAAAATCAGGGGCATGCAAAGCTCACTAGATGAACGACAATTGTCAATGTCCGCGAAAAGTATTTTGTCATTTACATTCAGACATTCAGGCACCTAACACTTTTTCATTGTGGATGACACCCAGGCCAACTATCCCCCACACAGACACACATACATACATATATACGTTAGGGAGGTCACAATATCATGGTATCGCGATATTAAATTTGCCACAATATCGTCGTCATCATGTCATGATATTAATAGCAGCAAATCTGTTTAAAAGCCCGTTGTTTTCCATTTATGCAGTTCCAGTACCCTCTGGTGGTTAGTTTTTTAGTGCGGGTAATGTTTTTGTGAAGAGACAATTAGATGCAACTGCTCATGTTTATTTTATTTGTATTTGTATTTTGACTACTACAGAAACCATACACACACCCACACAACCAAATTAAACAGAAATTAAACAGATTATTGCTCACCAGAACAAAACTGTGTTCTAACCAATTAAAGATCCCATAGTCATACCAGCTTCAGCCGAACACAGTATTGTGAACTACATAGACCACGATACAATTTTATACATCGCCAACCTCTCCACAATATCGTGATAATTATCATACCGTGAGGTTCATATCGTGCCGGGAGATGTAGTGTCTCCAGCATACCCAGGGTTATCCCAGGGCACCCTCACGAAGGGACGTGCAACAGAGAGGCATCCAGGATGATATCGGCCTATATGTGGGTACTACTTCCCCCGCCAACCCCCCACCCAAAAAAAAGAAGAATGACAGACAACGGAAGGGTGCCCAGGCTGCACACAGATGACGAATAACAGACCCTCCGTTTTTTGTAAAATGCCCAGATCTGCTGGTTTCCATCTTACTTTTATCACTATAGTTTTCCAAGTAATTCTTCTGAAGAAGGACCATAACGCTCCAAGATTTGTCCAATAATCTGTTTTCATTCAGTTCTTAGTGAACTTCCCTTTAATTTAGCTGGAATTTCTTTATAAAGCCTGTGCCCCTTTGTGGTTCAAATGCTGTCAACAGTAAGACTTTTTGGGTATCTACTCCAAAACAATGGTAACTTGAAAAAAAAATGTTCAGGTCAAGGTTTCATTCACTGAAACAGCCCGTGCTAATCATACTATAGAGAGAGAATAACTGTAGCAGCAGTTTGACAAAGACAAGAAACACACACTTTAATTAAGTATTCTGTTTATTGTATTCAAAGAATCACTAATTTTGGCAGAGAAAACAATTATCCACAGCCACTGTCTTTCCCTCATGAGGGCCTTGAACTAGATCTGTCATCTTCTGCAGAATTCAAACAAGTTGAATATGGTCCATTTTAATATTTCAGTCTGCTGTGAAGAGGTAACGTGTTGCCTTTTCTGATCTTGAAAGATGCTTTTGTGAGGAAGAAGGCATGATGACGTTGAGAAGACCTATGCTAAGAAATCAGGGTTCAACCCACCCTGTTAATTTTTCAAGATGATTTACAATTTGTGCAGTTTTTTATTTTGCTGATGTTTGCAATGTTATGTGACATGTTGTGCATCGTATGTCAAAGAATTATTTTAAGTCCAAACATGAGAAACACATCGACCATATTGATTTCCAACAGAAGATAATTATAATAATGTAGCACAAGACAGCATGTTCATAGCATTGCATCAATCCCAACTGGACTATTCTGTTTGTTTTAGAAGATGTTTTGCCTCCAATCAAAGCAGGCTTCATCATTTCTTGCACAAGGCTGGGTAGGACAGCACTAGCCTGGGTGTTGGTGTGGAACCCCAACTATTTATCCTCCAAGTTAGAGGCCTGCCCCAAACCACAAAAGTTGTTACTAATTTGGGATGCAAAACGACGTTAAGTCGTTAAGAGGCCTAAGGGCAGGGGTGCCCAAGTCCGGTCCTCAAGAGCCCCTATCCAGCCTATTCTAGCACACCTGATTCAAATGATTGCTCATCAGCAAGGTTTGCAAAAGCATGATAACGATCCTGATGATTTGAATTAGGGTGTTGCGGCAGGGATTCATCCAAAACGGGCTGGATAGCGCACATTGAGGACCGGACCCCGGATTCCAAGCCCTAGAGAGGCTTCTGTCTGTCAATTGCAGTCGTGTGGATATTCCATTCAGTTGTGTAAAAAAAAAAAAAAAAAAGGTTGAAAAAAATAATTTGATATTAAGCAATAACAAGGTAAATGTATGATACACTATTTCTGTCCAGCAAGAGATTCAGCTCCGCATTGCGGTGCAAGTGGCCACTTTGAGTGCATCAATTTTGGATATGCAGCCTCACGACAAGCCACGGAGGTTGCCTTGGCAAAATGTCAAAGTTGGAGTTGGAAAAATCCAGCATGCCCGCGACCCCAGAATATGCAGTGCAGAAAATGGACTTTGGAAAATTTGGAGCACCGGAGCTCCAGAGAGGGGGACCTCCAGTGGCCGCTTAGGGTGCGTCATTTTCCGATACATGGTGACGGCCATAACCCCCGGAGGTGCACTTGGAAAAAAAGTAAGTCAAGCTAATCTTTATAGGTTGAAATTTAACTCAAAATATTGAACAATATATGAATAAAGTCCTGGGATTGAATGGCCGGACTGTGAAAAGACAAATAAATGTGTCCCTGGCAGTGAATGAGTTAAAGAAATATTGATTGATAAACTCATTCAATCCCAAAGACATATTTTTATGTCAAGACATGTAAATATGTCCTTGGCTTTGAATGAGTTACTATATATTTACCTATGGACAATTCAGTTTATGAGCGGCCTCTCGGAACACATTATGTTCATATCTTGGGGACTTATCAAAGATATCATCTCCGTGGTGAGAGAAACTGCATGCTCATTTCTTCATTTTCTCATAAGTGACCATGGAGAGGGTAATCATTGTGGTATATTCAAAGGTTGAAGTGCATAGTTGAAGTGAAGGGCATAAGTAGAGATGGTCACACAGGTTTTGGTGCTGATTGATCACCGTTATTTGACATTATTAGCGATATATGTACAATGGTTTTGAATGGACAAATTGTGTCTGGTTTCTCCGCTGGCTCCCACCAAGACACGGGAAGATGGAGGGGGAAGTGGCCATATTGCTGAGGAAAAAGGGGCATTTTTAGAGCAGTTATTTACTCTCTGAAACAAATTGATAAAATTAAAAATGCAAAGTATTATAATTTTCTCGATTAAAAAATACATAAGTAGAATTTTTGAGTGAAAATTGTCCCTTTAAGAAAATTACACACTTTAAAAACAGTTGGGTAAAAAATAACACAATTTGGGTCAACTTGACCCAACTTTCTGGGTGGATTTAGCAGAAAACACCCCCCAAAAAAAGAAATTTTGTGCAAAAAAACAAAACAAAAATTGGGCTGTTTTGTACAAAACAATGCAAGAAGGTGGGTCAAATAGACCCAAAATTGTGTTATTTTTAACCCAACTGTTTTTAGAGTGCGCATACAGTTGAGCTCATAAGTTAACACACCTTGGAAGACTTAGAAGATGTTTACCATTATTGAACAAAAGCATGTGTGATCAGGCAAAACACATGTATTTATATTTTAATAAGATTTTAATTAAAGTAGAAGCCATTTCAGAATAGCACAATCATTAAACCAAAAAGTAATAAAGAAATGACATGGTCCCCTTTCTGTAACCAGTCATTAAAAAAGAAAAGCCATTTGTCACTGATTTGCTTCCAGGTCCTTTTGTCTCGTGACAACAAGTCAGAAAGGAACTCACATTTCACCCTTTCACTCTTGTCTACGCTGATGCCCCAATAGAGAGGGAAGTAGAGATGCAGGTGAATGCGGGGGAAGGTCTTTGTGAGACTGATTCAGAGACTCCACTGAAAGACTGTATGAGATGACTGAGGAATACCATTACTTGCTGATTAAGTATTGATCCAAAGTTCAAGTATTAACAAGTAAGCTAATATGGACTGACCCATGGGACCAGTGGCTTGAGGTGTATTAGTGCCTGTTGCCAGAACGTAGTGAATCCGATCTAGACAATGTAACGTAAAATACATTCATTCCACAATAGGGGTGACAAAATATCAGGTTTCAGTTCAGGGGCTCAAATGTATTGGCAATTGGCATGACTAGTTAAGTTAACAAAAGTGTATTTATCATTATTGATTAATATAGTCTCATCAGATTATTAATGCATGTTCTTTCTTGCTGACTTCATCCCCTCCTCACCTTCAATCCAAATACATTTTCTACCCTACTTATTCTGTTCAGGATTACATGGAAAATAAACGTATTGCAGATGAAATAAGGATGTGAGGCGGGGGACACCCTGGACTGATCAGGAGTCATCCACAAATGCCATAAATAAATAAGAGTGTTCTACATAAATAAGGATTTATTGTATTCTCTTCTCAAAACACTTTTTTTTTTAATGCAGGGGGTATCCAGGGTACCCGAACAGAATCACACAACTAACTGGAGAATATTCAAACTGCACATACGGGAAAAACTGAAATTTGAACAGACCTTGGCTTGTGCTTCACCACTGATATTGAGGCATATTACATATTAGGTAGGCATTACTTTTAACTCATTAGCCAAGTGTCAGAAGCAAATATATTCAGTGTAGCCATCTTTGGTCATTTATTTGATGTATTTGTATGAATTATGTTTCCCCCGCTAACTTCACTTTGTTTTTCAGTTTTTGTACTAGTATATTTTGATCCAACCTGTCAGTACCTTTGCATATTTTATGCAAATAAATACTTTTTGAGATTCTCTTTCACCTCTGCCTTCTCTTGCCTGCTTTCCTGCACCTGTTATATGACCCATTTCAATTCACAGCAAGCAATAATCAAATAGAATTGATATATATTTTTCAAAAAAGAGGCTTCGAGCTGTTTACTTTATGCTAAAGCTAGCCTACTGGCCAAAGACAGCTGGGATAGGCTCCAGCACACCCGTGAACCTTGTGAAGAGTTTTGATAATGGATGGATATATTAACAGTACTCACAGTGATAATCTTTATACTCTGTGAAGAATGACTAACATTATTGTTGAGGAGTTGTGACGCCTAAATTATGTATGTTTGTCTAATGCTGCTCTCAGGCAGCCAAGGCGCACACATCAGAATGAGCAGCACAGTGTGCAATGAATTGAACAAAAACATGTGACATAAACATATATATACTTTATTATCGTATTTGTCATTTTTAGATGTTTTTATAAAGTATGGTCTAAAGAATTACAAAAGAACTAGAATTTTTATTGGCCTTGTACAGTGTCAAATTAAATTGGGGCACTGTCCGATGCGTGCAAATAGTGCGAAAAGTGAGGTAAGAGGCAAGGTAAGAAATGCACATTTAGGTTAGGTGCTCAAGGCTTTGGTTGAAATGTCAAGCGCTCTCTGCAGAGGGAAGATCAATTCCTTCATTACTCTCTGCTCCTAGACCATTACCATCATTGCATGGCATTTCTGGAGGGAATTGATGGCCCTCCTGTACATGCATTCACACCGAAAACACATTTACTTCATTGCATGCACGCAGATATGCTAACACACACACACAAGCGCTCACAAATATTGCAGAAAATCCATTTTAGCTGTGGCAAAGGTGTTCGTGTACATATATATATACATATATATATATATGTATATATACACATATATATATATATATATATACCGTATTTTCCGGACTATAAGTGGCAGGTTTTTTCATAGTTTGGCCGAGGGTGCGACATAACCTGAAGCGACTTATGTGTGAAATTATTAACACATTATATTGTACCTCTAATCTTGTAGCAGTCAGTTGCTGTTGGGTCGAAACAGCAGCCTCCAATTTGGTCGTCATCACCTAATTCCCAAGCCTGGGAAAAGGGGGCAGAAAAAGAATAGAAGCGGCAGTACAGAGGCCAAAACAAACAGTTCAACTAAATTCAGAATCGTACAAATAAGTCTTAAATCGTGTTTTAAACATTTCGACTGAGGTAGTGCCTAATATCCGCAGGTAGCGCATTCCAAAGCATTGGTGCCCAAATGGAAAACGCTCTAGAGCCTGCGAACTTCTTTTTGGCTCTCGGGATCACTAAAAGGCCGGCATTTTGTGACCGAAGGTTTCGGATCGGAACATATTGAATCACTAAGTCGACGAGATAGGAAGGTGCTAAGCCGCGCAGTATTTTGTTGGTAAGTAAGTAGCAAAACCTTGAAATCGCATCTCAAGTGGACTGGGAGCCAATGCAAATGTGTTTTGCCGCACCAACTAATTTTGTTAGGCTTTCAAGAGATACTATTTTAAAAAGAGATAGGGTTGTCAGACAGTTATCAGCCATAATACCCCTACTAGCATAAGTATTCGCGGAATCCAACAGGGTTTTAGGAGTGGTGTCCTTAATCTCGTCCCGAATGCGCTCACTCTTCTGAGTAAAGAATTGCATGAACTCATGGGCTGAAAGAGAGGAGCTATTGGAGGTCGGCAGCTGTTGCGTTAGCATTGCCACTATATCAAATAAATATTTAGGATTGTTTTTATTTAGAACAATTAATCTGGAAAAGTAATTAGTTTTGGCTAAGGCGAGTGCTGCTTTATATATTAACAAGCTCTCACACCATGCCCTTCGAAGACCTCAAGTTTAGTCGCATGCCATTTGCGCTCTAGCTTCCTACATGATTGTTTAAGTGAGCGGGTTTCCTCAGTAAACCATGGAGTAGGCCGTTTAGGACGAGTTTTAGGTCTTAATGGTGCTACGGAGTCAAGCGCATTTAACAGAGCAGCATTAAAATCATTTGTGAGATTGTCAATCGAACCAATATAGCTCGGAAACTAAGCAGTTGCCAGGGGCAGACAGGCTCAGACAGCGCAGCGGTGGTTGAAGAACTAATATTTCAGCTGCTAAAGCTTTGATTGTGGTCAGGACGATGGTAATGAGCCCGCACTTCAAATTTTATAAAGTAATGGTCAGACATAACAGTAGTATACGGTAACACCATTACATTTGAGCATGCTAAACCTCGGGTTAGTACCAAAGCTAAAGTATTTAGCCATTTTTATGCATTGCTTTGTCAATTATCTGCGTGAAATCAAAGCTATCAATTATTGTCTGAAATGACGCTGTAAGTGGTTCCGATGGGAGATGCATATGAATGTTAAAGTCACCCATAATCACTACATTATCTGCATGAGTTACCAAATCAGCCAAAAACTCAGAGAACTCACCTAAAAATCCAGCGTACGAGCCGGGGGACGGTAAATAATTGCAAGAAAAAACGGCAATGAGGCTGTACATCGCATAATGAGCACTTCAAATGTTTTAAAGGCATCGCTAGAATGCGGGCTAAGTTTGAAATCAGATTCATAAATAAGGGCTACACCCCCACCTTTCTTATGAGGGCGCGCAACATGTGAACTAACGAAGTTTGGAGGCGAGGCCTCATTTAGCGGTAAAAAATTGTCAGGTTTTAACGAGGTCTCGCAAAGCCCAATCATGTTAAGTTTATGGTCTCTATGAGATCATTAACTAACAGGGCTTTCGAAGAGAGTGATCTAATATTAAGCAGAAACCTGTATTGTACCTCGAACAACTATAAGCGCGGCGGGAGAGTATGTCTGTCGGAATATGGTAATTATTTATCGGCTCTCGAGTACTATTATTATCATATTGCACCACCTCAGTAGAAATAATATCGCTATGTGATGCAGGAATATATGGTGTGTACGGCTCTAATCTGAATAAAAAAACTATGTGTGTTGTCAGAGTCTAGCATAGCGCTAGTTAACTCTAGCCTGAGTTAACCCGTCCATACCCGTTCTTACAGGCTCACTAATCGCCTGTAACCCGACCTGCTCTGTGAACTGTCATGGGAGGCTCAAAGAGTAATCTATATTTCTAGAAAGAGTGATGGTGCCTTCCCAGTTAGGGTGAAGGCTGTCCACTTTAAGCAGGTCGGGTCGGCCCCAGAAAGAAGGCCAATTATCTACAAACTGCAGTCCCTGCTCACTACAAAAGCTAGCCAGCCACTGGAAAAGCAGGAATAATCTGCTAAACCTCTCATCATTGCCTCTCGCAGGCAAGGGGCCAGAGACAATTACTCGATGCCGACTCATCTTTCTGGCGCGATCACAAGTCCACAAGCTATGTTTTTCTGTGTGAACTCTGATTGCCTCCTCCTAGTATCATTGGATCTGACGTGTATCACTATGTCAGAGTACCTAGTGTTGTTTGCCCTGTGCTGGTATCTAGTCCTTTTGCGAGTCAGATCCCTAAGATTAGCTTCAATGTCGGGTGCTCTGGCCCCAGGAATACACATTACGGTGGCTGGATGTTTGAGCTTAATGTTGCCGGTAATGGAGTCACCTATTACTAAAGTGTGGGAGCCAGTAGACCGAGGTGGAATGGGACTAGCTAATGGGCTGAATCTGTTATGCGTCTGAACAGGCCCACCGCGATTAGCAGGCCGCTTAGGGCTAATGCTAACCGGACTAGCAAGTTGGCTACAACCCATACTAACAGTTGTGTCCGCCACATCTACGGTTAGTACATTATTCTGTTCTAGCTGACGGACACATCCCTCTAGCAGGGAAAGCCTTTCAATGAGACAAGTGAAAGTGGTGCACGAAGACATTGTTGTGTGTAGTCGCCCGGTGGATGAAGGCAGTTGAGCAGCTGAAGGGCAGTATGTACATGTATAGTGTATATAATTTCACATCTTATTGTAACCCACATAAAGACACATAAAGATACATTCTTAAAGCTATTAAAATTCATGAATAATTTAAATGGTAAAAATCTAACATTTTGATAAATAAGTAATTAAAATAGTATGATAAAGACAATTTGACTGTCTGTCAATATACTTCTATACAAAATAGTGTACTGTTGCTTCAAGACACGGGCTGGGGTCTTGCATCAGCCACACGAATGGAGCTGAGAGCGGGGAAGAGAACAAAGAGATAATTGCGACCGAATACATAAATACTTTTGGAGACTTGGAAACATTCTACACGGTCGGGGATAAATAAAAGACTTACCTAATCGATCTACAACCGTTTTGGTGAGTTGAAAGTTATCTTACCATAACTTTCTTGTGTGCTACATGTGTAAATGTTAGCTAAATGTTACCATCGTAGCTCGATGGAAATAATGTGTACTAGGAGCACAATTAATTTCCTCCAAAAATGCGACTTATACTCCAGTAGGACTTATATATGTTTTTTTCTTTATTCTGCATTTGATGGCTGGTGCGACTTGAATTCAGGAGCGACTTATAGTCTGGAAAATATGGTAATATGGTACATATATATTAATGCTGTCAAACTTTGCGTTATCGTCGGTAATTAAATTTTGTAATTGACACATATTTTATATAGTATGAAAATATTTGACACATTTAACGCATGCGCAGATTGACCGTCCATGCATAATCCCACTCATAAGTGCAGTGAGCAGCAGACCGGACGCGTGCGTGTGTGATAGTAAAGCAGGTAGGCCCTCTGGGTGGGGACTTCATATAATTAAAAAATACAGATGGAACAATATATAAGCAGGTAGTCATTTGCACTCATTGCAAACTGCGACGTGCGGATGCCGCGGGAGTATAAAGAAGCATTTTGAAAGAAGAGGGCATCTTTAAATCTCAGAAATGTGAATACATTCTTTTGCCTCATCGACTGAGGATGAGTAGAGAAGAGGGCTGTCTGTGTGAATAAAGTCAGTTAATCTAACACAACGTGCTGATAACTGTACTGCTTTCCACATAGTAGAGCAGAGCATAACAGAGCATAACACTCACACATCATGAGCCAATCACATTCATGTGCACTTCAGGGACTATATGTATGTATGTGTGTGTGTGTGTGTGTGTGTGTGTATATATATATATATATATATATATATATATATATATATATATATATATATATATATATATATATATATATATATATATATATATATATATACACACACACACATACACATATACACAGAGGTGGTCTATAAATTCCCTTCTATATTCTATATTCACACACAAAGTGGATATACAGTACATAGGTTTATGCGACGAACAACCGGCAGGAGCGTGGCCCACCTCTGTGGAAGAGAAGGCCAGAGACAAAAGTAAGGGTGACCCATTTGAATCAAGTCTGTTGCATCAGGGAGAGATATAAAATAATTGCAGGAATGGAAGGCCCTCGAGGCCCTCAAGGACTGTAGTTTGAGACCCCTGAATTAGAGTAAAATTATTGATTCATTTGTTAGATAATAACCCTCAAGTAGGATTTTAAGGACTTTATCCATCTCAGGATTTATTTTTCAAAATTCTGACTTTTTAGTTGATTAGAAACATTGATTATAAAAAATCTTGGTGGTAAACACTAGTAGGCCAAGTTAAGCTGTCAGCAGTGCTGTACCTGAACGAAGGTTCATGAATTCATTCATATTTTGGCATACGTGAACTGAACGTAATCTATTTTTGCCTTGTGAACGTTATGTGAACAAGCTCATTCTGGGCCCAATGAAGTTTTTGAATGGCAGTTCATTTTTATTCAAGAGTGTCAGGTTTTCTCTAGAGAAACTCTAAACTTTAAACAAACCTTAATTAGGCATAAAAAGCCATTATTTGGCAACCTCGGCCACCAACAGTCGCCCGGTGCATGTGTCATCAAAATGCGATGCATGTTTGGAGGCAGGGGGAGACAAGGGCGATGATGCACTTTGATGTAGCGGTTAACGATAAGGTATCTCTTACAATAATATTCCAAAAATGGATGAGAAAGTCAGTGAGTATTCATGTGGGAAAAAAAATCAGACATTTTTATGTAAGCTTTGCCCACGCAGTTTGAAAAAGCAAATACAGATTTCAATT
This sequence comes from Filicampus tigris, assembly GCF_054856515.1. Lineage (NCBI taxonomy): Eukaryota > Metazoa > Chordata > Actinopteri > Syngnathiformes > Syngnathidae > Filicampus > Filicampus tigris. The sequence continues at coordinate 4,869,135 of NC_141227.1, read as the reverse complement.
ACATCAACAGTGAACCTGAAATGGGACGTTGATTTAAAGCACCCTGCTTGCCTTTCGAGGCATGTGCAGGTGACTAAAAAATCTAAAGAAATGGCAACAGCGAGTCGAAGCAGATCATTTCCCACCCCAAAAAGATTAAAAGTGTACAGTAGCATCTCTTTTGTCAACTCACAGTTAGAAGACCTGGTTTAACAGTATATTGTTGGAGACCTGTAGCCTTTGAGTAAAGTGGAATACCCAGCTTTCACAAAAATCAATTTAGTGGATACAGCCTGGTTCTTTTGGGCAAACAAGTCAGGAAATAATAGATTCACAAAAAATTGACAAGTAGCTTAAAGAAAAATCAAATGTTACAATATAATATACGTTAAATGTTTTACACATTGAATAGTGCACTTAGGTATATTCTTACTTTCCGACTTCAGCCATTTTATATTTGTGATTCACATTCAGTACCACAGTCCTGTTTTTTTTTTTTTGTAATTCATAAAAAAAAAAAAAGAAGACATCCATCCATCCATTATCGATACCACTTCTCCTCACAAGGGGCGTGCTGGAGCCTATCCCAGCTGTCTTCGGGCAGTAGGCGGGGGACACCCTGAATTGGTTGACAGCCAATCGCAGGGCACACAGAGACAAATATCCACACTCACAATCACACCTAGGGGCAATTTAGAGAGTCCAATCAACTTACCATGCATGTTTTTGGAATGTGGGAGGAAACCGGAGTACCCGGAGAAAACCCACGCAGGCACGGGGAGAACATGCAAACTCCACACAGGGAGGCCGGAGCCGGGATTGAACCCACAACCTCTGAACTGTGAGGCGGACGTGCTAACCGAGCCGCCAAAAAGAACACATTTCAAGCAATACGTTTTTCCTCATGTTTTTGAGATTTTGGGGTGAGAGTGCCACCTGGATACTAGTGTGGATGGAATAGGTGGAAACAGTGTGGAAATGGCTGTATGCCAGCGTGTAACAGTTTGCATCGAGTTCATGCAAACTGAAAAAAAGCGTTCATTTCAATTCGTTCAAAAAGCAAGTTCATTTTTGGAACGATGAACTTAAAAAAAAAATCAGTCATGAACTATGAACTGAACTACTTCATTTTTTCATTTGTGAGCTGAATTTTGAACTGGTAGAAAAGGAACTTTCTCAACACAGGCTGCCAGATAATTGTAATTGATACCAAAACAGGACAAAGTGGTGTAAATTGCACATCTCACCTTTTGTCAACATTGAACGAAAGTATAGGTCTGAACCAGTTTTATTTACCTTGGGCCCTAAATGACTACCTACGCTCCTGCGCTGAGCCAGTGACGTTGCGAGCCGGCTGACATGCCCGCAGAGTGATAAGCACTCATACACTGATGTAGAAGGTAGCTAGTAGCCAGGATGACTAAAGTGACAAAATAACACAACACACGTTGACCATCAACAGTTCATACATACAGTATGTCAGCTCAAAGACAGACTCAGACACAAGCGGGGCTCATTCTCTGTTCGGTTTTGAGGGAGCCACCAGGGCTGTTGCATGTCTACCAAGTCCCAGTCGATCTTGAGCATTATCCAGATGAGTTTGGGCAAAAAGTGTATGTCCTGGACTGATTGGCATTCAGTCACAGGGATCAACAACCATTCATACCTAAGGGCAATTTAGAGCCTCCAATTAACTTAGCATGCATGTTATTTTGATTGTTGAAGAAAACTGCAGCATCCAATGTTTTTTCCTCTACCTTTGATATCACCTGTTCTTTCCAATGTTTTATCATTTCCACAGTCGACTGTAACTAATTCTTTTTTTCCATTAAAAACTCATTACCACTAAAATCATGGCGTTTAGGTTATGACACAGAGGAAGACAAAGGAAAGTGGAGGAGAGTGTGTGTGTATGTGTGTGTGTGGGGGGGGTGCGTGCGTGTGTGTGGGCGTGTGTGTGTGTGTGTGTGTGTGTGTGACTGTGAGCGAAAGAGAGAGAGAATTGAAATATGAGGCAAACCCATAAATAGATTGTGTTCTCTAATGTGATTGTCATCCAATGGTTGCTCTTTGTCTGGAGAGAATTTAGAGTGATGAGTACAATGAGAGTGAGATCAATGAAAAACAGGGAGAGAGAAGAGAGCGAGAGGGTGGTGAAAGATGAGCGGGGAGTGGTGGGGTGATGACCAGTGTGTCTGTTTGTGTACATGACAGTGAAAGGGCATGGCGTTTGCTGAGGAAGTGGCTGCATCTGTTTATGACACTTCGTTTCATATGCAGATCACTTGGTGCTATTCAGCGTTCACAAGCTGCCAGTTTATTGATGTGAATATACAGTACAGCACTGACTTTCATGTCATGTAACTATTCTGATGTCATGTTGAAGACTCGAAAACAGACAGGATGTGTTTATGAGGGCTGATCTAACAGATCTGATTAAAGCTAATGGCCAATGTCCATGCCTCTAACTTTCATTTAGGTTCAAATCATTTTGCTGTCTGCATCTGACTGATTTTGTTTCAAAATAACTATCCGCTTCTCACAACCTTATGTATCGCAATGTGATTGGGGGGTACTTCTTGATAGCAACATAAGAGGAAATGAAGTGTGCTCTCAATGAAATTTGACATTATTCAGCAAAACAACAGTAACTTCACTGACATGCCTGTTTATCTATATGTGTGCTCGTGGTCAAGTTGATTTGCAGCAAAACATGCTTGAAATCACACAACACTGTAAGAATCAAAGAGTGTTAAACGTTTTAGTAGGGGTGCATTTTGCCATCCGAGTGTATTATAATAAAGAATTTATTTATGTATTTATTTATCTATTTATTTAAAATGAAAATTAAAAAGCTGGAACAGGATGAAAGACGTTGACATAAAAATAGTAATTAATAAAACCAATGTACCAAAATAAACGTTATACAATAAAATCAACAGTTGGCCACTTAAGAACCTTTTAGGTAAAATTTCTTTAAACTTTGTAGTCCTGACCATTCTTATTTTAATTATCTATCCCTGAGGGATAACATTTGCAGCTATCCCTAATTTCTGACTGTATCTAACACTACAAAGTAGGTAATCATAGGAAGACATCATGACATGGTTAGTCTTTTCAAAAGAGAAAGAGATGCTGTATTAATGAACTCAGAGCACACAGTTCACTATTTGGACACAAAACCTGTGGTTACATTGTTTGTCTTATAGCCATTGTTGTTGCCAATTAGAAGCATGATTACCTCATTAGACATGAGATTTAACTCCCCTCTTGTCATTGAGTTGATAGAGGTTTAAGTCCTGTTAAGAAGCTGACACACTTCATTACAGAGAACATTCCTCTATTGATTAAACAATTTCACAGGGAGGATCTCCTCAATAATAAAATCTTGTCAGTAACCATTGTGCTTTTTAAACAGGGTACAATTTGATTTGGACTTTGGTTTTAAAGTCACAATCCTGTTCACAATCAGTACAGTCAGGAAGAAAAATGCAAAGCAAAAATAAAAAAGCTTCCCTTTTGAGTAAATTGGAACATGGTCAATGTGGAAAGTGGTCAATTCTCCAATAATTTAAAGAAATTCAAATAAACTATGTATGCAATCAAAAAAATGAAAAAAATATATATATGTCAAAGGAATATACAGTATAGTGATTGGAAATGTACACAGGTGCAACAGTAGCACTGGTAGTAGAGTGCTGCCTTTCACACAGTATCTGTGTGGGTTCCTTTCCTGGTTAAGTGCACTAATAACCAGCCACTGCCTGTCTCAACCTGGGTAAATGGGTTGGTTGTGAAAGGAATGGCATTGAGCATAAAATTAATTACAAAAATGAATGCAAAAATGACTAAATCATGCGAGGTACTTGCTGCAACGGGACAAGCCAAAAGTCACAACACAAGAGCAACAGCAATAAATACCATAAACCCCCTCCTTCGCGGGTCCTGGTATTTTGTGTTTTTTCTTTTTGGTAAACATCGTTAATGTATTTTCGCCATTTGCTGGCATTTTACAGTGTTGTTTTGAGTTTGAATACCAAGTGTCATGTTAAAATACCCGTATCTACTAATTCAGCCAATCAGAGCGTCGCTACCATTTTGTCAGCCATTGAGTGGCTGCTTGCCTTGCTCGCTGTGATCACTTCACTTTTCTCATGCTGTATGTAATGTAATGTTAGTAGAGTGGGATCCTGACTTGGCTTGGAGGATGTTTTCTATTGTTAATTTCAACACATGACAGGTTTGTCTTTTTTTTTTTTTCTTAAGAAAGAAGCGTTGAAAAACGAATGTACTGTATTACAGCAGTTTCATCTTCATCGTTATGAGTTGAATGAAGTTTCCATTTTCACATTGTCTTTTTACATGTACTTTGTGTTATTCATCGATCTTGTTCACGCTTAATGTCATATGTCTTTTAATGTGTTTGTATCATTTTAAAAGTGTGTTTAAATATCTTTAAAAAAAATGTAAGTGCCATAAATGCTATAACAACATGCCTAAGATCTATTTCTACGTATATCGTGGATTGCGCTTACTACAGCAGTGTTCTGGAACGTAAACCCCCATGCTCGAGGATGATTACTAATTTAAATTTGACCAGATTCAACAACTTGACAGAGCTGAGAATGTGAGGATTAAATAGACTGCTTTTGACTGTGAGCAATAATAAAAAATGTAAGCGACCTCTGTCCACATGAAACACATTCATTGACTTCAAGCTCTATTTTGTCAGCCACATGAAAAGTCACAATAGTGAAATATGGAATGAGACATCAAAATTTAAAGAGGGCTCAAGAGACAACATAGGGCGTGTTTGGAAATACGCTCCGTTTGCACACTGGTTCACTCCGACCAATCGTAAACGCAGAGTTTTGTTGAAATGTGCAGTTTGGTTATTCAGAATGCACCAAAAGCAGAATGCCAGTGCTCTTTGAACCAGTGCGTTAGGCAGTACAGATGCAACTTCACAGAAAAAAATGGTGTTGAATTTACTCCCTTTTATTTCGTCATCTGGATCCAGATACATTTTTTAAGTAGATGTATAGTCTCCTTTCAAAATGTATCTGGATCCAGATTTAATTTGTGCAACCACCTGACGAAATATAATTGACTAAATTCAACCATTTGTTTTCAGTGTAATTCAGGCACAAGCCGTAGTATAGAACATAGGCTGCATTCGGAAATTAACGGGGGCCCCTGTGAACACGCACACTCTCAGAGTAAATTTCCAAACTCGGCCATGAATGAATTAGTAATTTCTTCGCATATTAACTCATTTGAAGCCTACACCGTTTTAAATCGTTTTTTATAATCTACTAGTACACCCCCAACATCGAGTTAACTCGAGAAATGCGTTTTTTGTGTGCATTTGATGTCCAAGGCTCTGACGCAATGAAATTACAAAGTTTCGGACTTTGGAAGCGTAATGACGTGCAATCGCCAGCAGATGTCACCAGTGTCGTTTATCAGAACCATTGCCAGTAGCCTATGTAGCACAATCTTCATACATTTTTTGTTTTTTGACATCAAAGTTGCTTTTTTAGAATTGTTTTGGGGTTTTTTTAAGTAAGAAAAGTACTGTTTATATATCTCAGGTGTCATAAAAGCAAAAATATTGCAGTCAAAGTTGAAATTTATATATACTGTAAGTCTTTTCACAAAACCCTTGATTTCTCTGTTTTTTTTTTCTAGAAACAGGACATGGTTAGCTGAAACTTGCCCATGTTCTACTGCAGATTACTCAAAAATGACAAATGGACAAATGCTACAAATAAACTTTTTTTTTCTTATGAAAGAAGAGAGTCAAATCTTTCTTTTGGTATGTTCCATGTCTATATAGTCATAAAACACTATATTCTGTGGGCCTTCAAAGATGGGTTAAAATCCTCGAAAATGGCTGGCACAGAGGAGTTTAGCTGCGCTGCGAATGGCTGGCGTTGACTCAGTTAAGTAAACATTTGATTATGTTTTTGGGGTGGTGTTGCATTGACGTTAGCGTGCAATGCTATATGATAGCAATACATGTATAATACAAACTTGAACGTAGTGTTGTTTGAGACCTCAAGAGGGCTTTTTTTTTAAATTGTCTGAAAAGTAAGTAAATAGATATTGAGTCCTTATTTGATAGATTTGATATTTGTTGAATAAATTAGACACGAAAACATTTGTACCATGCATTCTGCATTACTAATGCTAAAATACTAGAATACTAATTGATTAACAACTATTTTTTAATCAATATGCATCGTATAATAAGGGAATTGGGTCATATTAACTTTATCTCTCTTGATTTGTATTTCATATTTTAATACACAATTTAAAGGGAGATTTTGCTTTTCATCCCTCCTCCCCCCAAAAAAAACACTGGAAAAAAAAAACCTGCCCTCTCTGACCACCTCTAATTTAGATTTTAAGAAACAAGCATGCCTGTGGACAAATAGGGACAGAAGGGATGGCAGACAAGGTGTCATTTATTTAACATGTACGGTTACTTACAGACTGAACCAATTGGTGCACCGTCAGAACTAGGGATGGGCACCAAAAACTCAGAACAGAGTGGAACCGGGCCCATCATTCCGTTTCTCCCGGAACCATTCAGATTTTAGAATGTCGGTGCTAAGTTTAGATTCCTAGTTAGCCGCGCGGAAGAGCTACGAACAAAGTACGACCGAATAAAAAAAAAAAAACGCAGCCACGGGCTCCTGCCGCCGAAGCTGCGTAGCAATAGCACGGAAGCTCGCCCCCACTCGAGCTGCCGTGGTTCTCTCAGTCAGCCCCCCTAATTACAACATTGAGCCAACAAGTTCAACGCACAAATGCACATATCCAGCTAATCTTTAGCTTATAACATACGCAGCTGCGTCCGCTGATAGTGTAGTGGTACACACGCCTGAGTTGTGTGCGGGCAGCGTGGGATCGATTGCCGCTCAGTGACAGTGTCTATGTGTGCCCTGCGACTGGCTGGCGACCAGTTCGGGGTGTAGTCTGCCTTCGCCCATTGACGGCTGGGATAGGCTCCAGCAACTCCCCGCGACCCTATATAGGATAAGCGGTTTGGAAGATGACATGACATACGCAGCTGCAGCACATACCGGTACTTAAATACTGTACATACGGATACATCATATGGTTACATAGACTGCTTAGATTAGATAGACTTTCCTTGCTTGCCCTTAGAATGCAGCGTTGTGTTCGTCATATATATTTTCTTTCTGAAGCTAGACAAGGTTAGCCAATCAATTGGTGTTCAATGCATTATTGTATTGAACTTCTCAAAAATAAAGCTCTTGTGAAAAATAATACTAAATAATAACACCCCCAAAAATTATTAAAGTAACTATACTGGTTAAAAACAGCCCTTTGAATAATTCATGGTTCACAAATAATAAAAAGTTCATAAAATCGAAGAACAGAGAAGTTCATGTGATTTGTCCAAAAATAACTCCTTTTGTTAAGAATCGGAATCGAGAATCGTTAGGAACCGGAATCGAATCAAAGAACCGGAATTGGAACCGGAATCGTCCAAATCCAAACGATGCCCAACCCTAGTCAGAACCCGCTTGGTACTGGAAGCCCTCCTTTCCACGAGGCCAGAAATCGGACACCGCTCACCGGAGGAACGCAAACGTCATCCAATGAACCAAAGTGACTCAACCAGCGGAGAGATTGCAGGAACCTAAGGTCAGTCTGACAGGATAGAATAAATTGTTCGAGTTAATGATTCTAAAGCAGATAGTAAGCTGAAAACCTGAAGATAAATAGTAGGAATTATTGTTAATAATTCCAAAGCAGATAATAAGGTGAAAACCTGAAGATAGATAGTAGGAAATGAAGCTAATTTCCGAAGAAAAAGCTTAGCTTTCAGGACACAGGAATTGATCACTTCTGTGAGTGTGAATGTTGTATGAATGTCCTGAGTTAAGAGAAATCTAAAGCGGGTGAAACGGTCGCGATGATAAACGCCGAGAGGTCCCCCTTCCAATTGGGAGTAGAAGCTTGGTATCTGACACGGCACCAAACATGTAGCATTTTTCTCTGAACAAAGGAAAAATACATAAATAGAATGGTGCTATGCAGTTCAAGTGCTAATGTGTCAACTGGGGAAATCCCCAGGGCCGCTTCCTTAGCAGCTTTATCAGCTAGGCGGTTGCCAATTGTGATTGAGTCATTTCCTGTCAAATGTTCCCTGTTGACGGGCTTAGCCACGCCAGTCCCTCGAAGTAGGATCAGCAGCCAGTGCGCTGACTGCGCACCGTCGAAAGGCCACAGTTGGAGAGAGGGTTTTTCGTGCTTGCACACCCCTCTCGGGAAGATGGAGCAGACCACAGGCCGGAAGCTGACCGCAGTTCTGTCAGATAAGTACACTGTTTGCATCCTTGCAGGACTGTGCCTGGTGCCAGTTGACACACAGCCTCATGACCAAGAAAACACCAACACTGAAGAATCGCCGAGTCGTAAACTGCTGTCTATCTCTATCCTGGGAAATCTACAGCTCCTGATGGACAAAACAGGGACAATGATGAACTGGTGAATATGTAGCTGGAGTCCAGCAAACAACCTCTTATGTTGTCAATGATGATGTGGTGACACTTAACAGTACACACAGAGTGAAAAGAGATTTGGGAAGTGCTTATTCAAAACTTCAGATTACACAGAAAACCCCTGTTTATTTTGATACAATTGGCCAACCCCGAAATATTCCAGATAAAGGTAAATTATTAGATGAAATAAGCGCAGCGTTCACACAGTTGCCATGTATAGGTTATCTTTTTCCTATTACCACGTATAAGCACACCAAACTAATCAATTATCTGAATCACAAGGTAAACACTTTAACAAATTTCGCAGAAGCATTATTTATGCATACAGCTTCACAATTGCGTGCAACTTCACTTGTGGCTTTGCAGAATAGATAGGCATGAGACATGATATTGGCGGAAAAGGGAGGGGTTTGTCAAATGATTAAAACTGGTGATTGTTGTACCTACATCCCTCTACACTCATTGTCTAATGGATTGTTAACAGAAACCCTTACACTGCTTAGAGCTTACAGGGAGAAAACTCAAAATATGGAAGTGATGTATGGAGTTGAACCAAACGCCTTTTTGCAATGGCTACAGGATACATTTGGAAATTGGAAAGGTATAGCTGTCGCTATTGTCACAATTATCATTAGTATTCTATTATTATCCTGTTTTTGTATCTCTTGTGGTATTCCCCTGTGCAAAATTTGTACTGCTAAATTTTTGGATGTTGTTGAATTGAAAGTAGCTGCTCATGTTACTGTAGCCATGTCTGAATACCAACAAGTGTATATGAACTCTGATGATGACGATGATGCTACTATTGTGTAAATCCTTTTCGACGACTTCACAGAAAAGCAATGCAGTTGTGAATGTTTGATGTTTCCGGGTTCACCTTGTACATACAGTACATGTATTGGACCAAAAACAGCTTCAGTTCTCACTTTCTTTTTGTGTTTGGCTACTGCTTGGGATGGGTTTCTGCCTCTTTTCCCATTGGGGTTTTGGGCAGTTTTCCTCCCACTCAAGCAAAAGCTTTTGGGTGATATGAATGTTTTATTTTATTTTAATCATGATATACAGGAGGGAAATGTGAAAGAAATTGACAGTTACAATGATATCATGTTTAAAAGTTTATTTCTTTGATACTCCTCTTGTGACATTTAGTTGAACTCACCCACTCAGTTTCCATCTGAGTAGAATGTGCTGTTTAAAGTGTGAAACAGGATGCTGTTAGCAGTTGACGGTTAAACCACCAACAGTTGCAAAGTGCAGACAAGGAGGAAGTACCTCTACTATTGTACTTTTCATATATTTCTTTTAAATTAGTAACTCAGAATATACAAATAAAACTGCCAGGGGTAACAAACATAGAGGCAAAGAAAAATATTGCAGAAATATGTGATAAAAAGTGACAGGTCAATGAATGACCCGCAATACAATATATTGCAGCCCGATCACATCTGGTACTGACACCGGCACTCCTTCTGAAGCGGAGCCATGATTGGTTGTTACCTGAGTCCTGAGCAACTCCGATGTCATCTTCAGTCAACAGAAGTGACAAAATGGCCACCCCTTGAGTTAGCTAAAAACGTGTGGATTTCTCATATTCCACAAACGCAATATTAATCAGAATGCCGTGTTTAGAATAGTGGGCCTGCATAGCACATATTCTGGAAAAAATGTTTGGGTTGACTTCCTTTTTATTGAGGGCAAGCAGGATGGAAAATGGATGGATGGATTAAAATCCAGGTGGTTAAATCCAGTTTTGTTGCCATACCGTGTTGCGCCCAAGGTAAATGTCTGAATTAAAAAGTATTCATTTGTGGATAAGTCACAACCTCAAGCAAATGTTGTAGCTAAAAAAACATGAGAAATCTTGCATTATCCAAATTATTTCTGTTTGAACTGGATGTTTGCTTTCTCTCTTTTGATCTTTTGAAACTTAGTCCTGCCATAAAGTATGTGATTCAGAGAAATCCCTTTGAAACCACAAAGCAAACAAATTTACTGAAGGTGTCAGAGAGGAAAATTAATATATACCAATAGGGAATAGATACAGCATAAAGTCAATTTCTTCTCTGAATGAATGGTGTGAGAGCACTCGCTGTTCTTCCATTAAAAGAAACAGGAATGTCTCACTTTCTGAAAGTACTATGATTTTGAATTAAATCACCACTGTACTGGTCAGTCCTAAAACACTATGATACCTGTAGTTTTCGTAATAGAAAGCCCAGCCGTGTTCATCATTTGACCACCATTGATGTAGAAACTCCCCAAAATGCACACACTGGCTTGATTGGCTGGGCACCACGTCTCTGATTGCCTATTTAGCAAGTAATTATCTGCCTTTCTCACTCTCAGCCAAAACAAGCTGATTGGGTTCTTATCATTGTGGTAATATCTTATTCATCGTAAGAGCTCATTGTGAGGAGAAAAAAACTAAAACAAAAAATATCACAGTGTCGACATGAAGCGTTGCTGTCTGCAGCAATATAGGACATGGGTTTAAAACTAGCCTTTGGCATCCTGAGATGAAACTCCTACTATAACAAGTTTCTCAATATCTGAAGCATTAAAAAAAAAAAAAAAGAAAAAAAAAATTCTCTGCCTTTCTTTTCTTCTTAATCATTCACATTCTACACAGACATATTACACAAACATTTGCAGTCTGGTTTGTAAATGACATAAGAGCACCACATTCCTTTTTTTAACGCTACTCCTTCCCTTGAAGCCATTCTTACACACCCACACACTCTAGATTCCCTCTCATCTTCTATTTATTTAGAAGGGCAAAGACTGAGAGAAAAAGTGCTATAGGTTTGAGCTGCATACTGTATAAATTGTGCCCTGTCTAAATGACCTAAATAAGAAATTCAATACTACGGGCTCTGAATAGCAGAGCTCAGTCCGTGTATTTATTGAATCCAGCCCCTTTGCCCAGTACCAGCATACTCTGTGGTTTTAAACTTCACTCCAGTGTTGTGGAATGGAAATGTGATCTGCATGTATTTCACTCTCTTTTGCTTTTATTCCATGAAGTTCAGACCTGGCACTGGTTAGATAGTGAGAGGTTGGTAAAGGAATGGAATTTGTAACTGAAAGAGAGAAACGAGCTAAACGAGTCTGGGCATGGTTGCAATGACCTATAGCGATTCTAAGCATGTTATATTTTGTCAAAAGAAAACTGAATTTGTCTATCTATATATATATATATATATATATATATATATATATATATATATATATATATATATATATATATATATATATATATATATATATATATATATATATATACGGAGTCCTCATTTTACAAACGATTTCCGTTCCTACACTGGCGATGTACCAGAAATTTCCGCGTATGTCGGAATTCACAATTAAAGTTGAAATTTACCTCAAAATACTTTATATGAAAAAATGAAAATACATTAAAATAAAAAAGCTTAAGATGCTGTACTTAGCATTACTGCTGAGAAGTGGATGGAGAAAGAGGAGAGGAGGGCGAAAAAGGCAAAGAGACTGCCAGTGTGCAAACAGACACGATCAAGACACTTTGCGAATGATCATTGCTCAACCGCAAGGAATGCTGGTCTTTGTAGTACAGGAAGTCCTTGTATGCGGAAGTGTGTTGTTTGGCGCGAAATCCATCGCAAATACAAAAGCAGAGGTAAACAAGCTCTTTTGGAGCGAAGGGGAAACCGGTTGCTTCATTCATGTGGTGAGTGACACGAATATCAAGTGCTTTATTGACAGTTGGAAGTAACAAACGGTCGCCATACACGATGGGTTATTCAAATGCTGCAGCAATTGTTGTTGGTTTTTTTTATATATATATTTTAAACTAGTGATGAGCAATCCTTTTGATTAGTTTGTATCAATATGTACAATACACATTCAAATCATTTGTACTTTACTTCTGCTCATTAGAGTAGCACATTCTCAACTCGTCTCAATCAACAGTATATGATAAACTCTCCTCAACCTGGTTTAGTGCTGCCATTTATATATTCAAAAAAACCTTTGTGGCCAGCTTCTAAAAAAAATGCATCCGCCAGAATGAGACAGATGAACAACGATGGAGGATGAGCGAGTACAGCGTAAACTGTGGAGTCTAATAGTGCATCGGGAGACAATGTGCAACTGTATTTTCTTGACCAAAATATGATATGCAATGATTGTAATTGCATTTTTTGTAGTCGTTTTAGTTTGTCAGTGATTGTAGCAGCATTAATATGGGCGTAGTACAACAAGTGATTGGATATTATTCCATATGTGGCCAGTTCTTTCAAGAATGACTGTACATTGGTGTGACCTTTTTAAAGATCCAGCCAAACTGCTGAAACACAATCCCTGTGTGCCTGTCATTTGCAAGTTGGATATTGACGTCTTACATTGGAACCTCAGGAGAGCGACATCCACATGGCAGAATTATCCAGTGGTGGGGTCCACATTCTCCCGCACATTTTCGGGTGCAGTCTTACCAAGTGTTAAGGCCAATCATTTTGAACTAAAACAAAGCTCAAATCATCTTTGTATGTATAAACTCCAACCATTATTCCCTAGCATGTGGAGTACACTTCAACTGCAGCGGATGTCAATTATCCATTGTATTTGCATGTTGGTTCTTCTAAAGTATATTGTTCGAACAGTTATGTTTACTGTGTGTTATGTCCAAAAGATGATGAAGATAGTCGATCCCTCCTGCAGCTACAGGCAATGATACATCCTCTTGTTTTTCCAGTTAAACAATAAAAATCACTACTGTCATGTCTCCAGGCTTTGGATACATCTTGCTTTGTCTTTCGCTCGCAGGTTAACATGAAAATATTTCCGCCATCATGGTCAGTGTTCTTGCCAGCATCACCTCTGTGTGGAAGTGATAGTGAAATGGACGCCCACATATGCCAGATTGTTCGAGTTGCTGGAGGGCTTAACTTTGCCATGAAAATGTTCACATAAGCTCATATCAAAACTCATTAAGGAGAAAAAGGGAGGGTGAGTACTTGTGTCAGCTGTCCAGTCCTGTTGGAAAAGGCCAACCAGGCTGAATGTGACAGGTCAGTGAACAAGACTAGCCAAAGGCTTGGGAGGGCAAATGGAAACATACGCCGCATTTGTTTGCCAATCACAATCTACAAATATGTTGTTTTCAAAAAGCGTCTAGTCATCTGATATAAGTTGGGAAAAATTCATCTCGGAACATTGTGCATAATGCTTAGCTGGCTGGCATGAAAAAATGACAAGTTAGGCTTTTCGAAATTTCTCTTCAAGGCAGCAACCAGTATTATTCAGAGCAAGGTGTCAAAACACACATTCTTTATGTTTTGAGTGGCTACATACCAGCTGGGTACAATTGAGATGCCTGTCACACGCAATGACAAAATAGATAAGCCAAACATTTACTTTCAGTTCACATGAATGTCAAAATATTGAGCATGACTTCTATTTGATTTCAATACATAACCTTGTTTTATTTCTGTAGACATTTTAAGCACTGTCCTTTTTAAATATGGGTTTCAGAGTGTATTGTATGCCAGCAATAGGTGAAATCGTGCAGTAGAGAGACCGTATAGTTGTTTTATAGAATTTGAACCCTGCACAAACGTTAAACTAGTTTAAGCTTATTGAAACACAGTTGTATTAAAGCACACATTTAAACACATTTCAAGCATATATGAATACAAAAAAATTGCAAGCACAAAATGGATAGAAAATACTGTGTGTTTTGTAGTGAATATGAGTAGCCATTGAGAAGAAGGGCCTGTCAGGGTACTGTGTGACATCTGCCCGTGAGTGTCTGAGCTGTGCTGTGCTGTTTTTTCCAGACTCGGATCAGATGGTGTGACATCACTGGAACCGGCATTTTGTTTACATGGTAACTGTTTGCGCTACTCCGCTTTTGATTACAGTTACAAACTTAAACCATGATTGAAAGCCAGTTCACGAGTCTTAAAAGAGAATGTGTATGGAGTCCATATTATTATTATATATATATATATATATATATATATATATATATATATATATATATATATATATATATATATATATATATATATATATACATACATACATACACACACACTCTGTACACATGTAATTATGTACTGTATATGATTAGAATTCAATCAATTTATTTTGTATTTTATATCAACAACAGGAATTTCAATAGAAATACTAAACTCAACAGGAGTTTATTTTCCTTTGGACGGATACAATTCTGTTAAAAAAAATCAATTTTCTATATCAAAAAATGTAGACAAACGAACAAAAAAAAAACACTTTCATGATATTTAAAGTTGTTTTTAAAAGTTTTGGATTACCTTATGTACATGAATGTTTGACTGTAATGATTTATATGTGTTAAGTGTCAATCTGTGTTTTACACACATCTATACACATTTTTGGAAAATATTCCTGAGAACCACTAGTTTAGCATCTCTTTTTTAATTGGGCTATCATAGAGAAGGTCTGACCTAAAATTGCACAGCAGCAATTGATACGGTCATGGTAATGTCACGTGACTGTGACGTAAATTCCTAATGTTGAAATGAGTGTAGCAAAAACTTATTGTCTTAAATTATAACAATACAGTACATGGCACATTTGAAAAAGCAATTCATATTGTGATGTGTCTATGTAATATTATTGCTTGTGTCATGTATATTTGCTGACATTAAGCGCCATTCGTGTGCGTATAAGTTATAAGTCTGAATTATTTTGCTCTTCAATTTCATGTCGTCATACATAATGCATGTTATGTCCAGAACAGAGAGGGTAATTGAGATGTAAGAATAACACCAGAGAGCAGTAGATAGGAATGCATAATGAAACACCGAACTGGATCGTATGCTAAATATAATGACATGAATGAATATGAGGCGAGCTCCATCCTCTTCTTCTTGACTGCAATGCACACACAGGCACAAACTGTAAACCGACTGCTGACTGAGAAGGGCATGGTAGAGGCACGTGCACGTGGTTTGGCAGTGCAAACGTACAGGATAAACTGCATGTAGGACTGGGCAGGGATGGTTTTGTTGTTCCGTTCAGTTTTGCAAACACAATCAAACACACAAGCACAGGTCAGAGAGCCCCAGTGGCGTCAAAACTGGCAGGCATACTTCCACTGTGCTCCAACAAGCCAGCATGCTTTTCTTTACCACACTGCCAATATGCTTCCCCCTCCTCACACAAACACACACACAGCCCACTGGTTTTCCTTTGTCCCCTCCAATCATCCATTATTGTAAGCCCTCACAGGCATTGCAGACAATGAGAAGTTAAATGGGAGAAAGTGAGCTAATTTGTGGACATGTGCTTTGTTACTGTTTCAATAAAAATTCCCTATGAACATGACGATTACATAACTACAACAAAGAGATTTTTGGCAAAACCTCAATCCTGTCTCCATGCACATGTCCCTTTAGAAATTCTGCACTGGATCATTGGCTTGGCAAAAACAGCCAAATAACATCACCATCCATTTTATTTTTATTTTTTGTTTTTGTACAGTGGCTTGGACAATATCATTCTCATTGCCCTGCATGTCTTACAAGTTAGTGGTCTATTAATAGTGGGGGATCAACACCTCTCATACAATATGGGAATACCAACCTGTTCACAGTTGGAGTTTAAGTCAAACTTTATTAGTGCTCGGCATCATTTACATTTGGCTCATCTTTGACATTCTGGATTCAACAGTAATTTTTGGTAAAAAAAAACTATTGTCCACGTGTTCCTAGTTGTCACGTCAGTTTGTTTGTATTTTGTTCTCTGTTTCATTTCAGTCCTTGTTGTCCTTTGCCCGTGTGACATCAAGTTTTGTCTTCGGTCCAAGTCATTTTGCAGTGTGTTTTTTTTTTTGTGTTACTTTTAACCTTATTGTTTTGGACTTCTGTTAATTTAGTATTTTTGATAAGCCCAGCACCTTGTTTGCCTTATTGTTTCATTCTGTTAGAAACTAAACACATTTTGTTTTGAACGCCTCCCTGCTTCCCTGCATTGGAGTCCATCTGCATGCCTAACCCTGACAGTATGAACCGACCATTACTGGACCCAGAAGCACATGGTCTGCCTGCTTCCGCCCACAGCCTGCCGACCACCTCCAAACCCTTTGTATGAGTTCTGTCTTTTCCTCCACAACCCTTTTACCCTTGTCGTCGAGGCAGAGTGTCTCACATTATCCCGCTGCAGGCCCCCGTGCCGGCTACTCGGCAGCTGCAGGCCCCCGTGCAGGATCCAGTGGCGCACGCCCAGTGGCCGACCTCCGACCCTGCTCCGGCGGCGCAAGCCCTGCGGCCGCCCTCCGACACCGCGCAGCGGCGCAAGCGTCACCTCCTGTCTGGCGTCCGAGACAGCCACCAGACTGGCTCCACCAGGAACTTCTCATCTGGCATCCAGGACGCCCACCAAACAGTCCCTAATGGGCGAGCTGTGATTCCGCCTCCAGGCCTCCTTCCACCCACCCTGTTTTTGGACTTTTATTTATTCTGGGTTGTCTTGGATCACTCCCTTCGGGGAGTGTTGCTGTCATGGTCTGTCTTTGATTTTGGTTTTTGATTTAGAATTAGGTTTCATATTTTCCTTGTATTCCTTTGTCTGTCTTGTTAGTTTGCATCCACCTGTGCTCATTAACCCAATCAGCTCCCTCTAACTCTTTGTGTCTTGTCCAGGTGTTCCTAGCTTTGTTTGTATCGTTCCCCTGTTTTCCTTTCAGAGAAGAACTGCACTAAGAAACCTAGTGGAGGAGTTGTTTTTAAAATATGTATCTATTTCATAGTTGATTTATGGCTCCGGGATTTCATTTGCTAGGTCATTGACAAAATGCTCATTAAATTCATTAGCTATTTCTGTAATTTTATCAATAACAGTATTTTTATCTTTTGTAAAATTTCATAATTTCCATACTTCTTGTGTGTTGCTTTTATTCTGCTCTCTCATGTATTTTTTTTTTTATTGTATTATAATTTATTTCAGCATCTTTAGTTATCAACTGTATTAATGTTTTATATGAAATGTTTTTCTTTTTACATGTGGTCTCTATCCACTTCATCATCAATGGCTTATTTAATCTACAATGTTTATCGTATAAAGAGGTTAAATTAGATTGAAATGCATTATAAACAATATAAGGGTCATCATTTGTGTAGACCTCAGAACAATTTTGGTTTTCTATGTCCAACTTAAAGGGACATTTGATTGGGCTGAACATCAGCACTTATCTAATAGGTCTAGCACTAAAATTAACCCCCCTAAAAGAATCTGGAGTGATGGGCTTTTGTGATGATGAAAGTCGCAGATTGGCACTCCCCCTTTTGGTGCGTGGTTTGTTTGTTTTTTTCCATCTCAGGCTATCTATGTCACAGTGGGGAGGCAACCAATACGTGTTGCTTCCTGATTTCTTTTGTCACGTTCTGTTGTCACCTAGTGTCTGAACCAGTGATTAATTGCCACCAAAAAGCATA
Source organism: Filicampus tigris (assembly GCF_054856515.1). Classification (NCBI taxonomy): domain Eukaryota; kingdom Metazoa; phylum Chordata; class Actinopteri; order Syngnathiformes; family Syngnathidae; genus Filicampus; species Filicampus tigris. The sequence goes on along the minus strand of NC_141227.1, from coordinate 4,851,164 downwards.
TGAACATTCATACTCTTGTCCATTTCATTCATTCATTCATTCATCCATACCGCTTATCCTCACAAGGGTCGCGGGCGTGCTGGAGTCTATCCCAGCTGTCTTTGGACAGTAGGCAGGGGACACCCTGAATTGGTTGCCAGCCAATCGCAGGGCACACAGAGACAAACATCTGCACTCACAATCTCTGCACTCACAATCACACCTATGGGCAATTTAGACAGTCCAATCAATTTACCATGCATGTTTTTGGAATGTGGGAGGAAACCGGAGTACCCGGAGGAAACCCACGCAGGCGCGGGGAGAACATGCAAACTCCACACAGGGAGGCCGGAGCCGGGATCGAACCCACGACCTCTGAACTGTGAGGCGGACAAGCAAACCAGTCGACCACCGTGCCGCCCTTGTCCATTTCAAAATGTCAAAATATAAAAGCGGGCTGCACAATATTTTGGATTTATTGAGATGAAATGTGAGCTCCTGTGTGCTAATCATTTTTATTTTTAAATCATTATTTTTACAAGTTGGAGTGGACAATAGTAAGAATGGGCATATGACTTTTCGTGGCAAATGGTTGTAGTTTTCGGACATTTAGCGATGCTAAAGTTTTGTTATATATCCATTGGCAGACAGGCAGGCAGCCTGATCGCTCCCGCTAGCTCCCGTGGCTTGTCGAGGCAGAATTTGCTTTTGATTGCTTAACAGTCAAAGTGAGCAGAAGGAGATCAGCTTCTGATCATCCAGAATGAGGTTCCATGTATTGGCTTCACAGAGGTCCAGGCAGCCAAGAAGCTCCGTGTCCGCCTTCGGCCGTGTTCGCCACCGCCGTTCAGACAGCCAAGAGCCTTGCGTTCGCCAGTGCTCCTGAGGAGGTCTCATCGCGGCGAACGCTTTAATTCTGTCCAGCCAGTGCGGTGCGAGTGGGCCAGCCCGTGTGGGTCAATTTTGGATAAATACAAGTCCCGGAGAACTGCGAGAACTACTTCTTTAGTCACAGCTCCCCGAAAAGAGCCGGCTCTTTTGGATCAAATGTGGCTGCTTCAAATGCTTCAAATTATGTGTGAAAATAATTTATAATTGAAAAAAATACATAATATTTACATTGCTATTTTAATTCCAGTATTTAGTGACTAGTTACATAAGTATATATGGGCTCATGATTGGCTTAAATAAAGATGACAGTAGCTGCAGCAAATGCGTTTAGCACTTGTGGTTTCGCTGAGTTTTACACAAAAGTCGTTTTTGCAGTGTTTCAGGGCTGTGAATATATTTTCGTCTAGACTGTGCTTGACGTCTTTCGCATTTGAACACTTCGTTTGTTATGCAATGTTACAATATATATTTATTTCTAAACCCATTAAGGACGGGAGCGTGTAACCACGTTTCCACCACTAAAGCCAGGAGCGCTGTTGCATGTTTCCCCCTTTAAAGCCGGGAAAGCGTATACGTCATTTTCTTTTTTTAATCCAGTTCTCGGTCTCTTAGCCAATGCAATGCATCAGAATATACATGTGACGGTGTCGTGAGTTGCCGGAGGATGTCCGGAATTTTTTCGAGGAATAATGGCGGCACGGTCGATCGCGGGAGCTCTGATAGACACAGCAGTGATATAGGCGACACGCTTGCGGACTTTAAAACCGTGAAACCATACATACAGGTATGTGATGCATGGTTAAGATATATGTTCGTAGACAATGACGATTTGAACGTCTTTGTAAGAGACTACAACATGGTAATTACCACTCGATTTTAAAAAAAAATTAAAATAGTGCTTCACTTGCATCTTCGATTGAAACAGTAAATATTAATAAACTCGGGCCTGTGCGATGTCCAAGCTCTCAAATTCTTTTCGAATTATGTTTCTATCTGCTACAAGGGCTGAGAGGTGGCGAAAATATCAGGTTTTCAAGGGTGACTCCAAAGACGACCGTAGTTTTTAGAGATGTCTCACGAGGGGCTTCAGGCTTGAACTCAGGCGTTAACTCGTTCACTGCCAGAGATTTTCAGACCCTCTTTTACCCTAACATTTGAAAAAAATATAAATAAATTCCTGGGATTGAATGGCTTGACTGTGAAAAGTCAAATAAATTAAAATTCATCAATGGCAGTGAATGAGTTAAATTAACCACCATGATAAAATAGCTACAATTCATGAAATTAATCCCATATCTGTCTTCAGTTTTGCCCCACATATGTTTTGACTGGGTCACTTTTATCCTTCTTCACCCAACCTTTGTGTATGCACAAACACACACGCACGCGCACACACACTTTCTAGGCCTGGCAGCTCCTGGCATTCACTCCAGGGTTATTTTTGGCTTGTACCCCTTGCACTGTGGCACATCACGCACACACATCAACACCCATGCACACATTCAAGACCCTGTTTATCAAGCCTTTATTGTCCCAATCAAAGGTCTGCTTTCCTGACCTCCTTTAATATTGAACACTGCAAGATGGTTCATGAGTTTGCCTCAGTCTACATAAAAAAGAAACGTGCGTTTGTGTGTGGCTGTGCACGGGCATGCATGCTTCCACTGAAAGGAGAGCTGGATAGCTGCGAGTTGCCCCTGACACCAAACTTAATTCTCTGAAGTGAGGCTGTGGATAAATATTTCAAGGTCATTCTGTTTGCTCTCTGTTGTCTTCTTCCGGGACTGTTGACTATAATAGGAATATATGCATGCCTAACTAGAGGCTTTAGAAGAGAATTACCCATCCTGCTGTTTCCCTTCTGCCTACAGTCACACGCTAAAAGATGAAAAATGACTTACAGTGGACAAATAACCATGTGTTCTAATCGGAACTAGATTAAACACCAGCACTAGCCCATGTGATGCTTATTCAAATGTCATTGTGAGGATGATCTTATTAGGTGTAATTAGCCTCTAAGATTCCACGATTAGGAATTCATCCCACATTTTCAGGAAAAATCTGCCTAAACGTCAAACTATTTATTCCTTTTTTTTTTTTCACGTTTTTTTTCTAAAAGGACCAGCCACAAAAAGGGGTGTCCAGACAAGTCAAATATGAGATGATGACGAACATAAATCCAAAGTAACACAATCATCTTTGTCAACCTTTTGACTTCAAATTAAATGTGATGTATATTTTGAATCATGATCCGTTCACTTACATCACTTTCACCACTCTTGTTCAGGGTCGCAGGGAGTGGGACCTTATGGTAAAGGACTTTCAGAAAAAAACACCCTGCACTTATCACTGGTGAATCTAGGAGCATGTAGAGATGGACTCCCTTCACACTCCCACTCAACAGATCATAAAGTAGCAATTAAACCTACACGTGGCCTGTATCATTGGTTATTCTATTTTAAATATCCATATAACCCACCTTGGGTGGACTACATCCAGGGCTGGTTGTGAGTCAATTGCAGGACATATTTTATATATTATTTCATGATGTAGTAATTTTCATAACATTTACGACAAAATAAGTCAGAATTCATTGGCCGTGCGGTATGTGTGTATACCTCCACCCCTACTGCCTCATCCTCGACAGAAAGGTCGTCACAGCAAGTCTTGCAATGTGTATGCCGTGCTTGCAAAGCCCCCCCCTCCCCCCAAATTGAGACAAATAAGGAAGGAATGTGACACTAGGAGGAAGTTGGGTGAGAGTAGTAAGAACGATATGAAAGTCTTCTCAGTTATCTGTGAGGTTTGGCAAGTGTATGTGAAACAAAACAGCAAAACTCCAGTGTCAACATACAATTTTTGGCATACATAGAAGTTTTAATCCTAACAGTCACACACAACTGTAAAAGTAAGACTCAAGACAACTGATGATGCAGATGCACCTCACAAATATCTTTTGTGATTTTTTCCTTGCCATGTAAAAAAAAAACATGTAAAATATTGGCTATACAAAAAAATGATGATGGTCACCTTGGAATGGATTGTGTTTGGGTTTTATGTGTATTTATGCGTTATTTATTTGCAGTGTAATACTGCTACTTTGCCTTTTAATCACCCACTGGGGCTAAATAAAATAATTGATTAATAGTTTCAATTTCCGATATTTTCTAAAAGACAAAAATGTAACAGAAAATGTCCTTTGAGTTGACTGTACACCTTACGTTCCACTACTGTATACTCATTCTAGTGATTTCGGCTGCATCCCCCCACCCCCCAAAAAAGTTAGTGAAGACTAAATATTGTGAAAGCAGAACTCAAGAACATGCTCAAAGTATAAGAAATGTGTCATTTTGTCAGACAACGTTACGCAATGAAATGGACACCAGTGTCCACTCCATTAAGTTGGCCGGCATGGATCATTACAGGCTGTGTTCGAGGACAGCTCAGAGCAAAGGACCGCTCAAGATAAAATCACAAATGAATGGATGTTTAAAAAAACAAAAACAGTCTACAGGCATTGATGTACAGTACATTAGCTCTTTTCTGCAGTGCTGTTTGTACTACACAATCATTCAGCAATGTGTGTTTATGAATTTGTGTGAACATTGCGTTCTGAATAGAAAGCACTTTGCGGTGCATTCTTTGCCATAATCTGTACATATTTCAATGAGCCTTTTTCTTGTCATGCTGCTCTGCATATGCAAAGCCTTCCTAAGATGTGTAGCTGCAGGAATGTCAATGCATACAAGTGTGTGTTGGAGCAATATGGTGGCAGCCTGCATTCTGCCTCTCAACTTGTCAGGGAAATATAATTTGCACCTTCAGTGCTTTTCACCTGGCTCATATGCAGCATGCAAATTTATTTCTCTAATAATCAGAGTGTGCGACGGCCCTCCTCCAGGATTAATGACAGCATTCCCGAGGCCTTGCTTCCACCCCAGACCACAGTAATAATACCACCTTGCACACCGACAAATACACACATACATATGCACACTCTGAAAAATTGTGTTATTTCTACACAGAAAAACGCCAGGGTATTTGTCCTGCTAGACATTATAATGGGCTGGTGCGTCGTCAGATTGCAATGTCATTTCAAAAAACCTTGAATACAAATAATGGGCAGAAGGGGGGGAGGAGAAGGTAAGGGGAGCAGGGGCACGGAGGATAGATGGTGCGCTCCCTAATCCAGTGGGCTAGTTATCCTTCATTTCAGGTAGTCTTGGTGACTCACACACACACATAGAAAAGAGAAACACATGGCTCACTTATTAAAATGAAGTGTGCTGCATTGTGCAGAGCTTGCTGCTTTCTTGGGACTCATCCCTTTTCTCCACCTCTTTCACCGTTAATTAATCTTAGAGATTTTTTTTTCTTTGCTTCCCTCGTTTTTTCTCAGCCCTCCCCAGCCCGGGCTCTCTGTTTTTTATTCAAAGCAAACAGTCTGAAATATGGATACAAGAAAAGTATTAATTATAACCGCGTGTGTGGGTGAGGATCTGTGTGCGTTTTTCTATGGAAGAAAGAGAGGCGAGAGAGAGGAGGAAACAATGTGCCAGCACCACCACCCACTGCCTGGATCTGTCACAAGTGCCTCGGAAGAGAAAGAGGAAGAAACAGCGGGTGGAGGGAGATACATGTGGAGATGGTGTGAAAGACGAAAGAGAGGAAGAGCATGTGTTGGCACGTGTGTATGTTCTGCTCTAAATTTGTTCCAGTGCCACCTTCTGCAGACTGAGTCCATTCACCTGCAAACATTGCGTGTCTCAATCACAAGAGAGGTCACACAAAACCTTCGCTGAGCATGTCACTGTGCACTGCCATGCAACACAAAGCCGGTTAACTCCAGCAATGAGTCTGAACCCTGACAGGCCGCCACTGTTGGTCACTTATCTTTTTAATTAACTTTTCACTCCTCCTCAGCCCCCATGCTCACTCCTTCCTCACTGATTTTCCCATTTTCCTTTGTGGGGCTAATTCTCAGTAGACTTAAGTGACAATTCATCTTCATCACACTTTAATGAAGTGTCTGTTATTTTAGAAATTCAAATTTAGAACACACAATCTGTCCTAGGTTTATTGGTTACGATTTATGAACAATGTTTCACGTGAAGTAATGAAAATGTAAATTCAAACACTGGTCAACAGTAAATTTTAAGAGATGGGATTATGTCTTCCTAAACATATTTTGACTCTGATTTCAAAAAGATCTATTTTTTTTCTAGCACATCAGGTTTTTGATTTATTTCATTTTTTGTTTGTTTGTTTTTAAAGGGACTCTTGGGTGAGCTTAACATTGGCGCTTATAATAGGTTTTACTAAAATGCCCACCTCAAAAGACTCTGTAGTGATTTAAGGTATTTTTTTGTGATTAGGTTTATGACAAATTTCACCGCCCCAAAAAGGGGCTTGGCTTATGTTATGTTTTCGGTCTCAGCGGTCTACGTCATGCGAGGAAGGCATGCTTGGTAATATTGCTCACTTTGTCAATTCAAGGTTGCAAACAGTCACAGAGACGTTTGTCAACATTTTTAATGGTCGCAAACATTTTTTCTTGATGAAAAATAAAAAGATAATTGAACATGTTCAAAATGTTAAATATCAAGATAGGACTATCGTCTTAATGGGACCAGACAAAACACATTTTTTTTGCAGCAGCTAGCATTAACATCAGCTAACAGTATTGTGTGTAGTGAAGGTTAAATCCTTGTTACCTACTAGTTTGAGCCAATCAGTTCTCAAAATGGCTTGTTCACATTACAGATTTTGCATGCTGTTGGTGGGCATATTGTGCGCAATCTACTTTGATTAAAGATCCCAAATAGCGGGCACTAAATTGCACTCACTCCGTGATGGCCATGACCAATCAGGAGATACACCGGCCATTCGGGAAAATTCACTTATATTCCCGATATTCCCAATGGCCACCCCAACCCTGCAATGTGGATCACCTGGAGCCAAGATTTACTGAGCTATTCGCCTGCCAATAGATAAATCCAAGAAAAGAAAAGTTTCTAAAGAAAACTGAATGTTTATTACTACATGCTACATGAACAACATTTACAAACATCTGTCATAAATGACAGCTTACAATCATGTGAGTGTGAAGATGAAGGTGATGTCTTCCAGCCCTGACATAGTGCTGCGGTAGCAACAGGGGGACATTCATTCTCAGTCATCACCTCTCCCCCCGAGACAATTGTTTTTTTTTTTCCTCAATCGGTAAGTCAGTCCACAACCGCTCATCAGGCATCAACGCACCTTTGCACGCCACCGAGAGTATACGAAATAAAATTACATCATTCTTGGTCACTGGATCATTTAAGCTTGCCTTTAATTTCCTGAATATGAGGTGAACTCAAATAGACGTTGACTATTTTATTCGAAAGTACGAAGCGTTTTTTTTCTGACTTTAAAATATTTTTGTTACAATCAGAAATCCAATTGCACATTATGTAGCAGTTTATTGATTTCATAAATGCAATACACAGTTTGTGTGTTTTGTAATAATTATGGGGGGGGTACAACAACAAAAACGATATATGCAGTGTTATACTCACTGCTGATATATCTGATGAGTTTTGTACAGATAGATGCGTGTTTGCATGGAAAAACAGTAATGACATCAATAAAACAATTTCACAAAAAACTGAAGCTCGTGTTTGACTGTTTTCCATATGTTGAATATGGATTTGAATTAGATTTGAATATGAACTGGAAACAGTTTAGATGTTTCTATCACAGAGTCGCAGTGTTATAAGTACTTTTTTTATTTTAATTCTAGGGTTAATAGTGACCAGCTTATGAGTTAATCTTTTTTTTTTTTCCTTTTGTACATACAAGGCCGAGTTTATGTACTTTTCTTTCACACCACAGAATGGACGAAAGCTACTTTACTCTGACAGTGTGAACCTTCCTCTTTGTATTTACTGTTGATGTGTGTGCCTCGCTTTGTGCGTATGCCTTTATCTTCTCAAACATTCACAGTTTCTGCTAAACGAAGAAACTTGTTAGAAATGAATGAAGGTGAATATGCGCTGACCCAGATGCAGTGGTGAGGGCAGGGATGCAAGGTCTACAGGGGTCAAACAATATACTGTAGAAGCACTGAAAATATTTTTCTTTTTTTTTTTTTAATAGCTAGTCAGGTATTTCTTACAGGTTTACCAGTTAGACTGAAAGTCATGCATTGAAAGGAAAACAGAATTGTGTGTTTAAAGACAATTTGCATTTGTACATAAATGTTAAATTATAACTCTTTAAAAATATCCAAACTGCAGATGAAAGCAAGCAACCGTCAGTAGCAAACGATGATACTGAGGAAGCCTTAATACAATTTTACACACATTTCAGATAGAGAGGATGATTTACAGTGCACTTATGTATTTTGTACGAGTATCTTATCTATAACAGCTGTCATTCCTTTAATGATTCTTATTCAAATTGTTTTAAAATATTATTTTGCTTGCTTCAGGTGAATTTTCTGTCACAAATAGTATGGTGGTACACTCGCCTGAGTTGTGTGCGGGCAGCGTTGGATCGATTCCCGCTCAGTGATGGTGTCTGTGTGTGTGCCCTGCTAATAGAGTTGCGTCAGGAAGGGCATCCGGCGTAAAATGCTTTGCCAAATCAATGATGCGAATCGAGCGTGCACTTGATTCGCTGTGGTGACCCCTGAGGGGAAAAGCTGAAAGGATAACAACAACAACAGGTGAACTTCGTAATTTATATTTATGGTTAATTGTATTTTCTTTTACTTTAATGTAATGTAAATTTACAGCGGGGCACCAACTTGAAATGTTTCATTTTAACAAAAATGATTTTTGGGGGGAGTGAGTGAGAAATCCACTACCGCCTCTGCTTAGTCCAACTTTTTTTTAAGTTCCAGTTTATCACCTGCAAACGTGCATCTGTCATAGACGGACCGGTACGTCAGGCAGACGGAATGCCAACCTCTGTTGTCATGCTTACCATCTATGTCTACTGTGCATGTGACATGACATTTGTCTATGCCTATTGAATGTTGAACTGTCTGTGTGTCATTTGACTTTGTCATTTCATCATGTTGTCATTTGACAAAGTGTTGTTATGCGTTGTTTGAGTGTGTCATGTTTATGTTGTATCGATTCCCGCTCAGTGACAGTGTCTATGTGTGCCCTGCGACTGGCTGGCGACCAGTTCGGGGTGTAGTCTGCCTTCGCCCATTGACGGCTGGGATAGGCTCCAGCAACTCCCCGCGACCCTATATAGGATAAGCGGTTTGGAAGATGACATGACATGTTTATGTTGTGTTGTCTTGATCATATTTGAGTATTGTATTGCACATTGGCATTTATGCTGCTTTGAGGTTTTCAGACACTAATTCATAAGTATCAAAGTAAACACAACGTTTAAATATTTTTTAAACTAACGTACAATTTATATTGGATACTTTGGAACTGACTTAACCAACCTCGACGTATCACATGTACGAGGTGTGACAAAGAACATCTCTTCACTATCATGCAATAATATTTGTAGCGAACATGGGGGTCACTGGTAAGAGTGTCAATAGTTTGTAGCGGCTGGGAGCAATGCCTGCATTACTCCTGCCCCCCTCTAGGGGCACCACGTCAAAGTTTTAAGGTTTTTAGAGGGGAATTTGACGAAAAACCTCATTAAATCAGTCATAAAATTTGAAGGCGCTACAATTAAATAAGGTCTTATAAGGACAATATTTATTAACTATTCTAGTGGAACATACAAGAAAACGCTACAATATCCATCCATCCATCCATTATCTATACCGCTTATCCTCACAAGGGTCGCGGGGCATGCTAGAGCCTATCCCAGCTGTCTTCGGGCAGTAGGCGGGGGACACCCCGAATTGGTTGCCAGCCAATCGCAGGGCAACACTACAATATAGCAAGCCTAAATAAATGAAGACAAAATAAGAAAACAAATATCGAAATTAATTGTGAGGTAAGGGAAAAAGCGTATGTCTGATTGGTTAACGGAAGGACGACTATAGAGCCAAGCTGAAGGACCTTATGAAATGCACAAAGTTTGCTAGCGTTCACTACTAATTTGTATGCACCCACTGTGAAAAGCCTTGGCGAGTCACAAAGTAGTCACTTACGTTTGCTGAAGCTCACTTGATGAGCGAAGAGGGGAAGGACCTTCACTCATTTGCAGATGGAATAACAACCAAAAAAGGGAAAAATCGAAGAAGGCAAGGCTGCTTGGAGCGGGACCAAAGCTTGGTTGGGTTCTCATGGAGTCCGGCTGCTGCGCGGTGTCGGGCTAAAAAAAGGGGCAACACTGGCGTGTTCTTCAGCGTTTGCTGCCCCGTGTGTGCCGACGAAGGTTTGAAGGGCTCCAATTTTCAGCTTTGTGCCAGTCGACCGCAGGTGATTTTCAACGTGTGGGAGCGCAATCAAAAATGCAGCCAAAAGATCAAAAAGTTGAGAGAGTTTGAGAAGTTTCTTTTGAGAGGGGGATCTTGTGTTTTTGGAGAGGGTCTGAGAGGTGAAGTTGAGAGCAAAGTTGAGAGTTCTCTGGAGAGAGAGTTGTTTTGGATAGAGCTTTATTTTTTTAGAGAGAGAGACAAAGGTCATGCCTTTTTATCTCCTTAAGTAAAAGGGGAGGGGTGAAGCGCCCCCCCCTCCCCCCCAGCTCCAGGTTTCAGGTGAGCCTCAATTCATGACACTAAAGTCAGATTTGAGTCTATTAAATTGTCCTATTAAACCTTTCTGCATTTTACAATTCATAACTGCCATCAATTTTCATACTTTAGCTGGAAACATCTCGTTCTGACTGCGTACAAAGTTTAGGAGTCAAAGATGTGAGTTTAAGCCTACATTTACATTCATAAACCGGACCAGGAAAATGATTGTTACAATAGAGAAGCAGATTCACCAATGCAAAGTTAGCAGGATTCACACAGTAAGCAATACACCAACATACATTCAAATATCTTTCATTTCAAGGTAATTTTAATTGATCAAAAGCATAGGAAGTTTAATGGTGCAGATCCCATGTCTTGGGGTCGGTCTTCATCCAGCATTGTAAATGTTCGTCAGGCTGCCCCCCTGCTGAGGAGGCTCCAAAAAGTCTGTTTTAAGGCCATTCGAATCCACATCTGTTGTCCGAAGAGGGGTCCAGGTGACGAAGAGTGGCTCCTTATCAGGAGTTTGTGTCTTCTTGAGTCCTAGCATGTCTTTGAAAAATCTACTTGGTCCCCCGGTGATTAAAATGTTTTTAAGTGAGGCTGGAGCAGACTTGATGGCATATGGCTGAATCTTGTCTCCAGCCCTGAAGATGTGGTCCACATGAAGGCATATTTGCTACATATTGCTCATATAGCTCACTCTGTGCTTGTTCAAACTTTTGTGTATCATACTGCTGTCACCGTTTGTTAACACTTAGAGTGGCACAAATGTTTCAACAGTGACTGCGAGGAGATGGAGGATGGACTTCAATCACAAAGACTACTAAGAACTTTGACAAAGTGAACCAGCTGGTGCGGAGTAACTCAGCCTGAGCAGAAAGTCAGTGCAGCTTATCTTGGAGGTGGTACGGGAGGTGTGAGCTAAGATGATTCCCAAGCTTTTGGCGGACGATCAGAAAATCAGTAGTCAATGTTTGTAAAGATTTGCTTGAGTAGATCGAGGAAGAAAGGAGTTTGAGATGCACGCTCTGTTCAGCAGATTCTAACCTTTTTGTTTTGCTCCATGTTTGATTGTACATCCACTTATGCGTGACAGCAGTGTACTACACAAAAGATAGATAAAGAATGAAGAGTGAGAGAAGTGATCAATATTATGGCACAAACGTGTCAGGATGTTGAGGAACACTGTGAGGCAGGTAGGCAATTGGCAGTTATGACTATAGCTGACGTTGTCTTATTCACTTTATCACACCACATATTTAAGACAAGATTATCACAAATATTAAAAGTATTTTGTTTTTAAATCATTGTCAATATGTATTATTGCTATTACTGTATACCATGTGACACCAATGTGTTGCCTGCGTTGAACCAGGTAGTCCCCAAGGACAACTTCAGTAGCCCGTGAGCCTCTTCTAAGAATAGCTCACTTTTTTTGTTTGTTCTAAACAAATACCAACAAAAAAAGAAATAGATTCACCTACCAGTTATCTGTATCAAATCTTTTTTATGCTATTCTTTGTAAATCACACTTGCATTAGTGCAAATTTGGTTATAATAAATGGGGGGGGACTAATACAGGTCAAAGGTCAGCTTTGCATCGAATGACCTAATGATAGCGTTTCTAGAGAAAAGCAAGCGGAGGAAACAACGATGAGGAGATGATTTACCGCCAAATAATTTAAACAAATGTACTATTTAAAGTAATAAGTGCATATCAAACTGGTAGCCCCAAGCATTAATCAGTACCCAAAAAGTAGCTCTAGGTTTCAAAAAGGTTGGTAACCCCGACTGTATATCCACAAGACTGCTTGTGGATAAGTTGTAAAAGCTCACTGACAGTGTATGTATTGGATTGGTGCAGGTTCACCTCCTGAATTGTTGATGCAAAAGGTGTCTGAAAGAGGATTCAGGGGAATTGACCCCAGCTTGTGGAGTCAACACCAACCAACTCTGTATTGTGTACAATAAAACACTCATCTCCTGTTTACTTTGTTGGTAGAATTCAGGGAAAAAATGGAGGTTATATATGTCAGTCCATGCCATGAAGAATAGACTTTATATCTACTCTGCAATTTTAGATGTCACATATTAAGATCAGCACTTGTTTGGAATTCCTTGAGCATCAGCTGAGGCTAACAGCAAGCGGACAAGTCCGGTGGTCATCATTCCTGAGTAGAGGATAACTCACAAGTGACCAATTAGGTAAGACATTGCGAAGGGGCACAAGGGCAGATAAAGGCCTATAATTGGCTGTGAAGACCCAGTGTGGCCACGGTTTTGTTACTGTGAGGACCTGAGAGGGGACAGCAATATCATTAATATCAAAGCGTGCCTTGTTTTTTCCCCTCCTGAACTTCTGAACCAAACAAAAATACAGCAAAAAGAGCTGATAAGTCACAGAAGACCCAGCTTTGAGCTCTCCATGAACTGTATGCTGTTATATTTAAAGTGAAAGTACCAACTAATTTTCATGTATGTCATGAAACTGTAGAACAAGTAGTACAAACAAAAAAAATACTCCAAGTTGCAATATTTTGCATTGTTAATTGCTCAAACGCCACCCACTAATTCAAGTTAGGAGGGGCGGGGGTGCAGAAGGAATGTAGATTTAATAATGCATGCCAATTTAATTTTCATTCAAGATTATTGTTTGTCTGTCTTATCAAAGCTATCGTTATAAAAAAGCCATCATGTCACCTGTCAGTGTTAATCTAAGATACAGTTGCACATACGTTTAGGGGACCAAGATACTATTAACACCACATTTCATCACAAATGAGTTTTTATTAAAATGAACGGCTAATTAAATTCCGCAATGAGACTCTAGTGAACAATGCAAGACAGTGGCTACTTTGATCCCCCCCACCCACACCCTCTTGTTTAAAGTAATTACACTGGCCTGACATGAGTGAGCACACTGTCTGAGACCCTTCTAATGAGTTAAGCAAGAAAAATCGCCGCAGTTGCCTTTGGTGGCAGCAGCTAATTGCCTGGACACATCAAGCCACGAATAACGCTAAAATGTGGATTTCTTTTTCTAATTGTTATATCACTCCGGCTAATTTCATGTCAGATCATGTTCCCCTTCGAAATACTGGGAAGAAGTGAAGGCCAAAATATTTTAACTTTCAATACAAAAAATACAAACCATGGTCTCAATGCTATAACCTGCTGTAGTATGATGATAATGTCCACAATAGTGGATACAATAAAAAGCAACTTCTTACAATACGGGGGATTATTGAAGGGCATGGAAAGTTTCCCTTAATGGATCATCAACTGGCCATTGGATACTTGAACAGTTAATTGAAGTAACCTCCAAAACAAAGTAATACCAATAAATACATGGTAGCCAAGTGTCAATAGATATTTCAAAATCTAATATGAATATTAATAATCTGAAAAAAGGTAACTTGGCCAAATATGATATGTTTCAGCAATGACATTTCAGTTTGCCTGTTGGCTGCAATTTCTAATATATATATATATATATATATATATATATATATATATTAGGGGTGTAACGGTACTCGTGGGTGTATTATACGTTTCGGTATGGCATGTTCGGTTCGGTCCACCTGCATTCTGTTCGGTCCACTTATTAGCGTGAGTTTACGCACGGGCGCTATTGACTGTTGCACGCGGGAGAGGAGGGCGGCGGCACTAAAGAGGGGCCAGGACGCCAGAAGCCGTGATAAATCATAAATGCATGGATAAATGGCATTATAACGGCATAAGCAAACGAGTCAGAGCTCGAAGATCTCCCGTACACGGCGGTTTCCTGTTTGGGAACATTCTAGCTTTCCTGTTAAAATTGCCGATGTGGAAAGGTACGTGTATACGTCCCAAAGTTGTGTGGCGACATTGCTACGTGAGATTGGCAGCTATGTTGCAGGTAACACGTCTAACATAACGAATATCAGACTTTGAATGTTTCTTAGACGAGGAAGCAAGCAGTATTTTAGCCAAAAACAAAGTACAGCAGCTATGTTCGTCGTTCTCCGCTGCTTCTCTCGCTAGCCGTACGATGCATTCATGAACCTCGGAAACATCACAACTCAGCAAAACACAAATCCGACCACAACACAGATAACCCAATTCGTTACAGTATACTGTTGAACATTCAAAGATTTCTAAGCCTAAAAAGTGTAAATAATTTCATAAAGACTTTAAAGTTACTGTATTTCATTATAAAAAGAGTTTTAATACAGTTAGCAATAATTGTAACTGTTATTGTATGTATTTTTTTTCATCAAAAAATGTGTATATGTACTGTACTGACAACTTGTCCTTAACTTGTATACTTATTTGTGTCATAGGCTGTTGCTGCTGAGTGTTTAAAAATTTCAGTGTCTTAATAATTTAAAAAATAAAGATCTTTATTTTTAGTGTATTTTTTATTCTGGTGTAATTTCTTGGAATGTCACCCGAATGGTTCGCTTTTATTTTTATTTTCTGAAAAAAAAAAAAGTTCCATTCACTACATTTACTCATCTTTTCAAAATAAATATATTTTAGAAAATAGTCTCTTTTTTTTGTACCGAAATTTCCAAGAAACCGAACCGAAATGTGATTTAGCGTACCATTACACCCCTAATATATATACACTGCTAATTTCTATTTCTAACCCACATACAAACACACATATATATATATATATATATATATATATATATATATATATATATACTGTATATGAAAAATGTCACAGCAACCGTGTCACTCATATCATCTTGCACACATGCATGCACAAATACAAAGTCGGTATAAAACACCGTCAAGCTATAGTAGCTACAAACACATTTACATCTAGAATGCTAGCACTAACATTTGAAAATATTTCTGGACCCCCAAACAAGAATATCAGTGAGACATAACATAATTATTCATATGTTTCACTTAACCTTTAACATGCAGTCCCATACAGTGCCCCAGCCGGCGTCTGCATATTGCTACCAGATTATTATGAGAACGGATAGGCATTTGTCCTTGTTTACGTGCCCTGTTGGCCATGCTTGCTTACACTCCACATGAATAGCATTCCCTGGACCCCGGAGGCTCCCAACTTCTCCTGAGACCTTTAAGTGTTTGTTGACAGAGTAACAGACTTTGGTTTGTTTAGCTTTCTCCACTGTCTAAAATTTAAAAGGTCACTTACAATTCCTCTTCCAGCCATACCCCCATGAAAAAGAAAGAAAAAAAAAACCACAACCTCAGGAAAATGCCCTTACGAGCGGACCCTAAGAGCTCTGAGTGAAAAAAAAATTGAATCCCTGCTGCCACAGTTACCAAGTTTACCAACATGTCTCTATGGCTAGAAATTACAAAATTGTGAGAACTATGTGCCCCCCTTCGCTAGTGAGGCAAACAAAGAAGGGCCAAACTTGGTTTACCTTGCTGGGTAGATTAGAGTAAGGATAATAACCATCAATGTCTTTGGTTGAAATATAAAGAGCCTAAAAATGTAGATAACATTCTCTATATGGTAAAATTAGGAAGCTGCAGTCAGTATCACAGCACGGGGGTATCGTAATACAATGGAATTAACCTGCACAACGTGCATAATTCCCCTTGTTACTGCAATTGAGCAGCGTGCACCCCTTGATTTGTGGTCCCTATTGTTGCTGTGCTGCGGCTCATTATTATGAGGTGTCTGGTTCAGGCCATCAGAGAGGATCTTGCCACTGAGGTCTCTGTGGAAATCGGCAAGCCCATCTCACTGCTTAGCAACCAAGCCCTGGGGCCTGCTTTGCAAAGCCTAATTCCGATGAGAGTGGCATGCAGACGATTGGCTAGACTCGACACAGCCTCCAAGCCCTCCACTTCTGCTTATTTTTGATTCACTAGAACTAACATTCACTCTCCCACCCTCTTTTGTTGTTGTCACTGGCTTATGGTGTTATCCGTTTTCTTTATCTTTATCTGAAATGTACCTCAACTAAACAGTTATCATGTATACCATAAGTGGTTGTGTCAACTTTGCTTCCAGTATTTTATTTGTGAGGAATTTCCTTCAATTTAACATTGTAATGTAAGTTTCCCAAACGGGGACATATATCGATATTGGGTATTGATCTCTGACAGTATTGGTACAGTATCAATACAACATCAAATATTGTCGCTGTTCAATGAAATGAATGTACTGATTTTCAATAAGAATATTCTTTTACTGTTTTAATTAACAGTTGTATTATTTTCATTTTATATTTCATTATTTTCAATTTTCATTTTGTAGACATATTCTTCCAAGATATCAGTTAACACAGAATAACTCTACTGTAATACTATTGTTATTGTTCACAAAATATAATATCACAAAGTATTCTTATTCACGGATCTATTCCAACTATCCAAAAAAGAAAAAAAAAAGGTTCCACTCTAGGAGGATATCTTTGACTTAATAAGCAATTATTTTCAGTTCCAATCCAGATCTTGGTCAGTAAATAGACACTTACTTTTGATTTTAAAAAGTTCTCATACGCTATACCGGTATATGTACTTTCCAGCAGACTACTACACAAACAAACAGATTAGTGCAATTAAAAACTATCAAAAAAGTGTTATTGCAATACAGGCAATTTGCTGAACATTTTAATATGCCAGTTACTAGAATAAACTAGCCATATTTGTACTAGAACTGCTGATGCTCTGGTGCTCTCTGTAAACATCTTTTGCATTTGAGTGATACGGTTGATTTAAGTGCTTCGTGATGGTTGCACACAACCACATCCTTCTCCACACTTCAAAATAAGCTTTCCGTTTAGTTGTCCAAGCAGTGCAGTCTTCCGTAATGTTCTGGTGTACTGGAGTCACTTGTGCGTCAATGCTATCAGTATGCCAGGTGTTCGTCACTCCCGCTTGAGGCTTCTGACCATAGTTGAGAACACAGCGGTGATCCACCAGCTACTCCAAGGCTGATTCTATTCTAATTTTGTGAAACACCTGATTTTGTGTGTGTTCCTTTCTTGCCATAATCATCAAAATTGAAACAAATAAAGGCTTCAAATATTTAACTTTGTGCATGGTAAACTAATATGAGAAAAGTTGCACTTTCTGAAACAATTGATTAAAATAAATGGACTTTCCCTCCATTATTATTTTCTGGCACCCACCTGTAGTCCTGTACATCCAGCCCAGTGGACGAGAAGGTAGTCTCTCTCCCGTTCCCTGGGGTAAATCCCAACGTTACAGGCACTGAGCCAGAGTTAAATAAGCATACCCACACCTGCTCGGCACCTCGCAATGGTGGAAACTCCACAGAGTGTAAGAGGGTCCCACCTCTCTCATGAGGCCTAGTAGCGGAGCCCAAGCTGTGTGTCAACTCGAACCCTAGTATAGCCATCTGAAAATCCGGCCTCACACACCAGCTCTGGCTCTTTCCCTGCCAGAGAAATGACATTCCACATTCCTAGAGCCAGCATCTGCCACTGGGGATTGAACTGCCAAGGCCCTTCAGTCGTCATCGAACTCACTTTGTACCCGACTCCCTTGGCCCCTCCCACAGGTGGGGAGCCCATCAGAAGGGGGTCCATGTCACCTTTTCAGACTCTGCTCAGCCAGACGCCATAGTTGCAGACCCAGCCAACAGTTTCTCATCATTGAGCTTCACCTCCAGGCATGGCTCCTGAAGGCAGCACCTGTGACCCGAGTCCAGACAAGAAGAAAAAAAGATCCATGTATAGTTACCGACTTAGGAGGACATCTGAGCCGTGCTTTGTCTGGTCCCTCATGTAGGACCTGTTGAGACACACAAACCCCTCCGCTACGATACAGTCAGGGCTCAGGGTGGCACACTTTATGTTGCAGGAAAATTGTCCATTTACATTTGGCCAAGAATATTTGAGTGTTTCAATTGTCCAAGTTCTTGAGTTGAAAAGTAAATTTAAAGCTTCAATCTTAATCCATCTTAAATTCATGAATTAGAGTCTTGTGAATATTGCTCGTTCAATATGCATGAGTGCAATAATATTTGTATCATTGCCCTTTATTTTCGGAAAAATAGCTTTAGATAAAGATAAAGGAAGTTATTTGTGTTATCAAATTTGGTCATTATGTTAACGAAACCCAGTGGCCCATCAATATATGGAGCAGGCTAATGAAACTGGCTACCCTCTTGAAATAGGCTAATTTCAGCAAGACAAAAGATGGTGTGTGTAAAGTACACATTTTGCAAACCATGCTACCGTGTGGAAAACAGAGAAATGGAAACCGACTGGCTACATGGACTCCCACTTTAGGCACAGCATTTAACATCTTCACCCATGGCAGCTCAATTACCTGAATGTAATTGCAATAACTCCATAGCACTGCAGTCTTGCGTGACAGTTTCCAGACCAGGTTCAGTAATTGCAGGTTGATATATGCAACAGCAAAGGGTGCGGGCGGAACAGGTAGGCTATGACTTTCACAGCGGAACAGTGAATTGCTAATGCAATAAAAGGCTGCAGTTATTAGTGGAGTTGTGGATGGCAAATTGTTGTAAATGCCAAATAGCCAGAGACAGTATTGCATAGGATAGTACATTGAAATGGGAAGGGGGAGTAGAAAAGGGATTACATATTGGACGGAATTTATGTCAGAAATGACATAATGGCTCAAGGGAATAGACGGATGTACTGATCTAACAAAATACAGTTGGAAATAGCTTCTGCTCAGTCATCCACATGGCTACTGGTAATCATTGCCAACTAAACAGGTGGTGTAATTCTGAACAAAAGTTTTTAGACACCGTCATAGTCTTTCCTGCTTAGAATGCATGAGTCATCGTACTAATTTATATGGATATGAACAGAGGTGGGCACTTGACCCTTTTTTGTCCGGTCCGGCCGCAACCCTCCACCCTTGACCTGGGTACCCTTCCGGCCGCGACCCCCCACCTTTTTTCATAAAAATGATCACCCCCCGCCTCGTTCCGTCCCAAAAAAAGTTTACTTTACTATTCAAACCCGCTGTGGAGTTAAGTTATAAATTATTTATTTATTTTGCACACTTCCCCTTCTTCACGGCCTTCAAAATAAAAGCATACCAGCAAACCAGTATACATAGCAGGTTTGCTACAGCATATTTCCGGAAGTAGGGAAGTGTGTGCGTGGCATGTGTCGCAGACCTGTCGCCAACAGCACAATGCGTCGGTTATGTGAATCAATGCGGCAGTTGTGGCTCGCGCCGACGCGGGAATAGAAAGATGCCTAAAAAGAAGCCTTTCACTGAGTAGGCTGAGATAAAATTTGGCAGTCTCACGACCACATCAAACGCATGAGGGCCGATTAGTGGACCGGACTAAAATCCACTTCCGGCCATGCTTAGTCCAGCCATTTTTTAAAATTTGTCACCCCCCACCCCTTCGCCCCAAAAATGGGCATCTGGCCGGGCCGGAGGGTCTGACCTGTCCGGCCCAGGGACGGACTGCCCAGCTCTGGATATGAATTTTCTCCTCTTACCACCCTCGTCCTCATAAAAAAGGCAAAGTAAAAAAGTGCAGGTGGAAAATAGTTTTGACCTTTGGATCATATTTTTCACCAACATTTTGTTTGTATTACAAAATGTAAAATGTTTGGAGTGTTGGAACTTGTAGATACCACTGTAGTCCATTGTTCACATTACATGTTTCTTGAGTAGCGGCACGGTGGTCGACTGGGGTTGCGTGGGTTTTCTCCGGATACTCCGGTTTCCTCCAACATTCCAAAAACATGCTTGGTAGGTTAATTGGACACTCTAAATTGCCCCTAGGTGTGATTGTGAGTGCGGATATTTGTTTGTCTCTGTGTGCCAATTCAGGGTGTTCCCCGCCTACTGCCCGAAGACTGCTGGGATAGGCTCCAGCACTCCCCGCTACCCTTTTGAGGACAAGCGGTATAGATAATGGATGGATGGATGGATGTTTCCTGAGTGTGAGCTATGAACATACTGCACAGTGTAACAGGGTGACCTGCCCTCTTTAATGGTGACATGTCCACTTTTTAGAGACTATAAAACGTGCTGTGCTGGGATTCTAGAGTAAACTGCATTTTATGAAGTTTTTCTCGTTTTTTCCCCCAAAACTCAAAACAGGTTATGTAGAATTCAACTTGGATCCCAGCAGTCTGAATTGATTGTTCTGCAGCAATGAGAATTTACAATTTACAGCCTACTCAGTGTTTGTAAATGTTAATCTTCTATAAAGTATGTGAAGGTATACTTTAATATAAAAGTCCAAATACGTTAACAGAAATAACGTTGACAGAATTAAAATATCCCTTAAAATATTACTTGAGTAAAAGTCTTAAAATTTCAGTATCGGAAGGAATCTTATAATATTAAACATATGAAATTCCATCCATCCATTATCGATACCGCTTATCCTCACAAGGGTCGCGGGGCATGCTGGAGCCTATCCCATCTGTCTTCGGCAGTAGGTGGGGGACACCCTGAATTGGTTGCCAGCCAATCGCAGGGCATACAGAGACAAACATCCGCACTCACAATCACACCTAGGGGCAATTTAGAGAGTCCAATCAACTTACCATGCATGTTTTTTTGGAATGTGGGAGGAAACCGGAGTACATGCAGAAAACCCACGCAGGCACGGGGAGAACATACAAACTCCACACAGGGGGGCCGGAGCCGGGATCGAACCCACGACCTCTGAACTGTGAGGCGGACGTGCTAACCAGTCGATCACCGTGCTGCCGCATATGAAATTCTTCAATTAAAAGTTAATAAAAGCGAGAGGTTAGGATTTACATTTTTTTTAAATTCACTTTGATGTTAGTATTTATTGAGAGGGCTTTAGTGGTGTAATTAAACATCAGCATTTTGTCTCTCATCAGAGGCTTTGTTACCATCTGCAGAGCTCCATTTAAGCAAACTTCCAATGTGGGATGCAGGATTCAATTTGAGACTGAATTTGTGAGAGAACTAGATCAAACAATTACATAGGGAGGTCGTCCCTGGTGAGGTCTTTGTTTTAGCATGACTACTGTGTGTAAGATTTTGTTTTAATGTTTGAGATTTATTGTGGGTGGTGGAAATCTTATCCAATTTCGCTTTTGTGCTAGTTCTAAGTGAAGTGTTGTTTCTGATGTGAAGTAAGGAAAACCTATGAATATTCAGATCAAACATTTTAGAAAAAGGACATTTTGGGGAATAAATGGTATAAGGTCAATGGCCAACTTTTCTAAACTACTTCCAAAGTTTCCACAGTTAGCAAACAGGCTTCCTGCAATATAGAACAGCATTTTTCCTCAAAATCTGTCTTCTTAGCATCGCTAAATTTACATCCAGCCCTCCTCACATACCCTCCCTAAATACAGATTATACAGATTTGTCTGTCAAGGGTGCACTACTGCCACAAGACAAGCTGGCAACTCTTGCCTGATTTAACTTTCAAAAACTTCAAACCTGCTGCATTACATTACGGAAGAAGATTGTGAAGGTCAGGACAAGATCACATACAGGAGAAGTAGATCCCACAAACACACGGCAGCATACAGATGACGTATGGCCCTGTTTTGGATTGTGAAGACAAAGTTTGCTGCCGGACATTTTTTGTCTGAGAGTGCATACCCTGTCCATTGTTGGAGTTGGATGGGTGAAGGGGGTTGTCCCTTTTGAAATGATAAATAGAATCTTCGTACAAGGAGGGAGTGTCATTGAAGTCTTTGTTTGCCCCTCGATGGCTCGGAGGTGTCTCTGAACTTGAGGGCCAGCACAGAATAGAAATGACCATATAACCTCTTTCGAGGTCATTTAATGATGGAAACTGTATTCATATAGTTTCTCTATTGGATTAGAAATATACTGTACTTTTTTGTATTCAGAAACTGGCCTTTACTACTATACAGTTATTGTCCACAGTCACAATCCTGTTTTGTTGCAGCTCTGTTTTGTTTTTTGCTGTGTTTTCCTTTCTGTTACAGTCTCCATGGTGTGTGTTGGTGGGCGGAGTTTCCTCCATCACACCTGCTGGAGATTATCAATACCAGGGTATTGAGAAGGAAAGACAATGAGTTATTGTTCTTTGCTTGTCGCAGCATTTTGACACTCGTATCCCTCATTATATTAGTGCTGCCAGCAGTTCCATTACATCTGAACTTTTGCTTTTAAGAAGTACTACATTGATTTTCTGTTTCTCGTTCTATACCTTGTGTTGGTTTTTGGTTTAATGTTCCAGTTGTACCAATTGTCTTCCATCCACCTCATTTTCTTCTGTGTGTGTCTCTAGTTAGCTTTTCACGTAACCTTTTTGTTACTTCTATTTTCCTCAAGCTTGTGTGGTCTTTCAGTTTAAGTAAGTTTGCTTTCGGAATCACTATCAGCATCCTGAAGCACTTTAATAGTGTCTATGAATTTTATTCGCAGAAAGGTTTATATATAACTAACGCAAATAACCCTTCCAACTTACAAATGCATTTAAAAGCACCTGTACCAATATGGCTTATATTTGAGACCCGGTTCATCCCTCGGGCAGCATTGGTTTGCCCAGACATGCTAGAGCGAGTTACCACGAGCAATTTTTTCCTCCATCATCACCTGTATTAAACACTATCACACACCACACCCCATCCCCAATGACATGCCACCCCCAATGTCCTGCTACTATCCCCACCACCCCAACACCCTACCACACACCGCCTCTCCCCAGCACAGAGCCATTTCCCCATATTTTGAAGGCGCATCCTGGCTGGACCCCCTGGTTGGACTCACAGCAGGACTCTCGCCAACCCGTCAAAGAAGTAATTCACACTCTGACTCATTTGAGTTATTTGCTCTATTACCACCCTGGCGGGCCCATTCCCCATTGCTACCCACTGAGACTGGGGGCTCCGGATGGGTACCTAGGCTTTTTAGTAGGCCTGGCAATGCCTTCCAACTCCCCTGCTCTTTACTGCCTTTCACCACATTATAATGGTTCTGATGGGCGTTGCCACCTCAATCTGCAGCTGACACAGATTTTGGATGGTTGGGGACAGGAGGAGTGCGGGGATCGGACAGTTTTCTTTGAGTGGAGAGGTGTGGATAGCACACCAATGTGTGTATATGTATAAAGCTGAATGTGTGTCATTGGTTCTCTCCTCAAAGTCATTATCACACCCAAAGTCTGTGCTTCTCTCAGCTGACTTGATAGATTTACATGAGGCTGTCTGGGGATCTGTGAAAAAGGCAGAGTCCAGTAAAGAGAAGAGAGAGGAGACCACGCTATCATCCACTCAAAATAAGGAGCGGGACGACAAAGTCACACCTTAATAAAAGATGTCCTTTTTTTGGGAGAGGAGGGATGACACTCCACATACATCACACAATAGGCACAAGTATCCATCTCTTCCATTGTAAAATTGAATGAGTGTTTTCAGCAAAGATTCTCTCCAGCTCATATGCAGGGGTAAAAAAAGGGGATTTTTGCCTCATTATCTAAATTCAATCACAAATCATGTTCCTTCACATGCTTCTGTCTACTATTATTCGGACTGCGAAGGATTTACTTTCAACTTTAGTTTTATAAGCACAAAAAATTCTGAAGACGACACCGGTAAACATCCAGTAGCAGTGATGGGGGAAACAAGACTTTAAAAGATTCAACTACTTCTTAACGAATTCTTTTGTTTGAAGTACAGGATGTGCTATTGAAAGTTGTGACTTTACATGGCATGATCAATCTTGTTCGTAGATTATGCAAATGAACCTGGAGTGCAAGTGTATGTCGCCTTCACAAACTTTAAAATATAGGTATTGTAAAGCAATTACAAGAGCTCCGTCAGTCTTAGCTTGAGCTTTGTAACACATTTAGCAGAGCAAAAACATACAAATGCGGCAAAGACTCGCCTCAGCCTCTAACAACTCAGCTGATCTATACTTTGCTCTCCCGACGTACATTGATATCTCACTTTGACTTGCTTCCAGTGAGGCTTCTTATTACTTTGCCATTATTCAGTGGTATGATGCCTTCTTAGAAATAGAAAGAATAGAAAACAAACAAGCTGAAAAGAAGAGCATGACAATCTTGAAAAGGTGAGTTTTTCTGCCAATATATACTGATATGTGAAAACACAAATAGGTGGATTCATAACAAGCAAACCTCGGATAGGCAGGGTTCACTCTACGTTGAAAATATTGATTAATAGACCAGAATGTAGAAACTCTTATCGTCATCTACTGGCATACCTGGACGCAAAAATTCATGTTAATGTCATGGTTCTGTTTTCGCCATTACTATGTTGCTCTGCAAACTCCTGCTTCTCCCCTTCTTTTTCCTCCCTCTCTGCAATGCTGGAGTGTGGCAGGAGGCAGGGGCTCACCCACTCACCTGAGCCACACGACCTCTACACTGCGTCTCGCTGTGTTGCTGCCAGTTCATTCCTGTCACGCATTCTAGTTATGATCTAGTTATCGTATTTTACGGTCTATAAGCCACACCTTTCTATAAGCCGTGCCCACTCTATTTTTTTAAAAATAATGAAAAATATATATATAAGCCGCACCTATCATTTACAGAACGATTTTGAACTGTAAATGTACATGTATGTACTGGAACAGATTCTTTCCTAACAAGGCCTTTTAACACGGCAGCAACTTTGCTGATTAAAACGGAATAGAACCAAGAGAAAATAAAGTACTTATCTTATGTTATCTATTTCACTGCCTTAACGAACGTCCTTTTATTGCTCTACTTCAGCAGACCACCCAATGCAACGCCTACTGCATAGCGCCCTCGCCTGTTGAACTCCTCCGCCTGCAGTCACATCCTGTTAATGGCATATGTATTGTATTGTATTGTTTCGGTTAGACCACTCCTAGCGGTGGAAGAAAAATCCACAGAATAGCCGTACCTTAATATAAACCGTAACTCTTTTTTGTTGTTGTTGTTATGAGTATTTCCCTGAGCAAGGTGATTTTCACTTGCTACTTTGTTTTCCTGAGTATATAGTAGTTTTCTCTATCTCTGAGCCCAGTGATTTTGTGCCAAAATACATTTTTACTTTTGATTCTTGATTTCAGCCTCCTGAATCCTGGCCTTTTTGTTTGCCTCATGGCACATAACATTTAATGGTTGAAGGTTTTGCTGGATGACTTTCTGACTTATCAGAACTTGGCTAAATTTAGGTATGAATAGAATAATTCAGTGCGGAATTCCCTCATTACTGTTCAAAATGGTAAAGTGCTGACAAGTGCTGGTCTCCAAATTGAAGAGTCCAAATTAAAGCACTTGTACTATATGAATATTTGAATTTTTATGACAGGTGGTTGCAAACTTTTGGAAGAAATGCATATTTTGGCTTTCTATACAGAAAATAAGAACAGTTAAAACTACGGGCAGCGTGTTCACAGTCTAGTCTAGTGGGATCATATAAAGCCCTGATTCGTGGCAGTCATGAAAGATTTAAAAATAAATAAATAAATAAAGCAACCCCGATTCATTCCATAACTTAATTCATTTCACACTTACAAATATCAACCGTATAGTCATGTCCTCAGGATGCAGTCAGTAGTATTGAAAGAGGGTAAGAAATCACAAATGACAAAAACGATTTTCAGTAAAACAAAAGTGATGTCATGCATGAATCACCAATGGAAGAGCACTGACCTCGAAAACGATACAGATATTATTTACAACCAAGATTATTGTGTGTGTGTGTGTTGGGGTGCTACAAGTGATGTTTGGCATTTTGACTCCCCATCTCTTGTTGGTCGAAATGCAACAGCAGGTGTTTATGCTGCCTCTATTCAAAGTGTTGGTCACACCATTTAAAAAGTGAGGACACACTTGGCTATTTTGCGTGTGTTGAGGTTTCAGTTCTGCGTGCAGTATTTGACATTTCATATTGCCTCCCTGCAATTTATTTTTCGTGTGTCTGTGTTTTTTTTCACTGTATTAATAATGAAGCCAATGCTGTGAGTTCCCACATCTCCAAAAAAGAAAAAAAAAAACATTGAAACACTTAGGCATTCACACCAACTTCACTCAAGCAGAAGTGAAGAGTAACTTTCTGAAGACTTGGTTGAGACAACACAAACAATAGGCCTGATTGTACAAAATCCTAAATAGCAGGTGCTGAATTGCATTCAATCTAACAGTAGGTGCACACTGTTTGTGGCATGTTGATCTACTAAAACTAGAATCTATCAGAGCTGGGCATTTTACTAAAAATTGAGCATCCATTATTTGTCATCCGTCTACAGCGGATGGAACAGAAAGAGTGACTCACAGTGACTCTCTGCGCCATGGAAGCCTGTTCACAGCCTGGACACTCACTCAAATCAGGACCCGAAGCAACAACAAGTCACTATTGTTCCTCGCCGCATAAAATAGACTAAAGAAGGATTGCAGACGAAAGATGGATTAAATACATGGGCTTCCGACTATGCTTAGTCCGTCTATTTTAAAAATGTTCCCGTCATTCGTCAACCGTCAGCAAAACGGGCGTCCGTCATAGGCGGTAAGATGGACCGCTCCATCAAATAGACGGAATCTATTACTAGAGATCCCAAATGGTGCTAAATTACATGCTTACTCACTGTAAGGGATTGCACGCCATGTTGGCAACAGGAGGGTTGAAGAGGGTTTTATTTATACTTCAGGTATCTCTGGTGGTTTTTACAAAAGATTGGGAAAGCATCGTAAACGTAAAATAATGTGACACATACAACTTGTTTACAGTTGTTGAACTGTCAACCAAGAGAAGCATTTAGCAGCCAAAGCAGTAACACAAGCACCAGTCACCAGATTATCTAGCGATGTTCAAACTTCATTTTTTTTTTTTGGAGAAGGAGGACCCCATCCTCTTGCTTGAAACAACCGTGTACAAACAAAAAGCATGCGAGATATGTAGGGTGACATGATGTTTTGTGTTCGGTCTGAACCTGGCATGAGAAAGAAGTGCGGAAGTGTCTGTGTGAAGTGGTGGTGGTGCTGTAGAACCAATTGAGAGCAAAGAGAGTATCTTCAGATGAACTGAGTGCCATAAATAAAGCAATTTGTTTTGCTTGGCCACCGGTCTCCCACCATAGCTGGCAATAGACGACCTGCATTATACCCGGAGGATGGCTACTCCGGCCCTGGAGCCATATCTCCCATGCGTCTCCCGACCACAGTCAGGCGACCGCAGCAGGAAAGTGTAACAACTGAATTTCCAAAGGCTGCAACGCTGCGTGATGAAGAATGCATAAGCTCATTGGAGAATTTGTCTCGTGCAACAGAGTGAGACTGAACAAGTTTGTGAGAGGCTACTGTGCACTTAGCTGCGTTCAGGATTGTTTGTAAAAAAGCATGCACCAGTGTTAAGGTAATTAAACATTTTTAGAAATCTGTGTAACCCTTTTCTGTGCAAACGTGTTATAACATGGAGGGCTCCTGCAAATAAAGCAAAGCAGCCAATTCGTTTTTAGGGCTAAATGTAGCGGTTGCAGCATTTAATCAGGTCCGTAAATTGAATGTGACACCCGAACGGACACCCATTCTGTGGTGGACGAGAAGTCTTGTAAAAAGGACAGACTAAGGAAGGACGGAAATTGGTTTTTGTCTGTCCCTCTTTTCATCCCAAACCGAGTACAGTACCGCGTGACGTGTTGTGTTGTTTTTTTTTTAAAAAGAAATATCACTGTTCTCTTCCGTGATGCCACAGAGCAGCCATGACTAAGCCTGCACAGCAATGTACAGTGCTCTTTTTCCATGTGCGTTCCCTCCTTGCAGTATTATTCTCATCGGCATAGTCTGCCCTCTAGTGGACATCCAATTCACTGACGAGGAAGAAGGTGGATAGCAATTTTGTTTTAAACTAAATTTTAACATCGGGTACAAGCCTTTTCCCTTTGCATGCGAAGTATGTCCTTGTCTGGGACATCTCTAACCTGACGAGTCATGCCAGCTTCGCAGTACATTGAAAGCGAAATGCATTTGTTTTCATCCTAAAATAACATTGTGTTATTTTGCACTAATTATTTTTATTGCGAAATGCAATAAACACTGATAACCTTTTGCAAAAAAAAACACAATAGTATTACGTTGTTCCGCAATCTTAAATATTCTCGTAATATATGCTGGCTTTCATCGGTCCGCATCATCATCATCTTCATCACATCACTGCGGTCTTCTAATGGCAGCTAAATGCCATCTTGGTTAAACAGATGTTTGAGTGCACGGACGTTTCTTTTTTTTTTTGGGGGGGGGGGTGTGATTGAATCTAAGGATGGAAGTGCTTGAAATGGTATGATGACGGACGGGGTCGAAGGATGATTATTTTTATGAACAAGGACGGAGGGACGCGGACAGACGGGGAACCTAGTTTGCGGACGGAGGGATGTTGCTATCATTAGGGATTGCTACATCTATCAAGACTGCTGTCTTCTGAAGTTTATCCACCACCACTTTTTGAGGCTGGCTGGCTATCACCAGTTTGTCAGTCTTCATCTGGAAGTCCCACACGATGTTGGCCTGGTTGCTCTGAGTCACTTTTGGAAGTGTCTGCCATCTAGATTCTGGGAGCTCTCATCCATATTTGGTACAGATATTCCGGTACACTATTCCTGTTACCTGGTTAAGCCACTCCATTAATGCCTTGCCAGCCAGTACTTTACACCTTGCTGTGATATGTTGGACCGTCTCTGGGGCTTCTTTGCACAGCCTACAGCTGGGATCCAGTCTGATGTGGTAGACCCCGGCCTCTATGAATCTTATGTTTAAGGCCTGTTATTGAGCTGCCACGATTTGCGCCTCTGTGCTCTCTTTCAGGCCAGCCTTTTCCAGCCACTGGTCTTCTCAATCTCAGCCACGTCTACAATTTGACTGTGGTACATGCCATGTAGGGGCTTGTCTTTCCAAGACAGTCCATCTGTCTCCTTCCACTTATTGGCCTCCTGTTGTCTGAGGCATTCACTAAGCAGGTCGTCTCTGAAACCCGTCATCTTGATGAGAGTCCGCAGCCCCCCTCTTTCTGCTTTGTGTACATCCGCAGAACACTGGACTTGTGGTGGAACACTCCGTGATTTGTAAGGAGGTTTCTTGTCTTGATGTCAGTGGCTTGCGTCTCTTCCAGTGGCCAGGGAATCATGCCAGCAGGGTGTCTGATTACTGGCAAGGCATAGGTGTTAATGGCCCGGATCTTAGGCCCTGTCTACACGTAGCCCGGGTTTTTGAAAACGCTGGATATAAGCCTGCGGTTAGCCCTATCATCCACACGTCCCCGGAGTTTTTTCAGTGAAAATGCAAAACTCCAGCCGCAATGGAGATTTGCGGATATCTCCGGATTAGCGTTTTGATGTAGACGGTTAACCCGGAGATTTACGTCGTCACCGTGCGCCAACAATGCTTTGACGTCACTTGCGCGACTTTTGTTTTCATGCGAGTCAACATGGATTATCACGGCGTTGTGTTGGTTATAGCCATTCTCAATGCGCTTTTTGCTTACTTATTTGTCCGCAACCAACCACTGCTTCTCGTTGAAAGGTTTGAAATCAATTCTGACCTCGTGTCCGTTCTCCCAAACGAGTTTGACGCCGTGTTTTTGGTTTCGTAGGAGTGACGTCAAAGGACAGAAGTTCTTTCTGAATGGACAGTATTTGGCTAACTACTGCCGCCTAGAGGTTTGGCGTGCGTTTGAAAATGCACTTCCGCGGTTTTGTGTGGATGCGTTTTTTTATGTGTATTCCAACGCAGGCTATACGGGAGAATATATGGTTCTTAAAAAACCCTGGCTACGTGTTGACAAGGCCTTATTCTCGCCTTTCAGCTGACTATTCAGGATCGGCCTCACCCTGATTAGGTATTTGGTCGTGGCCATCCTCCAAGCTGCCTCCTCATGAGTGATATTTGACCGTGGAATTCCAAGGTATTTGTAGCTGTCGTGTACATCTCTGCTGTGCTCCCGTCAGGTAGGTAAATACTTCGGTTGTGATTATCTTCCCTCGCTTAAATATCA
The DNA here is from genome assembly GCF_054856515.1 of Filicampus tigris. Classification (NCBI taxonomy): domain Eukaryota; kingdom Metazoa; phylum Chordata; class Actinopteri; order Syngnathiformes; family Syngnathidae; genus Filicampus; species Filicampus tigris. The sequence goes on along the minus strand of NC_141227.1, from coordinate 4,820,753 downwards.
TTCACTCACACTTATCTAGTCCATTCAGATGTCATTGCTGTACATCCTTGTGAGGTGAATAGTGGCGTCAATGTCACGCTCGTCCTTAGCATACAGCTTGATGTCATCCATTGTACAGGAGGTGGCTGATCGTTGTTCCACTTTTGAACCGGTAGCCGAAACCACTATTGGTTATGATCGGACTGAGTTGGTTCAGACCTATGCAGAACAGCAGCGGGGACGTAGCATCTTCTTGATATTCACCTGTGCAACTGGCTTTGAGTTGGCCTCCAAAGTTGTACTCCACAGTCTGATTGAGTACTTGATGAAGTTTCTTAGAATCCTGTTGATGTTATACAGTTCGAAGCATTCCAGTATCCATGAGTGCGGCATTGAGTCGTAGGCCTTCTTGTAGTCCAGGGGTGCCAACCACTCAAAGGCAATGAGCCACAATTATGACTGTGTTACTGCAAAGAATGACAGCATACACAAAGCGTTCATAAACTGCTCCATCGAGTCCCCTCACTCCCTAACACTCATTTGCATGTTTTGCCAAACTCCCATTCATTGAGTTTCACCTTTTAGCCGGTGAAATGTTCTTAGCAAGTTGATATGAGTGCTTCCTAAATTTTGGAAACAACGATGTGTACTTTTCTGCCTGACCTTTAAGTGAACAACCTGTGTTTGAGAAGTTCATTCCTGGTGTTAGAATGGAGGGAATTCAAGTGCCGCTGAAGATTTGAAGCCTTGAAAGGTTTTAATGATGCCCAGGCAGAACGGCTTGCCATTACGTATTTGGTAGGCCAATACTACTCAACCTTTCTTCCCTCCCAGTCATTTCTGTCAAAGTGCATGCGCATGGAATGCAGGCACTTGGTACCTTGATTGACGAATGTAATCCATTCCATCATCGCGTTCAAACGAGCCCTCACACACAAACTGTAGTGCTCACTTTGTGTAAAAAAGAGGTCAGCAACTTAGTTTGGCAGCTGGACAAATATTTTCCTAACAATCCTATTACATTTTCATCCGCAATTACATTTTCATCAGACAAACCTGCTGTAACAATATCAAAAACTCACGCTTTGGTTGTATCACGGTATGAAATTTATTGCAAGCTCACTGTATTGCCGGAAAGTTCACGATACACGGTCTGCTCACTAATTTGACCAAATCATAATTCTTATTTATAGCATTAGAAATGCGATACTGCCTAATGACATTGATTTGTTTGCTTATCAAGTCAGAAATACAGGAACACTCTGAATAGACGATTACATAGCCGAAAAAAAAGGGGTTCCGACTATGCTTAGTCCAACTTTTTTAAAGTTTTCCGTCCATCGTTTATCACCTACAAAATGGGCGTCCGTCAGAGGGGGATAAGCAGACTGATCTGTCACATAAGTTGTTGACGTGACATTGTTAACAGTAGCAACGTAAGATGGCTGCCCTCTGCGTTCAGCCACGAAGAGCCTATTGATATGTTGCATTGGAGGAAGGAATGTCCTGTCCGCTGAGGAATGATGAATGACTGACCGGTAAGATTTGCTGACGTGCCTACCTCTATATAATATATATAAAATATACTACACGCACGCACACACACATATGCACTCTCAAATGCACTGTATGTAATGAACATCACTATGTGGAGTTTGCTCGTTCTGCATGGCTTATTTTTGGGTACTCTTACATCCCAAAACATGCCCAAACATCTTACGGTTATTTGAAGCCTCAATTGTTCTGGTGTGAATGTGAATTGGTGTTTTTCTTTGCTTACCTTGTGAATGAATGATGACCACTCCTTTGTCTAATTCACCTCTCATCCTGGCATAAGATACTCCCATCACCATGACTGTGGGGGCATAGAAAATTCTTCAACTAGTGTCAAAAGTAAGGGTGGAAGAGTAGCTCTGCTGTTTTTAGGCGTTGATATTCACAGACACACACACACACACACACACGCTCACACACACACACAGCCAGGGAAATACAGCCATTGACACTTCAATACAAATACTCATGTTTACACTCACTCGGGCCTAGACATATATGATCTGTCACACACACTTGCATTTCTGTAAGTAAATGATAATCACGAGAACAGAGGAACAGCAGTAGCATGCATTTACATTATAGAATGGATATGACACGAATCACCACATGTGCGCACACACACGCACACACACGCACACCCATTCACTCAGTGATACTGTAAGCTATTGAGTCAGACAAGTCAAAGCGTTTCAAAGTTAGTATGTGTGTCTGTGACTGTGTGTGTAATAATCCATTGGTTCTGTTCTGTGCTGATTCCAGGCACTAAGCCCTGCCACAATTATTCAAATCCAGGCTTTTAGTTGCAGCACACCTCTCTCCATGGGCCTATGAGCCGGTAATCTTGCCTTTGGCCCTGCATATCAAATGGCCTTAACTCCCATAAGGAATGCATATGAAGAGGAGCCACTAGTGGCTTAATCCGCCCTGTTTAAGTTGCTGAAACGTACACCTGTCACGCCGTCTCGCACCGAAGCTTGTGGCTACTGATAGCTGGGATGTAATTCCAAAGGCGTGTAGCTTTTTAGTCATTTCTAAAAGTATTATCACACTGTTTAGAGTGAGAGGTGTGGGGGGTGTTGAAGACCTCCCTCCTGTCCTGACTTGATGTCATCTTTTCTTCATACTTATTAATGGTTGCTTTCTGCCAGCCATTGCCGCAGTCTTTCAACAATCCTCTTGCATTTCCTGCCTTGTATCTTTTTTTATTCAACCCCTTATCAGCTCGCTCATATCATTTCTGTTGTATAATGTAATAGTTGAAATGTAATCATTATTTAATAGATGAACTGTGTTCAAGTTCAAAATTGTTCATTTTTGCTTGAGCCTATATCGGGTAACTTACAACAGGGTACACCGGGGACCGGTTTCCAGACAATCGCAGGGCACATCTTTGGCCAGAACAAACAGCCATTCACACTCACATGCACAATTAAGAGTCTTCTATGAACCTAAAATGCATGTTTATGGCAAACGGGAGCAAACAGGCCTTTCTGAAGAAAAGCCATGCAAGCAATATCGCTGCAGTCATCTAAAGACTAACAATATTCAAGGTTAAAACATGTTTTCTCTGGGAGAAAGTGAGGAGGAAATCTGATAAAATAGTGTAAATTGCGGTATTGATTTTACTGTATCATTTACATTCTGCATTTGAGAATGTGTTTGAATCATTGCTGGTATTTATAATTTAATCAGTATATGTGGAGTTATTTGAGTCAATAAACATTGGTTGGAAATGGTTCCAAATTAGTACACAAGGGTGTGTTATGTCCACGGATATGCCAGACATGATTTAAGTGATGCATCATCTCCTCCACAAGGAACTCACTATATGTATTAGGAGTACAAATGGACACAGACACACACACCTACGCACGCACAGACAAACATACGTGGTGTCTGTGGTAGGAACAGTGATCGGTTTATAGGACAGCTGTACAGCAGCCTCAGGTAAGACAGATACTCGAAACCGCTTACTCAAGGGACCAGCATGCGCTCGACATCTGTCGACACATCCACTTTTTTGGGCCAGCAGCAAGCTTTTGTTTTGAGCTGGGCATGTGATGCTTTGACTAGGATTTTTCTACTCTCACAAGCACTGATTGAGCATGTGGCGCCCAAAGTAAGGAGAGACCTCACACAAACGGAGTGCAACAACACTACCACATATGCAACCACACACACTCCCTTCCAGGCTCCCAGAGCTCTTCAGCTGGCATCTGTGAGGCCCCTACAGCCACATGCTGCCAGGCTGTCTGAGGCTGGACTTTCACCCAAAGCGGGACACTGCCAGCGGGCCAATGTTCTACCAGTGGCCCAGGACTGAAGGCCTGCAGAGGTTTAGTCCCACTAGTATGTCTGCCTGTGTGTGTACTTTAACTGACTATGTTGGCGTAGATGTCTTTGCCATCTGCTTATTTGGTCAGACTCGCACCCCACATAACATTACAGTAAGACTGTCAAATGTATGTACAGGCCCACAAATATGCATTGATCAAGAGAAACACACACATACTGTCGACTGGTTTGTCTTGTGGATGACTTCCTTTGCCTATAAGGCCAACTCACCTCATATGCACACACACACACTTGGGTACGCAGTCACACGATTGGAAATATACACGAACGCACATGCCTACAAGCCCACTCAGTGGACAATTCATAAGGTATACTTGTGCACAATCCATTTACCCAACATCCATTCATTTTCTATACCACTGGTACTCATTATGGGTGATCTGAAGCCCATCCCAGCTGACTTTGGGTGAGACGGAGGGTACATTCTGGTCGATAGCCAATCGCATGGCACATGCAGGTATAGACAACCAAACATTCACATTCACCTTCACAATTTAGAGTTCTCAATTGAATTAACATGCATGTTTTTCTAATGTGGAATGAAGCCAGAGTACGTGGTGAAAACACACGCAAACCTTACACATGAAGGTCAGTTTCTGCTGGGCTAAATGCACTTAATCAGATTATGTATTTCATATTTTGGGTGCCCTGTCTATCAATATAACATAGGAGAACTTTTTTAAATGAATTTCCAACACTAAAAGTATCATGAAATGCAATCTGTTAAAATGCAACTCTTGTTTTAAATCTGACTAGATTGCAGGTGTAAGTCTGAAAGTGTAGAGAGCATGTGAGGCTGTATATAAAAACACAGATGCAAGCAGACTGAGTCTTTGACACTCCACATTAGCAAACATTCTGTTCATTTTGTCCATGTTCTTATGTAATTCATGAAACTGTAATGTACCATTCGTGCTGCTATGTGATCTATGGCCACCCAATGTACTCTGCCACCTGCTTGGTGTTTGGGTGGTGCTGGACACACTAAGAGAAAAACAGCCTTATCTCATCAGGACTCAAAAAAGCAAACTGAAGAAAATGTACTTGAGGTGATTACAGCTAGATGCAGCAGTGGCATATGGCTCACTTTATTGATATGTTTCTCTTTCTTATGAAGTACTGTAACTTTATTCAACATATCATTCAAAGAGACTTGCCATTATCTTGCTGAAATAAGCAGGGACGTCCCTGAAAAAGATGTGGCCTTGGATGGCAGCATATGGTGCTACAAAATCTGTATGTACTTTTTTTGTGGAGGGTACTCTGGGGGTATGGTGTGCTGGAGCCCTTGATTCAGGCTGTTCAGTCCCCGTGTCAGAGTTTGGTCCGCATTTCCTGCATTAAGGCAGATTTGTTTTTAGCGAGTCGGGATGGGTATCTTTAGATTAAAACCATAATACTGGATGGATGAACGGATGGCATCAGACCTTGCCATGCTACCATAAAAAAAAAGAAAATAGAAAGCCCTACGTATGTTGAACATGCAGTTTGATAGAAGGAAAAAGTCTGGAACAACTGTATTGATTTAAGCGGTTTGTTGTTGTTGTTGTTGTTAAATCAGTTGATTTAAGATTTAATCCATTACAAGTTTGTTTTTAGGTATATCAAATTTAGCTTATTCTGGTATAACAAATTGAGCTTAATGTTGCCATGCATTAACTTGTTTTCCAACACATCTTTATTTTCCGACCCTTGATTCATAATATAATACAGCTTTCAACACAAAGGGATTGGCCTTCCTTCTTGCTCAATTTGCTTTTGCATCTCTGTATTGTGATGCTTGGTACAACTAAAATGTAACAATCCCTATACTCCTCTTACTGTATTTACACACTGTCAATTTCACAGTTAAAAAGGGCAAACGTCTTAGAGTATAACCACCCATGATGCTAAAACTGCAGCTCCCTGCTTTGGTCATTGTTTTGTATCTGTGTTTAGTCACAGTCTGCATGTAGTGTTACCACAATTAAATTGACATTATGGTTGCACCCTCGCATAATGACTGAACATCCAAGTGACTGGATAGTCTCTCTTCCCAAGGATAAATGTCTCTGATTAGAGTAGGAATGCACGCTGATCAGAGGATAAGAAGCTAACCAAGGGATTCCGCATACTAAATAAAATGAAATGTCTCATGTGCTCTTTTAGAAGAAAAGCCAAGGCCATATTGATTTTAGATGTATCATATCCCTAAATCTCATTTTCCTTGCTCCAAAGCTGTCAAATGTTTTCCAGGTCCAAAAACACTTATCTCTCGAATCACGCACCTATCTATCTATCTATCTATCTATCTATCTATCTATCTATCTATCTATCTATCTATCTATCTATCTGTCTACACTAATAGCAAACTCAGTACTATGCATATGCTTGTTCTCACAGCAACTAGCGAGTCAGTAGGATTTGTGTACATGTATTTCAAACCTCCCCCACAGCCGTCACAACACACACACATGCCACACTTCTCTGTCCATACTATTATCCATTTTTCACGTACAATTGCTCTGTTATGGTAATCGCTGAAGACTCGCCATGGGCTGATTACTCACAGCTGACTTCAGAAGCTTCTCCCTCCGCTCTCCTGCCGTTCCCCTGCTGGCTCTTAATGCACTATTAACCCATTCCTGCTTATTAATTCTTTCCCAGTCATTGCAAGTAGTCTACTCCATGATATCTGTCATCATTCCATGCCCATTAGCTCCATTGGACAACAGTTATTCCTAGTGCACTGCCATCCATCCGCCCCGTTCTTTTAAAAGTGCTGCTTTATGAAGTGCAATTGTCGTGTTGGATCTTGGTGAGAAGAATTATAGGATACCATATAACCGTAATATACATGTTGTTTCACTTGTATGGACAGTTGATTCATAAGATTTTTTTTATTGATGTTAAAAAAATAAAGTCAACATTTAGCAATATTTACAAAACAGTGCTGGGTTAACTTCATGCAGGATTCGGCCTTTATAGAGCAGCTGTCTCTTGAGTACTTTCCTATGCTAGAAATCCTAGTGGAACACGCTTGGATTAAAAACAGAAATATTGCTCACATTGAATCTTGGCAGTCAGCTTTGGAACTGACGCTTATGTCAAGGCCTGCGGTTTTGGACCATCCCAAGACATACGGAGGAACGCCGAATTACACAAAGCCCCTCAGCTCTCCGGGCTCAACCACACATCGGCTTGGGTTTCCTTAAAACCACATGAAAGTGCAGTGGTAGCACTAAGTGTGGTCTTTTTGATGGAACCTTTACTGATATTTCTTCAGGCTGCTTACACAAGATTCCACACGTGTCAATCAATCAAAATCAGTGTTTGCTCTATATTTTGTGTCCAAAGCACACTCGATCATGAATGGCCTCGGAGTTCCAAAGAAAGGAAAATCTGTTTTAAAGACAGCTGTTTCAGCAAATGATCTCAGAAAAAGAAAAAAAAAAAACAGATGTGGCCCAATGTCTAATTGTGTGTTAAACCAAAAAATGCAAAAACACTGAGCTATGTCTCAAATAATACTGCTGTTTGACCACATAAAATAAAACTATAGCTTGTTGGGTGAAACCTCATCGTGTAGCTCTCAATTCAAGTAGGCTTGAATATCCAGCAGACAGAAAATAATGGCCATGATACAGGGGACTTTTATAAAAGCAAAATTACAACATATTATGTTTTGGATGCATCTTTACAATTTTAATAAAATCACATTTAGAAGAAATTGGTCATCCTCTCATGGCTTGTCTAATCAATTCTGTACAATCATAAATATATTGTACACAGAATACACTAATCACTACTATTAGCAAAAAGGTAAGCATATTTGGCTTTGGGATGACATTTCAGGATGAACCTAAAATGCACAGTGTGCTGTTCCCTAACAAGGAGGTGAATGCAAAATTAACAAGTGGTGTTTGAATGATTAATTCACATATACATTTTGTGGTTCAATTAGATTTGCTATTTAAACCGTCCTTTTCATAAATATATTCACATTTTTACATCATGATAACAAGATGACACTGAACAATTGATTAGTTGCAAAGCTTCAAAGAAAATGTTCACAGAGGGAAGTGGCCACTGAGGTTAGTGTGTCATTGGCAGGTTGCAAGAGCGATACAGAGAGACTGAGAGACAAAGCTGGACATTTTACAAAAAAATTGTGCCCAGTTTATCGCCTACCGCCTACAGCTGGGGTACCCTTCCGCCATCAATCTATCCGCCTTTTTGTCCGGCGTAAAAAATAGCAATCGCCTATAGGCTGGGCCGCCTCTGATTTTAAATGGGCTTCTGTTAGTGTTTCCGACTTCAACACACTACCACAGCATCATGCCTATTCTTGTCTACTTTATATATAAAAAATGTATCTGGTGTAATCATCCATCCAATTACTATTTTTGCTCTTTGAGCTGAAGCGTATCTCAGGTGACTTTGCATGAGTGGCGTGGTACACCCTGGACTGGTTGCCAGTCAGTTGGAAAAGTCAAAGTTATCTATTCTCTACTTGTTACTAAAAACCTTATCATATTGTATATCAGTTCTGTGGTACATGTAACATTACCCCTTATGGAAATGATACAGCACTGATATAAGGTAAAACATCATATTTCCAAACAGTATTGTTTGATCTGTGTGTTCCTGTTCATTCAAATTAAGTTTTGACTTGAGATTGTCAGTTACTGACATTTTTACTAGGCTTTTGGTTTTTTCAAGGTTTTTGGTGTTAATCAGCGATCAGGTTTGAACAAAAACGATACTCGATCACTGATTACTGCAAGAATAATAATGTATATCATGATTCATGTGTTAGATTTTTCATGATTAAGCTTTGTAGCTTTATTAGCTTGTGGGTTTAGCTTTAGCTTTTTCCATATCTAGGCCCAACTTGCTTAGTGTGCTTTGCTTCCAAAACAGTATGTATGATAAAGGCTCACACAAACACACGCACGCACCCCGACACACACACACACACACATGCACATACACACACACACACACCCACACACCTACATAGACAAAAAAAGTTCAGAGTGTTCCAGCTGCTTTCACTACCCTTTCCCTTAGAGCTGGAACACCTTTGTAATCAGGGACTCCTAAGAAAATAAAAAGGAGGAGGCGAAGGAGCCGGGCAGAGGGTTTTAGGAACTGTAATCGTACACTTCCCTGCGCTCTCCTTGAAAGTAAACAGACAATATTGTGTCGAGTGTCTTCTCTCCTCAATGTGTGCGTTTTTTACTAATGTCTCACTTGGTGTGAACCTGACAATTACGTCCGAAGATAGAGCATTATATCTATTTAAAAAATGTGTATATTTACTCTACAATCGACTGTAACTTCCGCTTCCCAGGGCAGATGCTTTCCACTCACAAGATACCCCAGAAGGCTACGAATAGATTAACTGTCAGGCTCACATATACACTATGGCAGCACAGAATGAACAAGGTTGTGTTTGCCGTAATGTCTTATTTTGCAGATCCGATCAATGACATCATTGGTAGATCGCACAAATTATGACATTGCAGTCGATCAGTGATTTTTGCATTGGTGTAAAGTCTCAATTTTATATTTACTTCATGAAGTCAGCCTTTTTCATTGTCATTAAATTAAACCACAATTTTTTTGTATAAATATTTGTTTTGCTTATTTATACATGTATTTATTTTATTACTTCAAGCTGTGGATTGTGACCAAAAGAACAAGATCTCAGATACAAGCGGCCGAAATTAGTTTCTTCAGCAGGGTCTTCCAGACTCTCCCTTAGAGGTAAGGTAAGAAGCTTGGTCTTCCGTGAGGGGATCAGAGTCGAACCACTGCTCCTCTGCATTGAGAGGAGCCAGTTGAGGTGGTTCGGGCATCTTTTTAGGATGCCTCACTGGTGAGGTGTTCAGCACTATGCGTCCCGGCTGGCTAGGGGAACTCTTGGGATCCCCTAGGAGAAGATGGACGAAGTGGCTGGGGAGAGGGGAGTCTGACCTTCCCTGCTTAAGCTGTGACCTCAGATAAACAGAAGGGGGTGGATGAATGCTTTTATTCATTTTAACAAATATGGTGTCTTATGTGTGAGAGGATCTCGTTATATTGAATTTTATTCATTTACATATTTATGGAAAACTGCTGTCATGAAAATTTTGCAGGAATTTAGAAAGAAAGTTTACTGCAGAATATGTCCCAAAACGGTTGCTGTCAGAAGTGCACATTCTTACAACCCTGTATTGATACAACCCCCACACTCCCCAAAAATGGGGAATCCAGCTGCAAAAAAAAAAAAAAAAAAAAAACACAATACATTTTGGCATGATCCATTTTAATACAATTTCAAAATATTAGTGTGCATATTAAAAAAGAATCATAGATTACTTTTGTTGTTTAGGCAACTCAGGCAAACAACTTTTTTTTTTTTTTTTTTTACTGAACTGACTTACTTTGCCATTAAGAGGCAATTTTTTTGTTCGATCGTGTTCCCTGTTTGTAAGTACAATCAATCTAACTGTATAGTGATAGTGAAATTTCCCCTCACTGCTGTATAGAGGGGCTATTTTCTATTAAAAAATGCCACTTTTTTTCAGTTGGGCTGTCTTATGTCAAGGCAAAAAGAAATGAAAAAGTAACAAGTTTCCACATGACAGGGCTGCCGTGGAGAAAAGGACATTCGACAAGGACACAGGTATACAATCAGTCCCACTTTTTTTTCAAAAACCAAAAGGTCACTTGTGGACTGTATTTACCGACCAACACTCCCTGAAATGGCTGCCTCTCTAATGAATTTGCAGTTGTTTGCTCGCCATTGTATCTGTGTGAAATGTCGACTTGTGACTGGCGCTTTCTGTGCACACTGACGCCAAATATCCTCTGCTTAATGGTGATTGAAATAGGGATGCTGCCTGTCTCGGAAACCACTTAATGTCAACATGTCAGAGGTATCAGGGGGGAACTAAGTCCAAAACTACTGGACTGTCAAATCATAAACGCCGTGGGGAACAGATTTCTCAGGGATCTGCAGGCGATGAAAAGAATCAGCAGAGGTTTTGACAGGGATTTCATTTGGCATGGCTCATGTCTCCAAATTAATCCCGTGACAAAATTATGGTTTTCTTTTATCCCCCATAGTCCCATTTCGTGGGCTTCAATGTTGCAGATCTCAGGGAAGGACCGGTGATCAAAATTAACGAGCAACAGAAAGGGGTGGGGGAGAATTAATTTTTATTTGATTTAATGTATTGAGTTTGAAACAAGTTTGCCACATTGGTTGTAGCGTTTTATGCAGAAGACAAAATTAACCATAGTCTAATCAACAACAATTCTTCTATTCTATTCTATTCTATTCTCTCGTGACAATGCTGCAAATGAAGAAATGTTAAATGCACCCATTTTAGTATTATAATTTTTGTAATACTTGCTTACAATTTTGTCCTGGTTTTAAAGAGGTTAAAATCTGTGAACTGGTGCATAGTAGTTTTCTTTGTATGTGCTACGTGACGAGTTTATGTACCCATCAATTTTCTATAGAATGAAATAGAATAATATTTTTTGTTGTTGTATACACACACATTTATATGAAATTTCACCTCTGCATTTGAACCCATCACAGTAAGGACACTACAAACACACACCGGAGCAGGTGCCTACTTTCACATCCGGGAAGCCATTCGCCGTGTCAGTGTCTTGATCAAGATCAACCGTGTGATCTGCCATCATTGCAGAACCCTAAAGAAAAAAAAATAGGTGGGGTGACTAGGGTGGAACAATGACTCAATCAGGGGTGAAATAAAATCAAACAAGCACACCTGCAGTTAGCCTCACAACTTCGAGATTAACAGGTCAGACTACATTGTGTTTTCTCGTAATGGTCGCAGGTAACTAAACACTCTTGCAGTCAACTTTGGGCCAGAGTTGGGGTACACCTGCACACTTCATCAGTATAGCAGGGCAGATATAGGTAAACAATCATTCACTCACATTCAAACTTATGGACAATTTGGTCTCCAGTTAACCTAACGTGTGTCTGTAGAAATTAGGAAGAAGCCTGAATACCCGGGAAAATAACAAGTCAAAAAAAAAAAGGCAGAGGCATTTCCATCCAGAGTTTGGGAATACAATATACTCAGTGAATATTGACAATTAAAATGAAAAAAAAAAAAGGAAAATTCCCATCACAGCATCAGACTGCCATAACTTCAATTCACCTAAGGAAAATTCCCATCACAGCATCAGACTGCCATAACTTCAATTCACCTAATTTTAACATGAACGTAGTCATTTAGGATCACAAACATAAATCTTTTAGTTTTGTCAAGTCCTGTATGTGGCTATCCAACTTCTCTCCAATAAACGCACAAAAGCCTACACTTGCCTCTCAGACAGTCTCTTCCCCAAAATAATGTGAACAACTTGTAAAGGGGAATGCAAGGCATGCAGAGGGGAAAACACAATGGTGAAAGAGTGACAAATAGAACAGAGAGAAAAAGAAAGAGAATAAGACATGGGCTGTGATACATACTAATGACATCATTATACGCCCCTCCCAAACATGTTTACTTCCCAGATATTTTCCCCTCGTTACCCAAAAGCACCCCATCCAACCTCTGCCATCCCTCCATGTGCACGGATCTTTTTGTTTCCAATATCCCTTCTTCTTCAGTTGAAATGCAAAATGTGGCTAATTTTAGGGTATTTACGCAAAATCCTGAGGTTGGCAGGCAGCAATTCATGCTGTTCCTACTGCACTGTTAGAATGTGTGTGTGTGTCGGGGTGCGTGTGTTTGTGTTTTGCTTGGCCGTTTGTCTAGGGCTCCCCTCAGAGTAAGCGCTCTTTTTCCCTGGCATTGAACTTGACCCTGTGCAACCCTTCTATAATGAGTGGATTGAAAACATCTCACTTTGGAATGCTGTGTGGGGAACAGGGAGACCATAGTTGCCCTCACTCCCTCAGCATGGACTGTGTGTGTGGGGGTGTGTGCATGTGTGTGTGTGCGTGTTGTTGGGGGATGAGGGGGTGCAATCTATTTGGAAAAGATAAAGACTCTATGTCATCCTCTGCTATAGTCTGCCACTAAATACAGAGCACATGCTGATATGAATGCATGTTGACACACACAAAAGCTGAGTAAGAGGTGTGATGTACTATAGTTGACATGAACATTATTTCATCTTACTTAAGAATCTTAAGCATAGAAAAATATTTCTCAACATGGTGAAATTGATTATTCTGTGAGCTCACCTGCAGAAAAAAACAATTTTCTGCAAAATTAGTTGGATGGATGGATGGATGGATGGATGGATGGATGGATGGATGGATGGATGGATGGATGGATGGATGGATGGATGGATGGATGGATGGATGGATGGATGGATGGATGGATGGATGGATGGATAGATAGATAGATAGATAGATAGATAGATAGATAGATAGATAGATAGATAGATAGATAGATAGATAGATGCAATTCAGTTCTAGAGATAGACCGATATGCTTTTTTCAAGGCCGATACCGATTTCAAGGCCGATACCGATTATTAGTAGCCAAGGAGGCCGATATTTGGAGCCGATATGCATTTTCACAAAAAAGGAAAATATTGACGTCAAAATAAAATATATAAAACTTTGTTTAATCGTCTTTGAGTGTAGGTTTATTGAATATTTTTCAGATTTGCATAACGTTGATTTAAAAAATATATATCTATTTTTATAAATGTTTGCCAATGTGTTTGTTGTAAAATTCTCAAAAAAGAGATATTGTATTGTATTGACTTCAAATAAAAACAAAAAGGCGGGGCTAGTAGAATCTCTTGTAAAGTTCATGAAAATTTAAACAAGTACTTCCTTGAAGTTAACACTGTTTTAAATTGATTTATTATCGGCCATCAGATTTTTAAAAAAGGCTGATACCGATATACGTCAAAATACTGAATATCAGGACCGTTAATCAGCTCGGGTGATAATCGGTCTATCCCTAGCCAGTTCACAAGGGCTGCAGCTTAAGCAAGGAAACCCAGACTTCCCTCTCCCGACCCACTTTGTCCATTTCCCAAGGCTTTCCCAGAACAACCGAAAGATATAAGTCACTCCAGCCTATCCTCGGCCATGCCCAGAATACCTCACCGTTAACGTTACATGAAAAAATCTTGATATTAAAGGGCAGATAATAGTGTTTTAAACAGCAAAATAGAGAAAGAAAATCTCCTTATGAGACCTAAAAACTGACTGTGATCATGGCTCCTTATGGCCATGCAGCGATGATTGAATTGTGAATCCATATGGCCAGTCCGACAAATTCGTCTTTGCTGGTTAGTGGAGCAGGTCAACGATAGAAGCCTGGTGCTGAACATACTCTTCTGCCTGATGAAAGTCTGGTGCAGAGGTTGCTGGGTGCTGGGATTTCAGTTTTTGGGACTTGTTACTGTAATTATGCTTTTTTTTTTTTTTTGTGTTTAAGACCAGCTACCAAGTACCTTTTTTTGCCTTTTGGGGTCATATTTTGTGTTTATTATTTGGACCTTGAACACCTGCCTTGCTTTGCCTGTTTCCTTGCGCTTGGGTCTACCGTCTTTTGTCTGCACTCCACCACGACAAACACTTATCATGACAGAATGATCAAAGCAAACCAAGACCCAGAGGGAAACACACGGCGTCGGCCCGTATACCATCGTTCTCCTCCCCTTTACCATCAGTCTGCCGAGCAAGCCACTCCATAGCCAAAAGGTCTCTTGTCATTTTCTCTCTGTTCTACGTCTTCTTTGTGATAGTTTTTCTGCCCGCCCATGGTAGCATCCTCTTGACACATTTTAATAGTCTCTGATTTTTCAGACTGTGTAGATTAAGGCCCCAAATTATATAACCTCCTTCCAAATTCTAACTACGACTCAGATTTGGATTTTTCCCATTCTTTGTCCTGTTTTTTTAGTCCAAGGGTGCTCAATCTTTTTTGACTCAAAATCTACTTTTCAAGAAATTAACCTCCCTCAATCGACCATTTTTCGACAGGGGTGGGAGGTGTGGTATGCCGCGGATGCACATTCATCCACTCTTGGCGGCGGATATGTGTAACCAGTTTATAATTTTACTCTTGCGGTGTCCACCCAACTCTGAGATCGAGCCTGTGCCGCCTACAAGCCTGCAGTTCGAGAGCAACTGTAAGCCTGACCATTGAGCTAAAATTCCAGGCTGCCAGTTCTACTCAGCACCATATTTGAAGGGACAGGAAGTGGTATTTACAAATGACCAATATTTTTTATATGCTTTTTGTGGAAGTGAGACTGATAGTGTGTGCAAGCTGTAGTGTACACTAAGACAAAATACATAATGATAACACACACACAAACACACAAGCCGGGATTGAACCCATGACCTCTGAACTGTGAGGCGGACGTGCTAACCAGTCGACCACAGTATAAACATCCATTTCTATTTCAGATTTTTTTGGGAACACTCATCTGAGCATAAATATACTGGATATTTTGAAGAAATCTTGAATCTAAAAAAAGAGTTAAATGTCCATTACGTAACAAAATGAAGAATGTTCAGAGTTCTTCAACCGAGTAGGAGAGACCAGAATTTTCAAGCCCTGATTTTAGGAGGCAAATCTCAAGTTTTGCCCTGGTTTGCTGCAGTTTGGCCAGCGTGATTTGTCCTGTGCCAAGGGTATCTGTGCTTCCGTTCTTTCGGTTTGTCGTTTACCATAATACTTGCGTGTATTGTCCTACAGAACATTGCTACTAGGCGTAATGTCACTCTTTGTGATGATGTACCTGAGCCTGTTCAAGAACCAGACCGACCTCTGGCATTCTGTCAGAATGAGAAACCTGACTGGATGTGTAGTAAAGGATGCAATTGTTAACAAATATATATATATAAATGAATGACATGAACACCAATAGATTCTAATTTAAAAAAAATAAATGATATATATATATATATATATATATATATATATATATATATATATATATATATATATATATATTCATTTATTTTTTTTAAATTAGAATCTATTTGGTGTTCATGTCATGGGGGCACGTTATTTTTATTTTTACTTTACTAATACTTTACTGAAAAGCTTAATTGGTCGACTTTATCTACTTTATTACTGTAACAGAAAAAACAATCAAAAATATAAATTCAGTTTATACACAAAATGATGCAAATGTATTATTTGACAAATTTTAAAGTTTGCTGTGTTTTTCTTAAGAATTATGATTTTACTCAGGAACAGATGTGTTTTCATTTCTAAATGGCCTGACAACTCCAGGTGGAAATAGTCTGGGTCCTCTTCATCTGATATGTCAAATCCTGAGTCAAAGCCCATACAAGTAATAGGCTCTACCTCTATCAGCGTCATTTGTACAGCATATTCTCAAAGCCTAGCAGCCATGATGCTCTAGATGAGGACATACCTGTAAATTTTTGGGGGATTGGTACACAAAACTATAAGTCAATAGGCAGAGCTGAATGCAGCAGCTTTATGTTAGCCAGTGTTAGTTTAGTTGGCTAGTGTAGCTAACTACAAAGTAGTAATTCAAAGATAACTACAGATATGAACATACTGTAGGTAGATGCTAGGAGGGGAAAAGGCAACAGCACATTCCGTGCATGTGGAAAGCAAGGAAACCTGAAAAAAGACGATGCTGGCAGATTGTGCTGCATACAATTACGACAATGGAACAAGAAATAATCTTTTATAGATTTTTTCTAAAACAGCGATTGCTTATCTTGTTTTCATACCTTTAGAGATAACACAAAATTCATGGATGTGGGAAAAAAAGTTCATATTTTATAACAGCGCATATTTTGAGGTATAAAAATGATAATACTTGATATACTGTATGTCTTGTTACTGTAAAAATAACCTTAAATGTGGGATTCGATTTGTGGATCAGCAGTAGGCAATCATAGTTGATGAAAATCAAAAGGTATGTAGAGTTAACCTTTGAAATTCCATTGAAAGTGCTTGGGTTATTTTTGAGCCCACACATGGAAAAGTGTGGTACCAGTACAAAAAAAATAATAACTTAAAAAACTACAACAATTAGATAAAAATCCAAATAGCCTCATGTCAAAGATAATCCATTAGAGGAATACGTGGAAGATTCAACCAATAATCATTCAATAGTATGATTAACATACTATTAATCATTTTTGACCCCACTTATACATCTAAGTGTTAACACATCAAAATGTATTTGTTCTGTAATACATAATTTAATTCACTAAGTGCAATGTATCATGATATCATTCTGTTTTAATATTATTTTAATATTGGTTTTAGTATGAACCCAATTCAATTTTGACAAACCATAGTTCTTGCTATTTTACCGTAACATGAACAAAGCTTGAACCGAAAATGCATGAAATGGTTTGCAAACCAAACTGGAAACTGGATCTTGGTGTCCATCTCAAATTATTTCATTTGATCTCTACAGGGGCCAAAATTAGTTGGCACAGTACCCCCTTATGTGGATTTGTAATTTTTTATTTTTTTATTCCTGTGTGTACCTGTCTCCTTGTCATGTCTTAATCTCCACCTGGTCCCATCATCTGTGGTGGTAAGTCTCTCCCCTGTGTTTGGTCGAGGGTGATAAATACATTTTTGAGAATACCCTGTCATGCCTTGCCATCTTATTCCATCACAAGATTTGGTAAAACAATTGGTGCATTCTCTTTAATTTCATTACTCCAGTCAAAACTGTTAAAAAATTGTGAGCTCAGTGAAATTAAAAGTCAGCAAAAAATATGACAGGTGGCCTCATAAATTTGTGAAGTACTTTCCAGGTATATTAGATTGTATAATTTTATATTGGTGATAAATTAAAATCCAAACATTGGGATACTCAGGTTTCTTTAATTTAGTCTTTCTGCTTTTCTTATTTATATTAAATAAAACAGAATATGATAAAACATTAAAATGGCAATAATGGGGTGTGTGAGTGTGTGTGGGCAAGCGTGTCCAGTGGACCTGGCAGAGTATGACGTTGAGCTGTGTTTGATCTTAATCCTGCTCTAGCTGTCACCATCCATCACACAAACACACGCGCACACACAAACTCTCATATCAGAGGGAGGGGCTAGTGACAGCACACTGAGGGGAGGGCTCATGAATAATAAACAGGTCCAGGTACGCACACAGACACACACACGCGCACTTCCCATATAACCTCGCCCCTGTGCTACCCCTCACCCTCCTCCCTGCAGCCTCCATGTTTATGCATCACACCCTGTTTCATATGTATCGACCGCATCGTTCCCTCTGTTGTCACGGGAACTGATGACACAGGCTGCATTAAGAATGATGGCCCTTCTTCAGTATACTGTGCTGTTAGTGTACAACTGTACATCTACACACAAAAACATTCTTGCTTACAGAAACAACGCAGAGCTCGTCTCATTCACTCACACACAAACATATATACATACTAAGTGAGTGATGTTACACACATTTCCCTTGGGGAATTAATAACAGAAGCTGCCCGAAACAGAAGGGAGAAAAAAATAATACATTGACCAACTCACCAACTAAGAGGGACATTTCAAGAGGGAGTTGTGAATGAAGTTGGTATCCTTCGGGAAAAAAAAAACAAAAAAAAAACTTGCAATGGTCACTAAAATTATTCATTACTCTAATCATAAATGTGGTCCAACAAACCAACTAATCCAACAGCGCTGGACAACAATTATGCGACCTTTAAACATATTTTATGTAAGCCCACTAGTTGAAACAAGGCATTCTTTTAAATACTGAGTTTGTGGAATAAGAGTTAATCCACTCGTTCTTAGCCATCTCTCAGGCCGTCCATTTTGTCACTTCTGTCGACTGAAAATGACATCACAGTTGCTCAGGGATCAGGTAATGACCAATCATAGCTCACCTGTTTTTGCAGCTGAGCCGTGATTGGTCTTTACCTGAGCCCTGACTAGCTGTGATATCATTTTCAGTCGACAGAAATGACAAAATTGTCGCCCCCTGAGATGGCTAAAAAGGGGTGGATTTAGCTGCTTAACTCATATTCCACAAACACAATATTAATCAGGATGCCGTGTTTCAACTAGTGGGCCTGCTGGGAACATATTCTTTAAAAAGACATGTTTGGGTTGATTTAAGCAGAAGCTTAGGAGGATAGCTGTAATCAAATGATATCTATACTCTCACAAATATGTCTGCACCCAAAGACTAGTGATGGGAACAGCAGTTCTTTTGAGTGTACAGAATCACGGATGAATCAGAGGATGTGGCAACGGACTCCCCCCAGACCCATGGCTGTGGTGTACTTGACCGATACTGAAGCACTTCCTGGGCACTTTGGTAGTCACGTGATCCATTTTGTGCCAGAGGCATTGTGTTTGCTGTGTCCGGAACTGTGATGGGTAAAATGCAGAGGAGAAACTTTGTGTGCTGCATGTGCATGACAATAAAAACAATTCTTGTTCTTCTTCTTAAATGTATTTGTTCAAAAGATTGGTTCACTGAATCGTTTAGTGTTTTGTTATTCAGTTCACGATTCAGCCCTGAGCCGTGCCGCAGCCAGCGTACTTTCTGGGCTCCGCTGTGCACTCTGAATAGCTTTTCTGGCCGTAAGAGTGACGAAATATGCCACACATTCATTAAATAGATTAGACAGACTACTGAACGTCAGCATGTGCGGTACATGTGCGATAAAACACACTTCTTGGCGATAGAAAGACAAACAGCAACGTCTCTTGTGTGAGTGCATGGAGCAACAATCCGGGGGGGCATGGCTCAGTGGTAGAGTGGTTGTCTCCCAACCCCGAAAGTTGTGGGTTTCTTTCCTCAACAGTTATGACCATGTCGGACTGTCCTTGAAAAAAGATACTGACTCCCCTGATGCTGCGTCTTCAGTAGGTAAATGAGGAAGCAGTGTTCAAGTGCTTTGAGTACCTAAGGCACCATTTTTGACTGCCCGGGTCAGCAATTCATGTTGCATGGTAAGTGGAGGGACGCAACGCAACGCAATGCTTTACTTCAATTCCTGCCCATGTATTTGAACAATACGCACAGTCCTGAAGTCATTGATAATTGCAGTATTGGATTGAAAAAGAAAATCAATGTAAAGCACAGACGATAAACATAATTGAATGTATTCATTATCATTTTTTTTTTACCCTTCACATGCAGAGAACGGCCCACAAGGGGCAGCACTGCCTCACTTGCCTACCCTGAGCGCACGTCCATGCATGCCACCATGTTTACTCCTGTTGCAGTGAGTAAATGCAATAAGTAAAATATTCCAGTCTTAGTACATCGACACGCCACCAACAGTGCACACATACTGTTAGAATGAAAGCAATTTAGCCCTTGCTATTTAGGATCTTGTCAAATCAAACCTATTTTGATACATTTTGCATTATTTCAACCGAGACTTAAGAAAGTTGGTCTTGGCATCTGCTTGAGAGGAGTTGGTTAGAAATGTCTCACTGCTTTTTCCCTTCTTTTTTATTCTGTGCAGGGGGTGGGGGTACATTCACAGGATTGGTGTCCCTGACCCTTAGAATTCTCCCCTTGGTTTAATTACCACACCACAAAGGCGTGAATGGAGGCATAAATGGTTGTCCATCACTGTGCTCTGTGGCTGTGTTCAAATTCACAGGCTGGGTCCGACGATGGCCCCATTTCTGCCGTATGACGTCACTGCCGGCACAACTTGACTGCATGTGGTGTCCAAATTCACATTAAGCCCTTACAAATTTGCTTTATGCCCTCCACGGAAGCTACATGAGGATGAGCCTTTGAAGACGTCGAAGGACCCAAACTGCGTGATACTTTCACACTTGAAGTGTAACTGTGCCAGAGCAAGAAGCATCAGCAACTACATGTTTTCTCAGGCAAGAAGTATATTAAAATGGCCACGTTTGGGCAGAAACAGACGGCAACACATGATAAATGTGTTGCTTTTCTGGAATGTAAACAGGGATGACTGCAAGCTATGATTGTTGTGCCTCTTGTGGCTGTTAATCGCACTTTATTTAGCGATTCTTGACATAAATTAGTCACTTTGTCGGGCCATGTGACGACACTGTAAAATAGTACATTACTACCCACTTCTGTACAAAAGACAGATGAAGGAATGTGATGTTGGTGTTTCTCTCTCGAGGTGAAATTAGCAAGGCGCATGGCTTGTGGAAGGATTTCCTCACTCTTTCTGTGGAGCAGGACAGTGAGCAGTCTGTCACTGAAGCTGCTCCTCTGCCTGGAGATGGTACTGCGCAGTGGATGCTGTGGATTGTCCATCATAGGAAGAAGCATGTTTCGCATAAAAATCTCAGGGTGCCCAACTCTGTGTCCACGTCAGATCTATCCTTCTTCCTCAGTTTATCCAGGTGAGAAGCCAATAGTGAGCGTATTTCTGAATGCTCTTACAATGACTGAATTGCGGCGGATTTTGCGGCGGGGGAACATTAATGTTCATGGTATCTTTTTATGTAATACAAATTGCCTACTGGAGATGGCATGCACGTGGAAAAAACAAATACAAGTTTATTAAAAAAATACTTGAATTCAAACGAATAAAAATTAAGACATCATTGGGAATTTTGAGTATAAAATTATTTAGTTAATTATATTGATTCAGTCGATCAATAACTTTGTGTGGCCAGCATCAGTGTGCATGTCCACTTCCGGGTCGTTTAAATGTACGTTGGCGCTGGTTGAGATTTTTACGGTCTAAAGATGTCCCACACAAGGACATACTTCACATGCAAAGGGATAACGTACTAAGTGACAACAGTTAACAAAACAAAATTGCTGTCTTAGATTGCATACACAAGACAGGCTGGGTGTGTTTCCGTCAGTTTTTTTTTTTCTGAACTTTATTCAGACAATACAATATACAATATTATATATATATATATATATATATATATATATATATATATATATATATATATATATATACAATATTATATATATATATATATATATATATATATATATATATAAACATACATACTTGGCCCCGTTTGTGATTCAGTCCCACATAAAGCATTTGTGTACAGAAATTAAAGTCAGTTTTCGATAATATATATGTAGTTCAAGAAAAAAAAAATACTGACTTGTTTCATTGATGCCCATGTGATATGGAAGTATGTTTGTTTCTTGTTTGTGAGTTACAAAAAATGGAGTGTACAATGAATCTGCTCTTCAAATTTGTTTTGTTTCTGTATTCAAAACCTGAAGCAGTTTTGCATAAATGCATCAGTCACTCATGAATGACAACAGAGTATAACTTAGGCTGTAGAATTTCCTGTTTGATTTCATTATTTTCATATTTTGCATACACAGATGAGTGCAATAATGGCACACTGTACACAGTGACTTGTTTGTTTGAAATATTCCCTTAAATGAGTCTGATTGCAGCAGATATAAATTAAACAAAAGAAAATTTTGTCATAAGACTGCAACACAGAGCATTTTAAATCACCAGATTGCTGCAAGCACAGATTTCGATGTGATTTAAGCTTGTGCCTCATAATTTTCTTTCTTGTTTTTGTAAAAGTAAACACTGATGAAAGCTGCCCATTACCTTATTTGCATCTAAATGTAGTTATCTGTTGAGAGCTATGAGAACTTGAGCAGAACAAAATTCAGCCTTCATTAAAAGAGTATTCATTGTTCCTGTCGTATTCTCTTACGTGTATTTTCTATCTTGCTTTCACCTTCACCATGTTGTCTTCCTCTTACTAATGGTCAAATTTCTCAAAGTCAAGAAAAGTCAAAGAAGTAAAAGGAACTACCATAACTACAGACAAGTATAGTATATATATTACAACAATTAACTCATTAAGTCAAACTATTTTTTCCCCAGTAAACTTGAGTAAATTCACATCACATCATTGACATCAGATGACCAATGACAAAGATGCTGGAAGAGAACAACATACATCTGACATAGAGAGTTAGCGTGAATAATTTAAATGATCATAAAGGCTTTTAAGGCATACTTTCAAACTTGTCCTTTTCCCTAGTTAAACATTTTAACGAAGTTTAATTGTGTCTGACTAACTTTATAGCTTCAGCTACTTTAATTGCCTGTCTTTTCCTGCATCTGCATTTCATTGTGACAGACAGGTGTCACAGTCAGCAATAGGAGGCAATCTGTCAATAAATGGCAGGCTCTGTGTGTAAGTTCTGAAGTCATGATAGACTTTTGATCACAATTGTGGATTGAGATAAATTAACTTGTTGCTGTTCTCTGGTTGCATTATTAAAAGAGGATGGAATTAGAGGTGGAAATAAGTCACATACTGTATGTGCAAGTTTCATGTCATAACCTTCAAGTCTCAAGCAAGTCCCAAGTTACTGTGGGAAAAAAATCAAGTCACGTCACAACCAAATTTCAAGCAAGTCGAGTCGACGCATACAATATTGCTCAGTCACAACAAATTAAAGACATTTTTTTAAAGTTAGCTTGCCTGTCTTTGTGGGTTTTGTAGTGACGAATGAAGGTTGACGTCATTTAGGCTGCAGCTACTGAATATTTTGGTATTCAGATGTCCTACTGAAATTTCGAATCAAATAATCAGGTATTCGGGTAAAACTAAAAAAATATATATTTTTTGCTTGGTTAAAGACACAGAATACAAAAAAAACACATTTCAACTTATTAATAAATGGCCAACTGGTTTTCATTTTCATATAATCAACATCCATCCATCCATTATCTGTACCGCTTCTCCTCACAAGGGTCGCGGGGCGTGCTGGAGCCTATCCCAGCTGTCTTTGGGCAGTAGGCGGGGGACACCCTGGACTGGTTGCCAGCCAATCGCAGGGCACACAGAGACAAACATCCGCACTCACAATCACACCTAGGGCCAATTTAGAGTATCCAATCAACTTACCATGCATGTTTTTGGAATGTGGGAGGAAACCGGAGTGCCCGGAGAAAACCCACGCAGGCACGGGGAGAACATGCAAACTCCACACAGGGAGGCCGGAGCCGGGATCGAACCCACGACCTCTGAACTGTGAGGCGGACGTGCTAACCAGTCGACCACCGTGCCGCCATATAATCAACATTTTATACTTTAATTTAAACTGTACACAGCAGTGTTTTCCTCAGTGAGGATTTAGAAAAATCTCTCCCCATACATTTGGGTCAATGAGACAAAGTGACATCAGAACCAGAGTAGCGGTTTTGCCTGCCTAAACAGCACAATGTGTGCAAGGTAATTTACGTCTATTTCCTTTGAAAAGTAATCCCATGGCTATAGCCAAGAGCTGCTAGTGCTTGCTAGCGTAATTAGATCATTTTTAGCACCCTTAAGAGAAAAGCAACCCAAACATGTTTTTTTCAATAATATGTACTATGCATGCCCACTAGTTGAAACATGGCATTCTGATTGATATTTTACTGATTAAGTGGCACTCCCAATTTATAAATAAAATCAAGTGTATTGTAACTGTGAGGAATTAAGCTTTTGAAGTGAACTATTAAACGGGCATTAAAAGCAATGTATATGCAACGAATATAAGTGTGTGGTTGGCTCTGTTTACCTACACTATGTAACTGTAATGATACAAGAGGGGTAAGCCACCATAATTAGAACATTATTTTATTACTTTATTCAAATTAACTTCTTGTTGAATAAAAATGATAAACTTGTGTTGTGTGTAAGCACATTTTTCCTGTGTTTCTGCTGTCTTTTATCTGTCTCTGTATGTGAGTGAAAAAAAAATGTTTTACCACTTTAGCCACTCCCCGCCTTTTCTCTGCAAGCCTACAACCCAGCAGTAATTCTGTGTTTATCAACTCGTTATTATGGCCCCTCGCATCATCATTTACAATGCAAGCATCTGCTCATTGCCGAGCCCAAGCATGGGGCAAATTGCTTTTATAGGGAAAAAAACAGCTAGTGAGAGAACACACATGGATACCCTCAGCAGCAACTGTGCACAAATCAAGACATCAAGCCCTGTACGATTTACAGTGGTCGTTAAATCTCCTGGCAGAAAGACACAGAAGCATACAAACACTTTACTAGTTCTAATAGAATCAAATGATTATCTGGCCACCATCAAAACACTCACAGTGTGTCCCAAATCCAATGAGGGAGCTTTTTCTAATTGTGATGTATTTTAGTTTTGCAGCAACTTGATGCTGCAATGTGAAAAAGAAACAGTTTCTTAGCTCGGCTCAATCTGACTCAGCGATCAATGCAATGTTAAATCAGTGGGCAATAAGACAATGGCATGACAGCCAGCCATTGTTTTCATGTTTAACACATAAACATTCACTAAATGAGAAGGACCAGTTGGTAAATTTAACTTGTAAGGAACCTATAGCTTTGGAAAAATAAAAACTTCTCTTTTTCATCCTTTGGGGCATGGGAAGGTTAGCACATACCGTTTTGTATCACTGGTGCAAACACAAAAAATGTATGTTTCTTTTTAGCTCTATCCATCAATCCATCCATCCATCCATTTTCGAGCCGCTTACCCTCACGAAGGACGCAGGCGTGCTGGAGCCTATCCCAGCTGTCTTCGGGCAGTAGGTGGGGTACACCCCGAACTGGTCTCCACCTAATTGCAGCTTTTTAGCATTCATGATTGTAAAAATAAATATTATAGGGTAAGGGCATGCACATAGAAATATGTATTAATAAATGAATATTAAAATAGTGTAAAAGTATAAAAAGTATAACTCCTTACACATCAAGATTTTTCAGATGACCTTGCTGTGCACTTTAATTGCATATTTATTGTTAATGCTCTGTCTTTATCAGACACTTCTTCTTCATGCATCACTCCTATCGAATAGTATGGTGTCAAAAAATAAATTTAAAAAATGATATGAGAACAGGTGGCGTTAATTGCTCACACGATATGCTATTGTCAGATCAGGTCTTGCATAGTATGCACAATGGCAGATTAACCTCTACTGTTTGGTGTAATTTGAGTTTCGGATTATTCAAGTAAATGATGGTCAAATTACAAATTCCCAAACCAATTTTAGGGGCATATCACTTAAGCACTCTCACTGAATATTGTTTAAATTGTCTTCACTGCTATGTCAATGCCCATATTTAAAGTACATTACTTACCGTATTTTCCGGAATATAAGACGCACTTTTATATAAGTCGCACCTATGTTGAAAATTTACTGCATTTACAGAACGATTTTGAACTGTAAATGTACATGTATGTACCTGAGCAGATTCTTTCCTATAAGTACCCTTTAACACAGCAGCAACTTTGCTGATTAAAATGGAACAAAACCAAGAAATAAAATAAGGTACTTATCTTCATTTCACTGCCTGCTGCCACTCCAGTTTGTCAATTAACGTCCACATTGCTCTGCAATGGCGTCATTTTTGACTCTGAGCTCAGTTTTATTCCTCATATTAAAAATGTAACCAAGATTGGTTTTTATCACCTTAAGAATATCGCCAGAGTCCGCCCGTTTCTCTCTCAGGCTAACGCGGAAGTGCTGATGCATGCCTTTATTTCCTGTCGTTTAGATTACTGTAATGCCCTGCTCTCTGGCCTCCCGAAAAAGAGCATTTCACCACTGCAACTACTGCAGAATTCAGCCGCTCGGGTGCTGACGAGAACCAGAGGGCGGGAGCACATTACGCCAGTTTTGAAATTGCTGCATTGGCTCCCTGTGTGTTTCAGGATCGATTTTAAAGTACTTTTATTAGTTTATAAATGTGTTAATGGTCTTGGGCCATCTTATTTATCTGATTTGCTTTTATCATACCAGCCCTCGCGGATCCTGAGGTCCTCTGGCGCCGGCCTTTTATTTATTCCAAGGGTGAGGACCAAAATGCATGGCGAGGCTGCATTCAGCCGTTTTGGTCCTCACCTTTGGAATAGCCTGCCAGAGGATGTCAGGTCTGCAGAGACTGTTGATATTTTTAAGAGGAAGCTCAAGACACACCTTTTTAGTTTGGCTTTCAACAACTTTTAAATAATTTATCTTTTCTTTTGATTGAAGATAATTCTATGTTTTGCTTTGAATGTTTTAAAGCACTTTGAGTTGCATTTTTATGTATGAAAAGTGCTATATAAATAAAATGTGATTGATTGATTGATTGAAAATGATATCACCAGCAGAAACGCAGAACATGACAGATGAGATGGACTTAGTATTTTTGGGAGTGGAGTGGGAGTAGGAAGTATTTTTGGGAGTGAAGCAAGTATGTTAATAACCCAGAAAACTGCTCTGGGAGAGGCCAGCACCAGTTGTCACAATGCACTGGAGTGATCCAGATGCATTGAAATGCACAATTGAAAGATGATTTGCCACAGTTGATATGGCATGATTCTGTCTTGTGACTGGCTCCAAGTCAACTCGTAGATTATTCAGAATTTCAAATACGGCACTGCTGAATAGACAATTTGTTGAGTAACTTGAGTCTAAAAAATGTTTACACGAGGAAAAGCTCTCCCACCTCCTTTCATTTTGAACGTGCTATGCTAGCACCGCTTTGCTTGCTGCCGTGCCTAATCCATCTATTTGCCAATATACACCTCCCATAACATGCAAAATGAACTGTGGGGAAGATTAGCATGTTTGCTCGACGCAATTGCGGGTGAGCCCACTTTGTAGCTCAGCTTCCACATCAGTTTGCGTGAGCAGTCAAGTTTCCATCCCTTTTGCGCATGCAAACCTTTTAGGCCCTCAATGTGTCTGCCACAATTGTGTGTGTGTCTTGATGGTGGCAAAAATATCTTTGACATTTATAGTAGCGCATGGAGACACACATACATCTTGTAGTTTTGTTGTTATGCTGTCCTCAATCAAGTCATGGAGTACACACACACACACACAACGGCCACTGTCATGTCAGGAGGCAAATTAGTAATGTCACCTTGTGTTATACGTGCACAGACACAACACAGTAAAGGCTACACAGTAAGTTATCTCTCTTTCATTGACATTTCAGACACTATCCTGTATTTCATCATGTAACATAGAAGCAAGCCCCAGTTTAATGCCGGAATATAGTGCCCAAATAAACCTGCGTCAGATTTATTGTGCATCAATAAAGTCTTTTGACCTCTCATGTGATATATACCACTGGCTTTACTTACGACTAGCCTGCATCATATTCATAAAAGCAATCTTTGAATGGTGTGTATTTCCCACATTGTGGCTCACCTTTACAGCAGGAGGCTCTGTGTTGTGGATATTACTTTTGGGACTCCCTCTGTTGTAAGAGCCAGAGCTTCCAGGGTCCAGTCCATTCTCCATATGTCTCTATAAATTGAATTAAAGGAAATGGCAATAATATGCAAAAGAATGAAAATATATAAAGACGTTCCAGCATCCAGTAACATGAGCAATACTTCTCTCTTACAAGGATCTTTGATCTTGGTGCGGGACACAAGCGTCTTACACCGCTTAAAAAAAAAAAAAAAAAAAAAAAAAAGGATGCAACCCGTGCAAAGAAATGCTTATTAAGATGACATTTGATTCATTTAATTCAGCCATCTACTGTGCCCACTTTTGGTTGAAAAGTAAGGTGGTACTCTTGCTGTCTGTACGATTATCTAATCTGAAATAAATGTCATTTATGGTTGTAAAGATTTCAATCCAAAGATTCTTCAGACAAATGAAAACAATGTAAATCAGAAGAATGGGAAAATGATAAATATAGCGAAAGACAAGAACATTTCATTGCAGCGCATCACATTGTATATCAAACACGGTAGAAACAGTATTAAGCCATGGCTGTGCATAGCTGATGAAACAGGCTGACAGAAGTAAAACAAGTAACTTTGAGGCATGCATGGCTATATTCTCTGCTAGTGTTGTCACCATACCAAAATGTTGACTTCCATAATGCATAAAATACCTTGATACCGGTACCAAAACAATACCACGGCAAACGTTTAAAACATCATTACAAAATTGTGAAATTCTAGCTCACAGCTAAACAACTTCAGTTTTGTTTTATCCATGCATCCATCTATCATCCTAACCGATTATCCTCACAAGGGTCGTGGGCATGCTGTAATAGGGCAGTAGGCGCGGTACATCCTGAACTGGTTGCCAGCCAATCGCAGGGCACACAGAGAAAATATATTATTGGGAAAACATGCAGGATGATGGATGAAAACGTAGTTATTTATGAATTATAACAGAAATTATCATGCAGGTTAACCATTGCTTGTAATGAAGCACCATTATATTAGCCCCATCATTTTATAGATAGTTAACATTGTTTAGATATTTGTAGATATGAACGTTTAATGCATTGATATTTTTCTGTGTAAGTTTGAAATGTCCTACTTTATAGTGTTTAAATGCAGTAGGCAGGGGACACCCTGAACTCGTTGCCAGCCAATTGCAGGGCACACAGAGACAAACATCCGCATTCACAATCACACCTAGGGGCAATTTAGAGTGATCAATTAACATACCATGCATGTTTTTGGAATGTGGGAGGAAACCAGAGTACCCGGAGAAAACCCACACAGGCACGGGGAGAACATGCAAACTCCACACAGGAAGGCCGGGGCCGGGATAGAACCCACGACCTCTGAACTGTGCGGCGGACGTGCTAACCAGTCGACCAGTGCCACCCCATTTCAAAATTTAAATTTTTAATATGAATTTTTTTTAACCTATCCTTAAATATTCACTAAAACACTTGCCTATTCTGGATTTTATGCAACGAGAAAAAAGAAGGCAGAAAACATTTTTGTGGGAAAATCCTTTCTATAGTATAAATGAAATTAATTGTATAGTAGCGTAACAGATGGCAGGAAGCTTTCTGCAAGTGTTAGTTAAACTTCACTCCTTGGAGCCTTCAAAAGAGGGTGACGGCTCGTAAGGTAGTGGCACGGGCCTTTAGTTCAGCGATCAGCGCCCTCTACTTCCAAGCCTGTGGTGGCTTGGACGGCGCAGGATCACCACTGTTAGAGAAGTGTTCCTTTAAATCGGACAAGAAATGCTTACTGTCAGCCGTAAATATGTCCCAAAAACATCAAACTAGGTGTCCCCTTCAGCAAGCTTTTGCTCAACTAACCTGCGTGTGGTGGAAGGCAGAAGATTGTTGTGTGTAGGCGGAACGTCAACCGACACACCTGCCCACGCACTCACTCCACTTGCAGCCGACTCGCTCAGTTACTGTTATTTAAGGGTAAAACAATGTTAGAAGACATTTTTAAGTGTCTGAAATGCTATTAGGGTTCATAGTTTGTGGTGTATTTATGGTTTTAACTATATGCATTTATAATTCTTTTTAGGGTTGCATCCATAAATCGGGGAAATTTGCTAGTTGCGGTATGGTCCAGTCCCTATAGAAAGTGTCCACTGTACACATACACGCATTAAAAAGAATTATAAAGTTCTTAGGTGGCCATGCTACTTCAGGCCAGCCCCAACCATCTGCTTGACGTAAGCAACCCTCGTGTTCTACTGTTCATTTGACCTTTGTGCATGTTTTGTGTGTCTGACCATGGCATTCTTTATTGCATGCCACAATGACAGTTCAGCCTCTGAGGAGTGCCTTCATATGTCTTCATCACACACAAAGCAGAGAGGAGTATTGGGAACCAAAAATGGCTGAGAAGGCAAGACCAACACAGTAGCACACTTTCTGGTATACAAAATTCATAAGCTCTGTATGAATCCCTTTGGAAATGGCTAGTTAAACCATCTCTCAGTGTTTATGTCATATTGAGAGCAGAGACCTCCCATGAAATGATTTAAACCCCAAATGAGGTTCAAGCCACTGCATATTATACATAGATTATGATATATATTGTAATCGTGTTAGCTGTAAAGGTACATTCAACGGCAATCAATGGTCCCTGAACATGTTTACTGAACTTCCGTACCAATTGCAAGTAAAAGAACATATGTGAGATGCCATTTTGAACATTTCACATTATTTCTTCCCCATGGTATATCTAAAAGACTGACAAGGGGTCCTGTACGATTGATTAATGATTCACAAATGAATTAGCATGTGTCAAAATGTGTTCAGACTGTCCTTTAACTATCGCAGACAACTTTGCAGCATTCATTTTTTTTGTTTCGCCTTATTGTCAGTTTATGCAGAGAATAAAATATACACTGGCATGAAATGTTTTGCTGCGTATCATTACTATGCCAAAGCATAGCATGCTATTTGGTGGAACAAAGACTTTAGTGTGGTCAGCTGAAATCTGGAGTTCACTTTGAAAAGTATCTGAATACAGTATATGGAAGCTCATGTCAAGGGCATGAAAGCAGCGAAGTTAATCACTCCATTAGCAATAGACAAAAGCATAGACGGACAGATAGACATTACACAAATCATTTTCCAATTTAGCCTCAATGGAAGATACAATATGCTTTTGTTTTGCTTGTGGCATCGGGGATACGCTGCTGCTGCTCTAAGTTTGTACTCTTCTGATCTTGATGACTTTCCATGCACGGGGGCCACAAGATATCAAATCTTTTGTCTGTAGGCAGACTCGAAGCCAACAGTGAAGAGTTGTGTAAGGGTGGTGTCATCTGTACACTTACGGAGCTTTACTAGAGGTGCATCAGCTGTACGAGAAGAGTAGAGGAAAATCAATACAACCCAAAGGCCAACCATTGCTAAGCTTCCGTTTGGACAGGAAGTTCATGATGCAGGTATCAGGTAGATTGGTACAGTAGTTGTAGTAGGTAGGTAGGTAAACTATTACTGTACTCTCTTGGGCGGTGCATGTGTGTGTGTGTGTGAACTCATTTGTATGACAAAATGGATTAAAGAAACAATCAAGAGTTGTGGGATTATGATTAGTGATGTGTAAAGCCCTTTGTTACAGCTGCAACTATTGTGAAATTGCGATATAAATAAAGATGTGATGTGGTTATGATATGTTTGCAGTTTTTTCCCTATCAGACACTATTAAACAACCCAACTCATCATACTTAATGTATATTATCATGTCCTGTCTTTTTTCATCATACACAGTTCTGTCTCTGCTGGTTGACTTCCATATCCTCTGTTGGCCATCCATATTACTTTTGAGAGGCCAGACTTACTCCACTATCTAACTATCATACGTTGAATTATATTTAGATAATTTATATACTTTGAAAACAAACCATTACAATCCTGTCATTGCTTTGAAGCAGTTTTTGACCTAGATGCAATGGAATTTTGTCACAGGAGGTAATCAGAAATTTGGCTCTCTTGCATGCCAGTGGAAAAGGGAATATATTCATCCAGGCATTAGCATTAGAAAGGAAGAAACGGTAGAAGTGAGAGGAGAGATTGTTTGGCTGCCATCTTAACTGAGTGTGCCTAGCCAAGCCCAGCCTGGAGAAAATATAAACCCCTGAGAATAAGGCTCATTTTGACTGGTGGCCAGTTAGGGGATAAGCTATCGAGGTGTGCATGTATGCATGAATATTTATACATGTGTGACTGAGCATGCATGCCATTTAACTGGCCAATCGTTTGATGCCTTGCCAGTCCGAGAGAGAGTATCTATATATCTTCATATAAATGTACATGTATTTGTGTCCAAATCTGCATCGAAAGCCTCCTCCTTCTCTCACTCTTCCATTTGTATAAATGTCATTAGCCAAACAGCTAGCGGCAAGACACTTCTCTCACTCAGCACACTTGTGAAGGGTGACTTTGTCCTAGGAAGTGAGAGAGGGTCTGATACATGGACCAAACAGAAATCCTCTTAGCAAAAAGAGAAAAAAAATGGAATTCGGGTGGCAGCTTAAATCAGCCATCGTGACTCTACTTCCTATGCCTTCTTTTTGAATAATAAAGCAAATAAGTCAGCCTCAGTGGAAACGAACAAGATCATGAAGGCCGTCCTTAGTTCACCATGATGATAGCTGGAGTTTTTAATGCGTATTTAGTTAGTTAGTAGGTTTTTCTCTTGTGAGTGTCGATGAGGAAAGACAATAGATAATAAAAATAAATGTGGTGTTGGTATATATATATACATATATATATATATATATATATATATATATATATATATATATATATATATATATATATATATATATATACACACACACACACACATATATATAAATATACACACAGCTGGGCATCGTCTAACTGTCACCAAGTTCCCGTCTGCATATTTAAACGACCCACATGGTCCCATTCGGTCCGAGTCAGCTAAGAGAATGGACTTCACCTGTACCACGCCACACGCAGGTGCCACACTCCAGACACGCGGCCGAGTAATGAACAAATGAAAAATAGTGTTGTTTACCCTGCAGACGCAATGACATGTGCCCCATTTTTATTTCACCGATCACCACACGGTCCGTGTGTGTGTGTGTGTCAGTTGTTTTTGTTTGATATTTTCCTTTGTTTGGCAGCGTGTCTGCTCGTGCGGCGCGTGCGTGTGACGTGAAGATTACGTTCTCAACGGCGATTGGCTGTGACAGACGAGGAACGGACTCGAACCACGTGAGTCAGCCGGAAATACAGACAGAAACCTAGTGACGGATAGACGATGCCCAGCTCTGTGTGTGGAAGGACAACTTTTGTTATTTAAATGTAACGCCTCTCATCTCCAAACGAGAGATCAGAAAATGTGATACTGAGCCTTTGGTCACCACTGTCACCATGTCTTTTCTCCCCTGATTGCTCAATTTGGCAATCAAAATTAGTCTTGTAGTACAGGAGTGTGAAACTTGTCTCCATTGTGGGTCACATCATAGTTATGGTTGCCCTAATGGTGCCAGTCATTTTGGTGAAACCACTTAAATATAGTCGCTAGTGGTGTAACAGTATGCCAAAAATGATGGTTTGGTACCTCGGTTTTAATTTCACAGTTTTGCTCACACTTGGTCGGGAAGAAAAAATGCAAATCATACTGCTTTTCTTTTGCGCAAACTGGCAGAGATTTGAAATCAAACTTAAATTGACACATCAACATCCTAAATATTTTCATTTGTAGTGAATGTGAGTGAGTGCTACATGAATAGATGTCTCCATTTTAGAAATAATGGATGCAGGCAAGCGCTACAGGAACACAAATAACTATTTGCTTTTAGCTAAATCTAAAGATGGCTGTAATTTACAGATTGAGGCCTTTCCATGAGACGTGAATTCCATAAAGATCCATTTGGAAAATATGTCACACTTTGATTGGGCGATGAACTTGATGATACGGAAGTTAAACTAATTGTCGCCAGTAACGTGTGTGCGGCTCATCAAACAGGCTACTTTGAAGGAGCATGTGTATTTGCAGTCTGTATTTAATAAATACAATAAAAGTAATTTAATCAAAATGTTGTGCTGATGACAGAATGCATGTTTGCATCAGAAGAAAAGTGAGCAAGCCAGCCAGTTTAAGCATTGCCTAGCAAGGCGTCACGTTACACATGCGGGCGGGCCGCTTTTATGGATTTCACAACTAGCTTAGGTCAAATAAAAAAATATGATTCTAAATATAACTCACCATCGCCACCTTGGCAATGACTATAGTTGTTGTGAGCGGTGCTTTCCAACAAACTCCAAGCCTCCAGTATGAGTCAGCAGCTGCTCTGTGCGTCAGCAGCGCACGGAAACAGTTAATCGAATCAAAATGTCCAATATGATGTTTAACCTTCATGTGGTACTGGACTTAGTACAACATCTGGAGTGTGGAAGAGAAAAGATGCATAAGTCTTTGGGAGAATGCGCACTCCACCAGATTTGACAGGGAACGCCTTCATTTCAGGGTCACTCAACCCACAGTGCATACATTTAATGAAGGTACATAAATTACACACTTATGCGGGAGGTGGGAGGATCTGTGCAGCCAAAAGAGTGCATAGCTGCACACCTTTTCTGACCTAAGCAGCAGCATGGGAGAATAAACCCTATTTTTTTTTTTTTACAAATGGGAGATCAACTGGCACCCCTGAAAGTATTATATTTTGAGGCTGCACCATTTATGTTGAAAATAATCACTTCTATATTTTGCAACAATAACCCAGTTCAAAACAATAATTTTAAAACCCTATTAGTTGCTCTGTGCCCCACCTTACCTTTTTGTCACCTAAAAATATACATTCATATCCAGATTTTGTTTTTCTTAGTTGACTCACAACCAGTCAAACGTCGACAAAGATTGGTAAAGCACTGGCTCGATTTGCACTGAACATAAAACACCAGATGCTGAAGGAGCAGTTATTTCACACTGTTAAGGAAATTGAAAGCCACATTATGATCCAGCCTATAAAATGACACAAAGTAAACAATTTACAAAAACATTCATTTTAATTTGAAAATACTCCAAAAAGGTGATAATTCAAGAATACTGAATGCACACCTCATACGTCCTTCGATGCCTACATTGTAATAATTTAAGATGTGTGCTCTTTAGTGTTGCTACATAATACTGTCCATTGCAGTGACCGAATCACATCACACAATATTCCTTTAGGAGATGTTTCTGCTTATCCAGTAGTGCAATTGCCACATTAACAGCCCAATCACAACCACAGTCAGCATGAGTGTAGCTGGAGGGGCTGCCTCGCCGAACACACAGACAGAGACCATAATGTCGCGTAATCATACCAAATTCATATTACAGGCACATACACTGATCCACTATGATCAGCCACATGCCGCAGACAGGGAGGGAGGATCAATGAGCTTAATAGGAAGTGACAGAAAACAATACCAGATGGCCAATCAGCATTCAAAGAGGTTGAAATGTTACCGTGGGAACCCTGCAGGACACTGCTGTCTTCATTTGTGCTATATTGTATATTAGCTCATACTAGCTGAACCATTAAAAAGCCATTGCACAACACCTAAAACATATGCCTTGCAGTGAACAACAGATCATTTAAATAATGTTATCCAGCTATGCCGTTTTTCTCCAAAATAGGCCAATTTGTGGTCAGGCCCCCCTGAGCTGCAGCCTATTCTAAGTGTGTTGACTACTATTGGGGCTCTCCTAGTGGCGTATAGATGATGAAGTAAGATTGAAACAATTAGTACTGTATGTAAGAGGAATGCTATTATGTTGTCTAAAATAACGGGGAAAAAAAATCCATATCTAACATTGCTCTTTGCAGGAGCCTATCGGGTGAAACATTGGGAAATTCATAATTCAATTCAGATTTTAAAATAATAATAATAATAATATTGTTGGATTTGTTGAATTTAAAAAGTCTGCTTATTTTTTCCAAATAGTTGGAAGTTCAGTGTTTCAGCATTCACATTTCAATGACTGTATAGTACATACAACATTTTATTGCAATCTTCCTTTACCCTGTAATATTCTATCCTGTACAAAAATGTGTTGTGCCTCTGTAAACACATTTAAAACAGGTTTGCCTTTTTTTTTTTTTTTCAGTAATAGATGTTTTGGAGGTTCCTTGGAATCTATTTTTATCTGATTCTTTTAGTTTCTTATTTGTAAAAGGTTTTCCAAGGAAGTCCTTCAAGGGTCAGAATTTTTGGGCTATCGTATTCAAAATTTCAGAATGCATGAACTTTTGCCTTTTCCGATGTGTTGTAAATGCAAACAGCCCGCTAATGCTGAGCTACACAGTGATCTTCTTTCCTTCTGATTCTGTTTGGCAAAGCCCCTTCGCTGTTCTTAACCCTGTGTAATGTATCCTCTTACAGCTTATTGCTAAAGTATGCATAAAGCAGAGAAGGTGCCAAGCGATAGGAGTGTGAGACAGGTGGGACTTTGTGTTACTGAAGATGTTTGCCATATAAATGCCATCGGATGAGCCAAAGTTTCTGCAAGATTTTCCACATTCATAAAATATCCTGCCTCAACCCTAACACCATTTCTTAGCTGTCACATTTGCTTCCTGTACTTTCCCTTTGGTGCACAGATGCTATTATGCACTGGCATTAACAACTGAAAACGAATAGGGGGATTCATTGGCCTTTCAGAAATTCTGACAAACAAATACTTTACATTACAGGTAAGACTACCTCTGGCCTATTGAGTAACAACTTCATAGCCATTATAACATGAAAGCCATTCATTTCCAAGCCGGGTACGTTTGCTGTCTTGCAAAAGCTCTCGCTCTCTCTTTCCAGCCTCCTCATGTCAGCAAGGTTCACATCATCCTCGTTAAGCGTTTGTCTGCAGTCTAACTCACAGATGATTATTCATTTAGCTGCTTTAGACAGCTCCTGTCAGCCACAAGGACTCGCGCTCATCCACCAAGGGACAAATCAACTCAAGTTTATTTTTTCCATCCTCCTTCTTCACCTCCTCAGTTCTTTCACCACTTCTCTCCTCTCCTGGGCTATTATACTGAGTGTTATGTTTACTATAACCTGCATGCTTGTTAATTATAAATTGCCGTGTGCTCTTACATTCTATTAATTGGTACTTCCTCCCTCGGTCTATGCTGAAGTGTGGGCGAATAAATTCAGGTATGGCTTCATTAAGTGGCACTCTCACAACAGATCTTGCCACATGCTACTAAGGTAATAAACTGAGAAAGGAGGAGAATAGATTGGAGAAACCGAACAGCCTTAATCTTGCACTACAATAGCCTATGGCATAATCTGACTGCCATGCGGGTGTTACTGCAGCCAAGCATGACACAGGGGGTTGTTTCCAAAATAAAAAAGGAATTCTTGATTTGACTGGAGGCCATGTGACAAGCATCTGTAAAAAAAAAAAAAAAAAAACATGCTTGAGAGTAAGACGCTATTTATTAAAAAGTGATAAAACATTTTGGAATATGTAAAGGAGATGAAGTACAGTACGTGGATATACTTTAAGTGGATGCTTCAGAGTTAAATAGTGAGCAACACTTAACAACCCATCACTTTAGCCAGTTTTTATGCCTGAGTGCTGTCTATGAAAACAATGCCCTGGGTGTCTAGAATAATTGAAATGTCCATACATCCATTTCTTCATTTTCTATGACACTTAGCCTGATGAGGGTCGCTAGTGGGCTGGAGCCCACTGCACCTCAGTTAAACTCATATCAATATGGGAGCAAGTATGTAAGTAGAACGACTCAAAGAAAATCAATACCCGAAGGGAAGTCATAGCCGTAATGCTAATTAAAAGAAATTAGATAAAGGATTTGAGAGCAACTGAGAGCTACAAAAACCATGATGGTTTGAATATGTCTTTCAAAACTTCAAACAATTACAGGTGTTTTTAATACTGTACATGTATACATTACAGGACTTTGACTTGCATTTTTACGTAGGAAAATTGCCATATAAATAGAATTTGATTGATTGGCCAAAAGCAGTCTTACCTGTCTATCAAACTGATTATACAGTACTTTCATTCAGGTTAACTTCCTAAATCAATTACATTTGGAATAATTTGTTCCACATCTAAACGTGTAATAAATCATAATGTGTTTATTAACTGTATATGGAATGGGTTAAGTAAAATACATGTCGAAGCAAAAGTTCGCTATTCAGTATAAATCAATAGTAATTAATTAAAAACAACGAGTCATTTGTAAATACCACCTTGATTTTGGGGGGTGATAAATTAAGACTTAACTGTGATACACAAATGGTCTACTAGGTCATGTAAAACATTAAAACATAACAGATATAAAAGAACCTGTCATGAACTCTATGCATGCAAACTGTGTTTAGTTTAAGGTAGTGTGTTAACGCACAGTGCCGTCAATGGCATCGTCAAACTTAAGGCGATATCTCACTAAGCGGCAAATGCTTGCGAGTGTTTGCAAACATAACAAATGTTTTTTCTTCGGCGGTCCTCTGATGTTGCTTTGGGGCTCCAAATGACCACCTACAGATCTGGATTGAGCCCACCAAAGTGTGATCATTCCTGCCTCATGCATTTATGACACAAGGCAACTTGGAGCTGCAAGAACTGAGAATGAATTACACAACACATTGGTCATCAACACTTCATACATACATCGTGGCAAGATGCTTCAATAGATATTATCACTTTGCATCGGGGATATTTTCCCAAATCAGTTAAGAGGGTATTGGTGAGATGGTCAGTAGACAGCACAAACACTGGACAACGCTGACTCCAATTGACGTGTTGTTGTTGATGTGGAATTATTTTTTAATGCTTTGCTGGGACCTGAGAGAGTGAGATAAATGTACAATTGCTAACATGCACAGCTTAAAGGGAACATTGGTTGGTAGTTTGCACTCATGAGTGGTCCCCACTCCGCTAGTGGTGTTGCTAGGGAGTTTCTTGTGTGACACAAATGAATTGAGAAAGGAATGAATCTGTTCATGAAGCGATTCACTTAGGTATGTTCATTCAAAAGATTAGCTCATTCGAACAAGTTATTTTCGAACATAAGACTACTCAGGCCTAGTGATGGGCACGACAGTTCTTTTAAGTGTACTGAATCATTAGAATCAGTTCATATGCAAGACAAGAAAAGCTTTGTTCACCGAATTGTTCATCCTCTCCCATGGGAGCAATGAAAAGAAAAACCTTCAGAATTAGACATTTTTGTCGGCATTCCACCGACAGTGCGGTTGACAGACGTCAACTTTTGTGCTCACCATCCTGTTACCATTATTGTAATTGGAGAGTTATTGTTTATGTTATTTTTTAACAAAAACAACAAGGCTGTATGTGAGCGACAATATACGGTATATGTGTGCAATCTATATGTAAATCTACTAAATCTAATCTGCTTCTTTTCATGTGGTTTGCATCCACTGTTAGCTTAGATAAACGGATGCCAATGAAAGCACAAGGACAAAACAAGTGGTGGTTCACTGAGTGGTAACATTGTCATTCGTTCCTTGGCAAATCGCAAATCACCCACTCACATTCACTTAGTGAACTGGTAATAGCAGTTTGTTCACTGACTCGTTCACGAACAAGAAGGATATTATTACCAGTTTAATAAATTAACTGAGTGAGTGATTCAGTATTCGCAGTAGAATCAATCACTGACTCGTTCGTGAATGGCAATAGCACGGCAGTGCGTTCAGAAAAATCCCTCCCATGCCTGATGCTGGCATCTGATTGGTTGTTCACAAAGATTCACGAGTGATTGACAGACACTACGTTTCTGTTTTCACTCCCAGCTGACAGCGTGTGCCTGAGCTGAAATGATCTGAGGAAAGGATGAAAAACATCAGGAAGTTGACCGTTAAGTCACATTCACTCAAAAATAGTATTCTATTAAATGAAACATTCGCAACCGAGAACATGACTCAAACTCCGTCTTCGGCTCCACTCCCTAAACAAAAAAAAAGAAAATGTAAAATTCTTGGAATGCAAAATGGGCAGTGTGGTGTGTTTTAATATTCTCAGTGCACATGCACACCTTGATTATAAAATATGTTGGTTAAGCCACAGCACTGCTCACCAGAGATGGGAAAAGTACTGACACACTGTACTTGAATAAAAGTACAATTACTTGTACAAAAAAATGACTTTGATAAAAGTAAAAGTACTGATCACTCAAGCAAAAATATAAAAGGACAGGCTCTGAAATGTACTTGAGTAAAAGTAAGAAGTATTTTTATCAAATGTTTCCTCCTCATGTCATATAATTTGAAGGCTATCAAATTTGAAAGGTCATCACTTAACACACACTGATTGGGTTGTTTTTTTGCTTCTCAAAATTCAAAATGTCAAGGTCTTCCTGAGAGCAAACAAATGGAACTGAATGGTTGACCACGCTAATAGCATGTTATACTAAACTAACATCATTAACCAGGCTCACCAGGGCCAAGCTAACTAAAAGGTAATCGTTTATCGCACCTCTATTTTTTTCTCAGATTGGACGGGGAATTCTTTTAGGCGGCAAGCACGTGGACTTAAGGTTTACACACGACAATGCATTCGCCGACACACTCCATTTCGTCGATCATTTTATTTCTTCTCAACTTCCAAATAAATTATCTTATGTGGCGGGTGGAATAGCGTCTTCTCGGGTGATGTCATAGCTTGAGATAGAGCCAATCACAAGATGGGATATCCGGGACCAGATGTAACCGTTCATAGGATGGCCGGAGCCATGAACATTTGTTTAATTTACTTTTTAATCATCAAAAAGTATTCTAAAAAATAAATACTCTGTGAATTACAAAGTACTGGAAAAAAAATACTTAAGTACAGTAACGAAGTATTTGTAATTTCTTACTTCCCATCTTTGCTGCTCAGCGTATGTACAGTACATTTTAGTGCAATTACTCTATCAAACTACGGAGAGCTGTGGTTGACACAAGCTGTTCCTCACATTCCTACAAATCAATAAGGGAAATCGTCCTCAAATGTTTGGACCAGAAATTACAGCGGACTGTATCACATCAGAAAACCTCCATTAGTGATAATTGGATGGATCTCCCATTAATATGTGCTCTGTCATTTAAGACTTGCACACAGGCTCAACCTCAGCACGGAGCATCATCCCCTGCTAGGTCTTGCAATCATACACTTGAGAGTGATGATCATGATTGTAATACCATATTCGACAGAATGCAGGATATATTGGAGTGAAATTATATTGAAATAACTGAAAATCTGGTGATAGAACATCAAGTATATTCCTATTGTATAACATTCCAACTTACACCTGACTAGATATAAAAGTGAAATGTTTTTTTGTCTCAAAACCTTTTGGATCCCACTGATTTTTACTGGATCCAAAGAAACTATGCTGCATAAAATTAATCAGAATGCTTTGTTTTAACGAGTGGGCCTGTATAGAACATATTCTTGAAAAAAATGTTTGGGTTGACTTCCTCTTCAAGTAGAGATGACTGTAGGAACCAATTTCTATGTATTTTGTTTGACAAAGTTCTCATTTGTTCTGTGTAATAATTTATGTTTAGTGTGCTCCCTCTATAGGTGAGGAGGTCCTTTACCTTTAAAAGGAGGTACCCGCCCTATTAGCTGGTGGTTTTTGGCTGGGAAGCACACAGTCCTTAGACCAGGGGTCACCAAGTCCGGTCCTCAAGGGAATCTATCCTGCTTGTTTTCCATCTCTCCCTGCTGCAACACACCTGTTTCAAATGATTTGTATCGTTATCAGGCTTCTGAAAAGTTTGCTGATGAGCTGATCATTTCAATCAGGTGTGTTGCAGCTGGGAGAGCTGGAAAGCATGCAGGATAGGTGCCCTTGTGGACCGGGTTTGGTGACCCCTGATTTAGACCTTGACTTGACTTAACTAGATTTGACTTGACTAATTGGCTTGATTTGGAACACTAATGGAATTGTTTAAAACGTGGCTGTTTTATTTGTTTTTCAACTAGAGGTTTTGACTTAATTTCCTTTATTATTTTGATGGCATACAACAGCACATTCAAGTCAATGTATTCTAATCCCAACACTCATCTGGACATTCATCTTTTCAAGCGTCTGAAGTAATTTACCCAGCAAAACTCAAGAGTGCTACACCAATAGGATCAAAACGTAGTCACTACAATGACTGTAGACTTCTTTTTAGGAGCTTTATGGCGAGATTTCAATGTTGACATCGGTTAGAAGGCCATATATTTTTGAATAATTCCAATGGCTTAGATTTCTGTTTCCCTAAGTAATTATAGTCAACATAAACTACCAGCCACTTGTGTTGCTGCTTTGTGACAAAATGGAAAAAGTCATTAGCATTTGCAGTTGAAATGTGGATAAAGAATTCCAAGACGCCACAATTTTACTTGTACTTATTATTGATGAACTTTGCTGAAAAAAATAATACTGAATATCCACTCTTGTGTATTGCAAAGAGAGAGAGAGAGAGAGAGAGAGAGAGAGAGAGAGAGAGATGCTGTTGGCACAGCTGGAGCTCACAGCATGTGTCTGTCGCCAC
The DNA here is from genome assembly GCF_054856515.1 of Filicampus tigris. NCBI lineage: Eukaryota > Metazoa > Chordata > Actinopteri > Syngnathiformes > Syngnathidae > Filicampus > Filicampus tigris. The sequence goes on along the minus strand of NC_141227.1, from coordinate 4,778,195 downwards.
TGTTTACTGCACCATTATCATTGAGAGTGGACGGACGACTACATCATTCATTGCAGTTATTTTTCTTGGATTGGAGGCTTTTAGCAATTACTTCTTTAGTAGCTTTTGTCGCAAATTTCACATGCAGTTAATGTTAGAGAACTCGGCATTTGTACCTTTGCAGCGGCCAGGATTATGTCCACAGTACATTGATAATACAGTAGCACTCTTCTTAAATTGGCAGGCAGAGCAGCATCACCTCTTCACTTTTTTTTTCTTTCCCTCTCCATCTTCCTCCTGTTTTGCTCATCAGAGGGGAATTTCTTTCAACTAGCTGAGGAGGGTTAGGACAACTGTGGAGTTGGGTATAATTATCAGTGGTTCGTCTTTAATCTCCCACTCCCCCCGACTCACCAGTGAACATTATCTGACATCAAACATAGACACTTCCCTGACTGAGACAGGCCAATTTAGCCTCCAAACGCCAGTCAGAAAACCAGCTGTCACATACAACTAAAGATGGACACATGAAGGCAGCAGAATGACAGAGCAAAGAATACTATGTGCAATAAATTTCTGATTAGTTTTTAAATTATTTTTTATTCCTTGCCACAGATTTAATACATATGAGAAAGCACCAATGTAATTTGGTTAAACAAAGCTTCGGATGATTTATGTCGAGACGTTGCCGGAGACAAAAGAGTGAGGAAAGATTTAGAAGACATTTTTATAGTACCAGAGCTTCGATTAACCCGAATTACCTGCACAGGATATCATTTAAATGATTGCTGAATTAATATTCCCCTTTTTTTTTAATCTCTTGAAATATGTGAAATGTTAAGATACATCAAATGGAATCTAATTCAAGGAGCTGACAGGAACACAATCTAATTTGTTATAAGCCAAAACTTTTTACCTATCAAAAAATTTCAGTTATTGTGTTACATATTTAGGTTGTTATAGTGATTGAGGTTTTTGTCATTAATACACTTTAAAAACATTATTGAGTGTATGGCTAAAAGTGGAATATCTATAATCAAAAGCTTTGCTAAACTCTGCATTAAAACACAGAATGAAAAAAGAAAAAACTTCACAGTTCTGGAGCGAAAACATACACATTGAAATATATGTTTTGGTGTTACGAAATGCCTGGAGGAGGACCCAAAAGCAAGAGGCAAAAATTAAGTGTAATACAAGGTATTTTATCAAAAGAAAAGAAAAAGACCACAAGGCACTAGAATGAGTACAACATAACAAGGAGAAAAAATAAATCAAACAAACACCAGGACAGGACTTGAGTTAACAGACTGATGACCATTGACACGCAACAACGAATCAACCAGGACTGAAAGAAAGCAGGGTACTAAATACAGAAAAGTTGACGATAAAACGAGGAACACCTGGACAAGACACAAAGGGTAGGAGGGAGCTGATTGCCTCGGACCGGGATGACAAGCACAGGTGGACTCAACCTAACGAGCGCCAGACAAAGGAACACAAGGAAAAACATGAAACTAAAGTCAAAAAGCAATCTCAAAAGAATAACTATGACATTTGCCTCTTAAAGGGACAATTATTAGTAGTACTAGTAATAGTGCTCGTAATACTGCAGAGTAGTGTTCTTACATTTCTAAATATCTTAGTAAATTAATCTAAATTGAATATTCTACAGTATTACTAAATTCAAGATGAAAGGGCTGGGATTAACAAAGACATGGCTGATGAAGAGTTAATCTAATAACACTACGAGACTTTTTGCCATTCAATATAATCAATGAAGCTTCAATATAACCCAATTTTAGGAATGCGCTCATACTGTTTGTGGATGTACACGCACCTGAAAATTTTGCCTGACTGCTGAATTGTACAACATCATAGGCTTTCTAGTGTTTTGAAAGTAAAATAATTTTGACACTGTTACAGTAAAGTGATTTAGAGGTGAAAGATTATATATAAAAATGTAACAAATAAACCAAATGCAAGAAATGATACTTTTAAAATACAATTAGTGTTGTGCCTTATTCATTCAGAAAACTCTTCTGTTAGTCGTGTAGACTATAGACTTCCATTCCGTCTGATGAAGGAAGTTATTGTTACGGGACCAAAATTAAGGAGGAATAAGAAGATGCTTTTTTTACAAAAAAAAAAGAAAGAAAGAAAGAAAAAAGTAGGAAGTGAAAAGGGGCAGACATTGTTTTCAACCTCGGTGGCAGTGGTGAGAACTCTGCCAGCGTGTACCACATCAGTTTGAGGAGGTCAAGTCAGTGCCTGGCAGCCTGTGTCTGGCCTTATTTCACAGCAAGAAAAGTGTCAGTGCCTGGCCGAGCCTGGCCGAGCCTAGAGGCCTGCAGCTCGCATTCAGCAGTGTGACCCAGCTTGCCTGTACTTCAACTGCCTACTCGCTGGGGGCAAGTCAAGCAGCCGCTGGGGCGTGGGGCCTCCAGCTCCAGAGCTGCACCCTTCAAATCCCTGGAAAGTGTGGGAGGTGACCCTGGCTGGCTCCAACTGTCAAGTAGCCAGCCAGAGGAGAGGAAGGAGGGGTGGCAGAGGCCAGGAAAAGAGTAGTGCAGAAAAGAGAGGAGGAAGATGACAAGGAGGTCAGGTGTGAGCTATCTGGGGAGATGCTTGTCCAGCGATTTATTGTGGGCAGCTGAGTGGGAGCTCACTGAATGTTACCATTATCCAACCAAAACCTTTTGGACACTTATGTGCTTTCAACTTTGTGGGAATGCTTTCGTTTGAGTATGACTGAGCTCCAGTGTGCAAAGCCTGGTCCATAAGGTATGCTTGGATGGTTCTTGTATGGAAGAACTTGCACAGAACGCTTACATGATCAAGCACCTTTGGGATAAACAACAACATGGTGAGCCTGGAGGCCCTTTCTCAGGTCAAACAGCAGTGGCCTATGACTTCACAAATGTTATTCTGGATGAAAGAACAAATATTCTCACAAACCCACTCCAACATCATCGAAAAAGTCTTGCCGGAAGAGTGGAAGCTGTTATCACTGAAAAAGGAGGACCCAAGTACTCCATTTTCTTCAATTCTCACTTCCTGTATGTACAGGGATCTTGTGGCGGATTATTTTTGTCTTCATTGTGTCATAGCATAAGGTCACATTTGTGCACGCTTGGTTAACGAGTCCAATAAAGGGACATTACAAATGTTGTGCCTGTTTTTAAGAACATGTATGCCCTGAGTTTACAGTATATTAATATACATATAATTTCAAATTAACAACAAAAAGTTCAACAGACGCACTACACGTTTAATGTTACGTTTTCCCAGACGGAAATTGGTATTAAACCATCCATCCATCCATTATTGATACCGCTTATCCCCACAAGGGTTGCAGGGCGTGCTGGAGCCTATCCCACCTGCAGTAGGCGGCGGACACCCTGAATTGGTTGCCGGCCAATCGCAAGGCACACAGAGACAAACATCTGCACTCACAATCACACCTAGGGGCAATTTAGAGAGTCCAATCAACTTACCATGCATGTTTTTGGAATGTGGGAGGAAACCGGAGTACCCGGAGAAAACCCACGCAGGCACGGGGAGAACATGCAAACTCCACACAGGAAGGCCGGGGCCGGGATCGAACCCACGACCTCTGAACTGTGCGGCGGACGTGCTAACCAGTCGACCAGTGCCGCCCCATTTCAAAATTTAAATTTTTAATATGAATTTTTTTTAACCTATCCTTAAATATTCACTAAAACACTTGCCTATTCTGGATTTTATGCAACGAGTCAAAAGAAGGCTACACGTTTGGAACCCCCATAAATGGGACCCTGACTGCCCGTGGCCGGCTTTCTGCGTTACTTCTCATCAAGGAAAAATGAAATGAGCGTATCCGTCAGGGCACACAAAAAAAAAAAAAGGGGGGGGTGTTCGGGTGCTTTGGGGAGATGAAGAAAAACAAAAAACAATGGCAAAATGGTAAATTCAATTTAACCTTATTTTTAAAGAAGTTGTGATGCTATTTTGTCCCAGTCCCACTGCACCTGCTTAGCCTAGCTTATCTAAATACAGTGAGCTAACCAGTAACAAATTTTTATTTGGATGTGGGCAATATCTTATATCTCCTTGAATTTTCTGTATGTCACATTAATCAAATGTATTATCAGGAACAGTGAAATTGGCTGTTATTATTCCAATCAGATCGTGTTTAGTGTTTAGCAACAGTATTGTAGCATACACAATTCTTGCAGCGTGAACATAAAGCCACCTGACGAAATATGTTGTGCTTCTCCCATTGTTTTTATTATTCAGAAAATGTTGCACATTGTGTTTTTTATGTAATATTGTATTTAAAGTTTTCTTACATGATTGTGCACTTCTGTTAATTAAACAGAAAATCAACCCAAATATATATATTTTTTCCAGATATGTTCTATGCAGGCCCACTAGTTGAAACAAGGCATTCTGACTAATATAGCGTTTGTGGAATATGAGCTAAGCAGCAAAATCCACCTGTTTTTAGCCATCTCAGGGGGCAGCCATTTTGTTACTTCTGTCGACTGAAAATGACATCAAAGTTGCTCAGGGCACAGGTAACGACCAATCACAACTTACCTGTTTCCATTTTCAGTCGAATGTATTGGCAAAATTGCTGCCCCCTGAGATAGCTAAAAACTTGTGGATTTCTCATATTCCACAAACACAATATTAATCATATTGCCTTGTTTCAATTCATGGGCCTGCATAGAACATACTCTCAAAAAAATATGTTTGGGTTGACTTCTTTAATAAGGTATTTGTATAAAAAAATCCTCAATCCTCTTATTCATGTTAAGGGTATGAAAATTCGATAAAATAATTTGATAGAAAAATCAAAGGATTTTTTAATAATAAATAAAATGCGCGATTAACTACAAGTTACCTATGAAAATGCGATTAAACGCAATTAAATATTTGAATCGCTTGACAGCACGACTAAAAATGGGTGGATTTTGCTGCTTAACACATATTCCACAAAAGCATTACTAACCAGAATGCCTTGTTTCAACTACACTGGATGTAGTGTTGAATTTACTCAATTTCGTCAAGTGGTTGCACGAAATAAAATCACCTGGATGCAGGTATATTTTTAAGTAGACTTTTCATCTACTTAAAACTGTATTTAAATCCAGACAATTCTATTGTAGGGCACCACGGTGGTCGACTGGTTAGCACGTCCGCCTCACAGTTCAGAGGTCGTGGGTTCGATTCCGGCCCCGGCCTTCCTGTGTGGAGTTTGCATGTCGTCCCTGTGCCTGTGTGGGTTTTCTCCGGGTACTCTGGTTTCCTCCCACATTCCAAAAACATGCATGGTATGTTAATTGATCTCTCTAAATTGCCCCAAGGTGTGATTGTGAGTGTGGTTGTTTGTTTGTCTCTGTGTGCCCATGCGATTGGCTGGCAACCAGTTCAGGGTGTACCCTGCTTACTGCCCGATGACAGCTGGGATAGGCTCCGGCACGCCTGCGACCCTTGTGAGGATAAGCGGTATAAATAATGGAAGGATGGATGGATGATTCTATTGTGTGCAACCACTTGACAAAATAAAATTGAGTAAATTTAACAAGTCATTTTTTTCAGTGTAGCAGGCCTGCCTAGAACATATTATTGAAAAAAAATGTTGACTTCCACTTTAATGATAATACTAGTAAAATTTGTTGGAAGTTCACCCATAACAACAACAACAAAGAGATCACAGTTTTATTTCAGCATCACTATTTGGCTGTTTGTGTGACATTTGTATGCAGAAATATGTGTGATTACGCACTGTATGTACATCCCAATGCATGGGAATTGTCATACACACTTGTACATCTCTATTAGTGAGACGGTGTCAGTGAGTTCCTGCCCAGTGATGGCAGCCCATTATCGAGCCTTTGAGAGTCAAATTGCCTGATAAATTCCAATTCTTTGTGTAATTGTCTAGTGCAACTGAATACAAATCCCTGCTGCTTACGATTCATCATGTTTATTTATTTTTTATTTCCTTTCCGCAACATCTTTTATTAGTTTTGCACTCAGTGGCAAGATTTAATTTCTGCAGGAGGGGACAGTGTCAGCTTGATGATCATTATTGAGAATGTGATATTACATGAGACGAAATAAAATCTATAGTGCATTAAAGAGACAGATTAGGAGGGGCGGAAGGTTCATTTACAAGTGTAAAGACGTCAGCGGCTAATGCCCTGCAACTCCAAATAACAATACATTTTTTTCCTGCTTTGCAGAAGAGTGCTTGAGGAGAGCAACATGAGGGTGTTAAGGAAACGTGCATGAGGGCAGGGGAAAATGTGATCATGCATGTTTTACATTGAACAGCACGCCTCTAGGGCAGTGATGTTAAACATACAGCCTACGGGCCAAAACCGGGGCTTCAATCTAGCCTGCAGGATGAATTTCAAAGCGAAAAAAATACTGTAGGGATCCTGCAGCTATGTGCTGTCAAGAAAGTTTGATAATTTTAGACAGGTCATGAAGTCTGTGTATAAACTGAGTCCTGACAAAACGCTGCAGCTCAAGTTCCAGACAGAACAAAGAAAGCATGTTACTCTAATTCAAGTTTTTGCAGTGTCTTCCAGTCAATAATAGAACACACTTTGTTCTGCTACTGATCTATAAATCACTGAATCATTTAGTTAATGAATAAATTAAACAGAAGCTAATGAAGTATAAACCATACAGGATACAGGGGGCGTTTATTTCGAGATAGGTCCAGAAAATGTATAACAGATGCCAGCTTTCCATTGTGCGTGTGTGTAAAGCGATTCAAAAAACCATCGGCCTAGAGTTTTAGCTAAGTAAATACTGTGCGTTTCCAATCCAGGGGCCCAGGTACAATCCCGAAGTTGGGTGTTTTTTTGTTTCCACAATGTCAGGCACGGCGTACTTGGGTTTGCACTTCGATCGCCCTGGTTTTGATGCAAATGAGGGACACCGCACGGATTGGCTTGGCGAAGTCTACTTCCATCCCACAACGGCGCACTAAGGTGCAAACGCCCATTACGTTACAAAATACCAAAAGAAAGAAAACTCCACCCATGCATACAGTTCCACTGCGCTTTGCGCTAGACTTGCGCCTAGAATGAAAGTAGGGCCCTGCATGTTCAGGGAGGGCACAATAGAGAGAAAACAAGAACTGCCAACCTAAGGAAATAATCCCAAATGGAAACAGCACCAAATAAAATAAGGTCTAAGATCTTACGATTTCATTCCCTCCAACATGGTAGGCATTGCATGGTAGATTTTATTTAAATAGTCAATCCCCAAAAAATAAATAAATAAAAATGGACAAAATACATATACATGATGCTACTGTATCAGGAAAACTAAAAAAATTCTAAAAAGTGATTGAGTGTTCAAGCTACGGCCTTTAAAAGTTGGGTTGAAAAAGAAAAAAGGTTGCATCTTATTGTTGTCATCGTAGTTACCTTGTCTTTATACATGAAAAACCTTTAAGTATGTTAAAATATTGCTTGTAAAACCATTACTACTTGAGACCACAAGTGATTGATGAAAATTACATTTTTTTTTTAATTGCAACTAATAGGAACTCGATCACCTTCCTAGAGTTGATTATGTTTGACTTTGAAGTTTCACAGTAATTAATGAACAGTCCTGCAATATCCAACATTTATGATAATTATGATATTTCATTTTATCCAACATGCTGAGTTATGTATCACATATTGCCATTGATGAATTTTGTCACTAGACTGTATAATATATAACTGTTGCATGCACAAAAACAGAAATTGTTTGCTTTAGAAATCGCTCTATGAATAAATGACAAAGAAAACCATTCACTTTGGTCGCCTCAAGCCTCCAATGCTAGTGCTTGAAAGTAATTTTGATTTATGATAATGGACAGTCAAGAATATGAACATCCCCACAAAATGTGTGACTAACAGCGGAGACAAAAGGGCGGAAGATGAAATTAGCTCTAATGATAATAATGGCTTGTCTATTTGGAGTTGACATGTTGAGTCACTCTATGACCTGTCAAGTTGCATCCATTTTCATCAGTGCAAGAAACTTGATCTACACTTCATCCCCTTTTCATTTCTCATGCCCCCAGATATTTAGAGTACATTGCATGTCTGATTCTGACAAGCAGTATCTTAATCACATCCAGGGTGAGTTCCATCAGCATTCAAGACGGAAAACTAAAAAGAAACGAATGCAATATGTAGATTGCAGCAGTCGGTACATGGCAAAGGAAGAGGGGTCGAGTAGGCTACAAGGTGGCCGAATGAATTACGTCCAAATGAGTCTCCCACATCTGACTTGTATTTGTGAGGTTTTTTTTGTTGTTTTTTTTAAAGTCAAGCACACGAAATGCACTATACAAAGTTGTACTGTAATTCCAGCAGTGGGGTGATCTAGTGTTGATAATTAACTGTATTTACATTTATACATGTAGTTGTCATGTTCCTCCTCAGTTTCTGTTCACAGTACAGTACAGTATGTAAATGAAATGTCTCATTTATTGGCCATATTTGTTTTGCGTGAATTTGATATCTAATTTTACTTCTCTATTTGCTCAGTGGACCAAGCTTAATGTTTGTGGAAATTTTGGGGGTCGTCGGCTGATATCAGTTGAGAACCCACGGGTTTGTTGGAACACTGGAGGTAAGTACACATAAAGCAATGTACAATGAAGCCAACAGCCACTGTTAAGGGTCATTCACATTTTAATATTACATAGTATGGCCTTTGTAAATTTAGAGGTTGAATGTTATTGCATTGATGGCTTGGAGTTTGACATCTAATTTTCAGAGTGGGGCATTTTACTAAAAATTGAGCGTCCGTTATTCGTCATCCGTCTGCAGCGTGGGTACCCTTCAGTCGTCTGTCATTTGCCTTTTTTTCAGGGAGGGAAAAAATAGTACCCGTCTATAGGCCAGTTCCCCTCTAATTTTAAACGGCCCTCCGTCAGTGAGTCCTACTAAACATTCACTAGCACCCCCCCGCTGGATGACATTTGTACAGAAATAGTGACTCACTGCACTTTGAAGCCTCTTCGCAGCCCTGGTCCCTCACTCAAATCTGTCTACCAAGCAACAACAACTCACTATTTTCCTCCCCGTGCTCGCCGCGGCTATTGAAGCCTCGCCCGAAAAATAGCCTAATGACGGACTGCAGACGAATGGCGGACTAAATAAAGGGGTTTCCATCTATGCTTAACCTGTCTATTTTATTGTTGATGATTGTTCCCATCATTCGTCAACCGTCAGCAAAACGGGCGTCCGTCAGTGAGGAATAGGTCCGTCTATGCCCAGCTCTAGTGCTTTTGGCAGAAAAAAGATGAATATATGACAAGACATCAACAATGCAGCTTGTATTTCAATGTATTTCAATCTGGATGTGATATATTTGTATAACTTGGAAGATTGCGCCTACTGTTTAGAACATATGTGTTAAGATCAAAAGAGCTGTCTATCAGTGAACAACAAACCACTGTAGAGCTGAGAGAAAATGTGATCAAAGCCATTGACTCAAGCCTCTAGGCTAAAACCAATTGGAATGCCCTGAAGAAGAAACCACTGGTGAACTAAGTAACGTCGAATGGGTAAAGCAAGCAAAGCAAGAGCAGCTAACGACATTAGCATTGTCAGAAAAGCCCCAAAAAACTGTTTGTGACATCAGCAACAAACTTCAGACAACTATTTATTGTTTGCAAAAGACTTCATGGACAAGTACAGATGCCGCACCAAAAATGCAGGCTGAAATTTGCTAAAAAGGTACCGGTAACTCTTACCGGTAACGTTGACCGCTCAACGGGGGGGAGGGGGTTTCACTTTGCTCATGAAAGTCGGCCGAAGTTTGCAGTCGGAATCGCTAACAGACGCTCCGGATTAGAGCCGAAATGGGCAAGACGAGATCAGTCTAACAAAAAACGAGTTTTGAATTTTTTTTTTCCCTGTACAAAAATTGTTATACGGCGTACACAATTTGAAATGATCAAGAAATGTATAAAACACGGGGAAAACGTACAGGTTGACAGGTATGGTAAACCTAATTACAAAACTTTAGTACTGATGTCATTTTTACATGCAAACCTATTATATAAGTGCCAATGTTAAGCTCATCCAAGTGTACCTTTAACCTTCCTTCATGATGTAGCACAAATATGTTCTATGCAGCCCCACTAGTATAAACACGGCTTTCTGATTAATATGGTGTTTATGGAATATGAGTTAAGCATCAACATCTATCCGTTTTAGCCATCTTAGAGGTTCCGCGATTTTGTCATTTTCTGTCGACTGAAAATGAGATCACAGTTGCTCAGGGCTCAAGTAACAACCAATCACGGCTCGCCTGTTTTCTGAAGCATACACTAATCAATTAAATAATTAAGTGATCTGAATGACAGTGAAATCTAGTTAGTTCTCTCCACAATAGGTAAACGTCAAATTACAATGATGTGTTACACAGATTTCAGACAAGCTTTTTCAGTGAGTGCCAACAGTTTTCCTCTCAAATGTGATTTATTCGGGATGAAGGGAACAACACTCAAACCATAGAGGTATCACTTTTAACATACATGCATGATGATTAAACCACGTCAGATTCCTTCCTCGGCCCTTTCTCTCATTTGCACCTTTATCATTAAGTTGACATTCAAGCCACAGTTAACTTGAGAGCACAGTTGTGTAAATGTATTCGTCACCATTTCCCTTCAGATTTATTTCTCCCTGGGAATGTTTTGTGATTTTTATTAAAACTGCACATAACAAATACTTTTGATGAACTAGCAGCAAATTTGGATATTTGAGTAGGAGGTAATTATTAAGGAGATGATACATTAATTTGGACCCACTGTCATTGGAATATTGGGCTGTAAATATTGGTGTACTTTCTTTGCTCCCGTTGCCACCTAATTTATGGTAGCCCACGGCAGAACCTTGAGTGTAGCAGTGTGAATTGGTATTTAGCAGAGCCTATAGTGCATTTACAACAGCAAGTGTCAGCTCTCACATCTGATCACTCTAAATCAGAGAAATGTGGATTAGAGGTGAAGGGAGAGATGGCGTAAGAGGGGAGAGAATCGTCTGGAGGGATCGCGAAAAGATGAGCTGACTGACAATCGCGTGGCATGACTTGTACACAAAAGTTGTAGGGACTGAAAAGACACAGCTGCAAAACGTACACACTTATTATATACGGTTAGTCCTTTGTCATCACCTTCTTGTGTAACTTACTGGGGAAATCTGTTTCACAACCGCAGCCAGTCTCTCATCTCAATTACTTTAAATAATAGAAAATAGAGCCAACATAATCAAAAATCAGTATGTGATCCCCCTGTTGTCCCTGAAGACACAAGCTCTCAGATCTACTTTGTCAGTTCTGGGTTTGAGAAGCCACTGGGCCTGTGGAGGTCACAGAGCTCAGGCCTCATCAGCAGGGCTAATTTGATTGTGGCAGAACAATGTAGCCGAGCCCTATCCTGGCTTGCTGACGAGTTGCATACTAATGCTTCTGGAGACACGCACAGCTTGAACCATAAAAAAAAGGGAGGAAAGGGGTGTTCGGGCCGTTGCTTTAGGCATAACATCAACTCTTTGGTTCCTTAGTGTCACCATCTGTATTCAGAATGTTCTACAAAGGATTAAGTCAGTTTTGCTCCACTAGTCTGTAAAGACTTGGCGAAGAGACTGAATGGTGGACCAAATAATATGAAAAACAGCATTGGTGTTTAACTCTGAGTTATGTATGGTTGAGATGATGTACACAGGGTTGCTTCTCAGTTGCACTTGGTTTACTCTCCGTACCTGACAAAGTAAGCCCAAAATAATTCATCCGGTTAAAGTGTGGCCGTACACTTTCCGTCTTTACTGGAGATCAACAGCAGAAGGGGAGGAATAAAGGAACACATGTAACTTATAGGGGACAGTGTCACATGAATAGGTGCGGTCAGGAAAAAATATCAAAGTTAGTATACGACTTTATTTTGTGACTGTTAGACCCCTGATTGGGGTTGACTAATAATGAACACAGCAGCACATCGTGATTGCACATCGTTGGCTGAGAATTGTGCATACTAATGGTTAGTGCACCTTAGCATAACCCTCACTGTCCCACAGTGAGGCATACTAATGTTGCAGAGGCCAAATCCAGCCCTGCTGCACCAAAGAGCATACTAATTGCCAGGGCTGCCCTTTTTCTGTGACCTTGACAGGTCACTTAGCAGTGTGATCAGTCCCTGACTCTTAATAAAGGCAATTTAACAGGATGAGACATGAGGGCGCAGAGCTTTCTCCTGCTTCTCACTCACTTTTAGTCGAACGGAATGTCGGCCTGCACACTATGTTTGAACGGTACAATTAAATCTATCTATCTATCTATCTATCTATCTATCTATCTATCTATCTATCTATCTATCTATCTATCTATCTATCTATCTATCTATCTATCTATCTATCTATCTATCTATCTATCTATCCATCCATCCATCCATCCATCCATCCATCTATTTATTTCTCTTTCTATCTATCTATCTATCTATCTATAATAGGCTTGTCAAAGTTAAAGCATCAACTATGGAGATTCATTTTGATATTATAACGCATTTAAAAAAAAATTAACTCAGTTAACTCAGTTTTATTTAGGCAGCTGCCCTCTGCTCACTTTGCAGCCAAACTTAGAGGAGAGTCACATATTGAAGGATCACAGAAAGCTGTTAGAACAGTCTTTGAATTTACTCAATTTACTCCAAAACATTTTACTCAAGTAAATATCGGATCCAAGCTTCGTAAAAAAATTGTAGTTAAAAAATATGATTAAACGCAATCAATTATGGAAAATGTTGCGATTAATTTGATATATAATTTTATTCGCTTGGCAGCACTAATTTATATATATATATGTATATATATGCTTATGTGTGTTTTGTATAAGTGTGTGTTTCCACGGTTATCTTTTCTTCTAATATACACACACTTGCAGACATGCATACACACACACTTATTTCTGATCCACTCTCCATTTTTATCTGTCCCTTCCCTCCAGTGGCGCTGGATACACAGGTAGGTATACCAGGTATAGCAGGTGGTAAAACGTTGGCTAATTGCCTCGTGTTTGGAGCTCCCCAGGAGTCTGTGCTTTACATGGGGTGTTAAGGAGAACAATAGGAAGTATAACTCTAAGTAGTATAATACTTTTTATGCCGGCCTGTCCTTAATGATAACATTGTTTTCATGTTTACCCTCCATCATTTACCTGTAAGATTATTTAAGCAAATAAAATATAACTTTAATAATAGCAGTTTTCAGTGTTGTATGCATGCATATCATGTTAATGGATGAGGTGAAGAACAAATAGTGATTGTGTGTCCATATTCATCCAAATCAAGGAACTAATTGTCTAACAAAATTCCTCTGCAAAACAAACAAAAAAAACATTAGACCACCCTGCTCTTGACCTATAACAGTGGATTAGTGGAAAAGGCCTGAAGTGAGCCAACAGTAACATCCGGTCGCCCATCCATCCAGGTCTATTACCATGGTAGAGCATTCGTGGTGGATTAGACAGTAACCTCAGTCAATCCCCATGCAGAACAACGAGGACCCACATCGCCACCACCTCTTTACACCCCCATCCCTCTTTACACCAATCTCTCTGTGGCAGTGCCAGAGCCAGGCTTTTCTGACTGGGCTGCAAGCTTGGCCAGAGCCCTCAAGTCTCAGGAGCCTCCACCATGCTCCGCTTTAGCCTCAGCTGTTGGAGATGTTGTCCCTAATTAACAAGGGATTAAGACATCATCACGGCTTGTAATACAGCCTGGATGGGAATTCCAATATGGGATACTGAGGGCAAAAAAAATAGGGGCGGGGGGTGTAGAGGGTGACTGGATTGGACTGGGTAGGAAGAGAGGGAGGGGAGGAAACTAGTGCCGTTTAGCAGCTCAGTAAATTACTCTTGACCCGAAGGGCTGAGGGGAGTCTATCGGCATGGCAAACCTGCTGCCAATTACAGCTCAGCCCTGCCAAAAGTATTATTGGATGGAGAGCAGGGGCAAGTCGGAGGATGAACTCGTTTGTGTGTGTGTGGGGAGGGGGGGTGGGGGGGGTGCGGGTGTGTGTGGGCGTGTATGCGCGTGTGGTGTGTGTGTTTGCGACTGTGAATGTGTGTGCGTGCGTATGTGGGTGGGTGTAAACGTGGAAGTGGGGCTAATGTTAATGGCCTTGCACCATATTATTTTGTGTCAACACATGTTTGCAGGTTTATTGCTGTAATTATAAAAATTATTTGCTGTAGTCTAAATTCTAAATTTAAGGTTTTCCCCTTAAGAGTCACTCAAGCCTCTTTGTCTGCTAATGCTTTGTCTGAATTGATTACTGCTCAGTGACTGTACTGGAAGTGACCAAAAAACACACGCATGCACACAGATAGGCTGAAACTGTCTTTTCCACTTTCTTTCACCCAAAGCTGACACACACGTTGTCATTCTCGTGTACTGTTGCTATCTCACTTTTTTTTTGGTTTCTTTGCTTTGAATAACACTCACAAACATCCACACTTGATTGTTATCCAGTGGTGTCATCAATTATTAGGTCTGCTTTATGAAACCACAGTGCAACCTGCCACCAAACACTCTGTGTGTTGCTATTCATAGTGGACACTCATCCTCTTTGTTTTTCTTTTTCTGTCTGTTGCTTTGACTTGAGAAAAGATTGCATCAGTTTACATCAGCGACAGAAAAAATGGCAGGTCGGCCACCACCATTTCCAAACTCCCAGTCCCAGCATGAAGGTGGTGCACAAAGAACTAACAAAATCCGTACATTAAGTACCACCACTGGGTGAACATGTCTTCACTCAACAATTACTGTAAAAGTATAGAAAGTATAGTAGTGACAATTGGCCAGTGGTGTTTCTTGGCTGGCCACAAAACATAAATGTAGGCTACATACGTGGAATACTAGTCTCTCTGCCCATCAGATGTTTTGTGACTTCTGAATGCAAACAGCTCTGTGCTCAATTGTATACTTCTGTGCTGTGGTTTCATCAACAGGCAGGGTCCGAATTGCGCTCCTTTTTTTACATAAACAAACCTACAGTAGACTAGAGCAGGCAAAAACAGGCGCCAATGTGGCAGCCGTGTTGGAGGCCATGTTATCAGGTGCAACTTTTCCATCAAAAGCAATCTATAGACATATGCGGCGGCCATGTTAAGCAGGGGAGAGAGTCTATTAAATGTAATGGAAAGCATTGACATTAGCTTAGCATCGCCAAAGACACAGCTCCAAAGAAGCATGTCTCATCCACCTATTCATATCTATGGCTGTTATTTTTCCTGGAGTCAGTAATGTACACTTGCGGCCATGCTGTCTTTGGTGCGGTTCACAGTTGTTGTTTTTTGTTTTTTTATAAAGCCCTTATCTGTGGCATCTAATCTAAACAGAGGTGAAAAAAGGAAGTACTAACATCGTAGCTCATGACCGTGATTAGATGCACGCCATTGTCCCACCCTCCCACGCACCATCAAGGTAAGTTTGGATAAACTGTACAATGTTTCAAACAGATTCAAGCTTTTTAAAATATTTATTTACAATATTTTTTACAGTACTGGGTATTTTTAGCACATGGCAAAAGTACAAAATTGTTTTGTATTGTATTGTATTGGGTGTTTTTAGGTCAGGTATTTTGATGTAATGGACAATCGGCTCTAACTGGTGACCATTAAAACGAGGTTCCGCTGTGTATGATTCCGTGTTTACTGCATTGAATGAATGAATGGATGAATGAATGAATAAACGCAGAATTCAGCCCATGTTTACCCATGACACTTTTGGTTCGTGAAAACAGTTTGATTGCTCCCATACAAGAGTTTGCTTGATGAAGTATGAACGCTAACACCCGGACCCTGTTGTGTGTCAAAACAACAGATCGAGAATCCGATTATGTGGTGTGTTCTTGCTCATTTTTCAAATGAACTCTGGTTCAAACGGTCAAAATGAGAGTGGAAAGCAATGAAGGATGTATTACAGTTGCCCCTTTCAAAAAGAGCGTATGTGTTTGATTGCGGTTACAGATCATGCTAACATCTTCGAAAGGCAAGTTTAAGTTCCACCATGTAAAATGAGCATAATTATGACATTCAGCAGATAGCAGTATTGTTTGTGATGATTTGAGTTTTGCCAAACAATATTTCATGCATCGTCTTTTTACTAGGTAACTTTTGGTTGGATAAAAAT
Source organism: Filicampus tigris (assembly GCF_054856515.1). Lineage (NCBI taxonomy): Eukaryota > Metazoa > Chordata > Actinopteri > Syngnathiformes > Syngnathidae > Filicampus > Filicampus tigris. The sequence goes on along the minus strand of NC_141227.1, from coordinate 4,762,018 downwards.
ATCACTGTGTAGGTCTAGTTTATATGACTACAGTACAACCTACCATCAAATAGTGGGTATGCGTGTGTGTGTGCATGCATGTGTGTGCCGAGGCATGTGTGAGTTGTGTGTGATCTGTAGCTGTCCAAAAAAGACAGAGGACTTGAATAAGAGCTCTGTGTCTGTGTTCTTACAGGCTGCTGATCAGCACATATGAGATAACAAAACAAGGCAGCTAGATTTGTAATAATATCGTTTTATCTTACAAATCGATATTGCCAAGCTCCTTTCTTCCGCACTGTTATGTTTACACTTTAAAAAAAAGTTTTATTTGCAAATGGCAACGTTATCATGACTGCAGTTAACAATGAGCTGAGAAATACCTGGCAAGGTGATCATTTGCTGCATGACATTTCAACTGCTTGACCACAATATTCATAATTCTCATTGTATAAACTAGTGGCCAAAATTACATTTTCATGTGTAAAGGGTCCCAAAGGGAGGTCCTATCCTATCCTATTCTGTCCTATCCTATCCTATCCTATCCTGTCTTATCCAATGGTTTTGTTAATCAGACAGGTTGTTGTTTTGTTGTGTCAGATTACACATATGACACTTAAAAATGAAAGGTTCTTTCAATAGGTTACATAATTTTTTATTGTTTAAAATCATTAGCGCTTCATTGAAAAAATTCAGGTTTCTGGAGTCGGATCATTTTATAAATCTTCCCTTTTATTAGGAGTTGAAATGGTGAACGCAGCTCTCATGTTGTACACTAAGAAGAGAAGTGTCTATCAGACTTCAGCCCGAGGCAGGACAAGGCAAGTGTATCTGTGGTGGACAATTTGTACAAAATAGACTTCAATTCAACTCAGGGATTTCTCTCTAATTCATGTCCAGTTAATACTGCATGTTCTGTATTTGGGTTTCTATAGCACAATTTACAAGCCATCAACACAAATATTAAAATATTTACTTGTTCAAAACATTGTTGTAAATATTTCATAGATTTTGCTTTAAAACAATGTGTAATAGATTTAGTGTAATTAAACACAATATTATGATTGTTATTTTTAGCAATGGTACAATCAGCAAAACTACATAAGTGAAAGCTACATTCTCCTTTAATCACTGGGGAGGTGTTGCAGATTCACAACACCTAATTGCTAATCCCCTAAATAATACGCACCTTTTTTTATTCAGAAGTACTACTAAACTATTACTAAAACCTGATTTGTGCCTGAGAGAGTTGAATAAGTAGCTAAAACAAATCGACACTGTCCTGAGAAAATCACGTATGTCCAATTTTGTAATAAAAAAAAAAAAATCACATTAATAGAATTAGTAACGTGGTCACGTTAAAAGAAACGTAAAAAAAATGGAAAAAAATGGACTCAAGCGTTTTCCACAGGACAGCGAAAGAAATGTAACCATAGTTGGTAAATGAGGCCTTTTGTGCTGGGCTTTGTGTCTCAACTGCAAGTCAGACCAGGCCGTCAAAGAGGCTTCCGTCTAAATTCTTCATAGACAGTGAACATAAAGGGAAACGTGTACCAAAAATATGTAGGATAGATAGATAGATAGACAGACAGACAGACAGATAGATGAGACAGACTTTCTTGCATGAGACACAGTGATCACGTGTCTATAATAGTCTCCTATAATGGTAAACAGAGCAGCACACAGGCCACCTGCTCGTGGCAGATTTAGGGTGCGTTCAAAGCAGCCTCATCATTCCGTCGTGTCTTTTGATACAGCCTCTTGCTGCCTACCTTTTCTGTTTGTTTGGTTTTTTTTTTTGCTTCTTCTCCCTTTTGATTTTTCTCTCTCCCTCTCACTTGCTCTTTCTGTTTTTGCATGCTCTTCCCTTGATTGTCCCCTCTTTACCATCTCCCAGCTCACAAATAAAGACACAGGTTTTTTTTTTTTTCTTCGTGTACGAGGCCCACAAACATTTTCATTTGCATGACAATCTACTCTTGTTTTTCTGCTTAGATGGAATTCACAGTATGGTGCCAGCATAACTGAGACAGGGGTCATTGCTATGTATATCAGAAAGTCGAGAAGAGAGAGAGAGTGAGGAAGAAAGAAAGAGAGAGAACATTTATGGTTGAGAGAGAAGGAGGGACAGAAATACACATTTTGATGTACAAATGCTCTTATGAAGATGATAGTTAATGCAAATACACACACACACAAACACACGCAAACGCACACCGACGTGCACGCGGGGATCAGAGTTTGCATGTTCTCCATGTGTTTGCACTTTTTTTTTGTCTGCCGGTACTTCTTTGCCTGTGTTGAAATTAATAATCAAATATAATGCCTCCTAGTCACCACCATGACTTTAACAAATCTGCTGAGTTTATTACAATACAATAATAGAAAACAATGCAATAATACAAATCAATCAACAAACATTATTTCAAGCCAGTCCGTCTGTGAGACATGAAGTAACCTAGGCTCATTCCTCAACAAGAAATGGACTGTATTACTTTGATATTGTTGTTACTTTATGTTACGAATATGGTTCTCTGTTTGTCGAATGTTTTCAATTTTGATGGCAAACATGGAGCGGTTGTCAGGAGGTTACATTTTGTCAACATACTACTACATAATCGTTTGACAAAAGTCCTTGAGATACTGATACTGAACCCTTAATTGCTCCTTGTCTCGTTGATGCTTTGTGTTTGTGATTTTGTGTTTGGGGATACAGTATGGCTACCGGCAGTAAATAAACGCAATCCATTAATCTACCATTTACACAATAAACCTTTCCCCTTTCAGTGCTCTGGTAAATGAATGTTTGGACAGGTGTTCATGGTCATTGAAATGCAGTAATTGTTGGTGCTATTGAACATTTATGAGTGACCTACGATTTCCACTGTGTAATTTAGTAAACTGAATTGGAAAAATCCGGAACTCCTCTCTATTCAGCACCTCACACCAAAAGAGTCACTTGTAAATGAACATGATCACTTTGATTATGGAGGGGCTATTCTTATAGCAGTCATTGTTTCCCACTGGCAATAAAGTTTCCCTTGTTGATTTGTTGGCAAGGCTACGTAAAACTTAAATAACATCCTTGAAACTTTGTAGAGGGGTGGGGCCTTTATCAAAGAAGAACCCTCTGAAATGTGTATAAATTTCTTACATATACTGATGAATGGGGAGATCAATTTTTACATCTCACGTGTTGACATTCGGCTTTTTTTTCTTAAACATTAATTTATCTGAGAAAATGCAAGCATTTTAATGATTACATTCCGGATTTTACGCAAAGTGGGCATCTTCATAAAGGTAACAATTTGGTAGTGACCAAAATAAGAATTTGTTCAGCTTTGTTATCCAATACAAGTTTTTGTGTGTATTTTGTTAATCTGCATTTTTTAAATGATTTTTACATAATGAGTGTTGAAATTCTGAACCGGTTCTATTCACAGGGTTTAGGGACCAACCCCTGCTGCAATTAGCAAATATCTGTGAGTAGTTTAGGTCCCCTAAAAAGGTTTAAAATTGCCTATTTGCCGATTCCTGTTACCTGGGAATCGACTCCCAGGTATCGATATCGGTACTCAACGGTACCAATTTTCGGTACTTTTGTGCTGTTGTTTGTTGTAATAAATGTTGAAAAATGTTAAAAATGCTGAAATTTTAAAAAAAAATCTATTTAGAATTTCTTTTTCATTGTACAAAACTTGACAAGTAAAAAAAAAACTGATTTAGAACAAATGAGCCAAGGATGGAGCAAAAATAAAGGTATAACATGTGATAATTAAAAAACTATAAATAATGCAATCGAGGTCCGGGCAATTAATCGAAAATCAATTACGATTATTACACTCCACGATTACAAAATTGGCATGATTGTGAAAAATGATTATTAATATGCATTTATATCCAATGCACAATGTGTACACAAGGAAATCATACTTGAATTTATACATTTATGCCTTTTTTATTTTTTGATAACTAATTTCATGAATTCTTCTTGGTCCTAAAGGAACTTACATAGTGTTTCAAAGGAATGTGTCTTTATATTTAAACATTTTCTTGTTTTGCACCAAAAATTAAATGATCGTTTGGATAATTGTTATTTCAATTATTAACTAAATAATCGTGATTCATATTTTTTTCATAAGCAGCTGAGCAGCCCTAACACAAACAATAAATTAATATTACAAAAACCTATAATTCACTTGAGCAACACAAGGAACGAGTAATATATATATATATATATATATATATATATATATATATATATATATATATTCTACTTCAATCTCATGCAGTGATTGCATGGCGAACAGCCAATCAGAGTGATCATTTGTCACAAACAGCCAATGTCATTTTGCAGACTATGATCAATGGCTCATTCATTTTAAAACGCAAAATATATCTCGCATAACGCAAAATATGTTCACAATTCTATATGTTGCTTTTTTACTTAGTTTTGTTCCTCCGACCTTGTATTATGAGTAAACATGTACATGGCATGTTCTACTTTCTGAGAAAAAAATTAACTCTTGTGCACACACACATCTTTGCTTGCACATACACACAGAGGTTCTGACAGCTCAGTTCTCGAAAGCAGATGAACATGTGTGTGGAAAGTCATGCTCACAATGGGACCAATCTAAAGAGCAAAAAAGAAACCCCAAAAAACTGACAAGTTGACTTCACAAAAAAGACAAGCAGAGTGGGCGATCAAGGCAAGACTGCTTGTTATCCTTTAATCAGTTTTGCACACTGAGAATTGTTCTTGAAATTCTCAGAAAAAAATGAATAATTGAAATCAGAGGCGCGATAAGACAAGTTAGTATATTATATTTTGTATACAACATACCATTTTACTTGAGAATTCAGACATATTTTTAACTTCATAGCGGGTTCCAGTAATTGTTGCTTTGTCACCTCTATTCCCTTTTGTGATGTGTGGGTTTATTCTTCCAAAAATATCACCAATTTTAATAAGAATTCTCAAAATGACGTCACAGAAGGTGGACATCAAGCTGAAGAAGCACTTCACTCACAACACAGAATGCGTGCCCGCACAATGGTTGTCCATGCTCCCATAAACTGAATTAAGCACACACTAATTATGACACCTCAATGTTGCACTCACATATACGATCGGCTCTACGGGGGCTCTTGACTTTTTTGTCTGCAAGGGTTGCACAGACACCTTTTAGTTCTGTGCGAGGTGACATGCACACATTAATTTGCAATTTAGGAGTAGCAGGGAGGATGCATTGTGTGTTCACAGACTGGTGAGAGAACACATTATTTTGGAGATAGAGATGGCAGATGATTTGGGATTAGATAGGTGGATAGATTAGTAGATATTTTATTAATTCATCCGGCCTTCCCAGCTAAATGGAGGAGGCGGAAGGGTTGACGGGATTGATGCATTATTTACATTTTCCTTCCTTGATCAGAAAAAAAAAAGCATCTGTGTGTGGAGTTGACCTCATTTCAGCTAATAAGGTCTTAGATTGATGGGCTTGTTGGAGGTCTGCGCTCTCTCAGTGCTGGTGTTCAGAAAAACAACATATTGATTAGCCACCTCTTTGTGGTGACTTCACAATGTCATCTGAGGAAGTTTCACATTGTATCTTATATGCATTCATTTATAACAGGCATTTCTCAGGCCAAAGGGTTGTATTGTGTTAGGGTTGTCCTTGTAATTACAGGCTTGCTTCGAGAGCAATGCACTACCTCCAACAATTAATTAGTAGTATTGGTTGCAATACAATAATACAGTTTAACAATAATAGTTTAACCTTGTGGTCGGACACAGAACATTGTCAGTTGCTATTCCGAAGCACAAAAAACAAAACAAAAACAAAAAAACTGTTAAGCATTAACAAGCACTACTGGCATCCAACACAGTGCAAAAAATAAATACAGTACTGCTCAATAGGGATGGGACGAGAGCTCGTGCTACAAGATCTCGCGGGATCAGAACGCCGCGAGATTTCTCGTCCCTGCATAGCACGAGATCTATTTTCTTTTGACGGTGTTTTGGAGTCCGGGGGAATAAAGCAGATGTCTTAAAAGGAGCTGCCACCAAATGGGAACTTCCGAGGCCAAATCACGGAGTCGCTGTTGTGACCGACAACGCTCGCAACATGCATGTGGCGATACGTGAGGCTGGCTTTGAGCCACACATTAAGTGCTTATCGTGCAGGCAATGAAGGCAACGCTAGTGCAGCTGGTCCAAAGTTGGCCGCGTATCATGTTTGTTTAGACGCGTCTAGCGTATAGTTTCTTTTTTTTCACCGATGCTCAACGGCAGCAGCACTTTTGACGTCTAAATAAAGGCATGGCTCGGGCTGCCCGCACACAAACTCATTATGGACGTAATCACGCGCTAGAACATCTCTTTGGACATGATGGCTCGCGATCTAGAGCAGCGGGGTGCCGTATCTGCAGCTCTGAGGAACCCAGAAGTACGAGTTGCAGAAATCTTGAAAGAGATGCAGTGACATTCTTCTTGTTGAATAGCGACTGAGAAACAAGTTGAACTCTACAATACAATGCAATTTTATTTATATAGCGCATTTCATAACAGCTAGAGCTGTAACAAAGCACTTTAAAAACAATACAATAAACAAAAACAAAAAAAGAGGCAGTGATACATCTATTAATAAATATATCAATAATATTAACAAATATATAAAATATAAATAAAGCCAATAAATTAACATAAAACACTATATACGATTGAGTTAGTTGCCCCACAAGCACAGTTGGATTTTGTCAAAGTATTCAGTAAGAGGAAAGATCTCAGCTTTAGCTGTTATTGCAGCAATATTTGAGAGCATGTAACGAAAGTGACTCCTGTTTGCATTTGCACTTTAGAGCTAGATGATTCATTTTCTTGCAGTCTGTCTTTGCAAGCTTCAATATACCATGATGTGACTCCAAATGTTTCTTTGAATTTGATGTATTTTTTTTAAAGCTACAGTAGAAAACACTTGTCTACAGTATGGAGCATAGAACCAACCTCATCTTTAGCTGTCAAAAACACACAAAAGGGACTGTATTTCCATCTTGAAAATGCTAATGTCTCTTTTTCCCGCATTGGTATGTACACGTGAGACAGCAATGTGCTGAAAACGTGACTTAGAGCATGCGTGACGTCACTCTCACAGAAGATTGGGCATAAACGTAGATGAGAAAAGTAGGTGACGTGCATTTTTTTGCACATGTCCATTTTTTTGCACCCTGGGGCGACGTGGCTCGGTGATAGATTGGTTATTTCCCAACCCTGAGGTTGTGGGTTCGATACCCGGCCCTTGTGACCATGTTGAAGTGTCCTTGAGCAAGATACAGAACCCCCAGTTGCTCCAGATGCTGCGCCATCAGTTGGTGAATGTGAACTTATTGTGAAGCGCTTTGAGTGCCTTAAAGCAGCACTGGGCAAGAAATAGACCTTATTTAATTTTTTTCACAACTCTTTTGATGAAACATTGACTTACAAGTAGTTGAATGGGACTTTTGTCATGCCCTGGGGGGGGCGGGGTCTGTATCGTTTTTACTCGCACTATGCAACTTTGAGGAGAATGGAAGCAACCCTGGCACACAAAAAAATACAAATGTCCCGAATTGCTTTACGGCATACTCACTTCCTCCTTTCGCTATAAGGAACTCGAATGTCAACATGCTATTACTGGTGTCATGGCAGAAGCCCCAAAACAAACAAAAAAACTAAAGTATTGTTTGATTAAAATTTGATTCATTACCTCATTGCTATTCATCTTTCACACAGCCACTGGAAATAGAAATGCAATTCAGTCCAACTTGGGAGAGAGCTCAGGATTTCACGACACTACACACTGGTGCGCATGGGAAATGTGGTTGACTTTTGTCAAAACACTACCGCTTTTGTTCACATGGCACCGCCATAATCAACAAAAACTGACATATGACACACTGTTGCTTTAAAAGGTGGAAAAGTGCTATACAAGTGAAAGACCACTTACCATTTTGCAGTACAGGAAGTGCTTATATGCGGAAGTGCGGTGTTTGGTGCCCAACCACCACAAATACACAAGCAGAGGTAAATAAGATCAGAGACGTTATACTGAATCAATCCAAAAATATGAATAATTTGGCAGATTGCGATGTTTGGGGTATGAATAGGGAGAATTTAGAGTGGAGTTGCTGTACCTTTCTATGTTTGATACACACGATTAAGGAAAAAAGAAACAAGTATATGATTTCATGATCCTTTTTCAAGGTTCACTTCAATACATTGCAAATGGTGGAGCTCCTTATTTAAACAGGCGGACTTCACTGATGCACAATGATGAATGATGGGACATTGGCCCATGGTGAGTTTAGTCCTGTCTGTAGTGACAGCAAGGACTGGAAAGTAGAGTATTTTTAGACCAAAGAGAATACAGGGAGACAAACACATCAGAGTGGTGATTTATATGGATATGGACAAAAAAGACTGAAGTCATGGAGTCGTGATGGTGATCCTTCATGAGAGGTTTGTTATTTTTTTCAACTTAATAAAGCTTCAACTTGTCATAGGAAATGCTGTGTGTCCTTTGGTATGTAGATGTGTTTTCTAATGGATATGGCCTAGTACTAAGGAACAATGTGTTGTACTATATCCTACTGTTATAAATATGGGTACAGGTATACTTGGCCCATTTTGTTAATGATGGACGGGAAACTTAAAAAAAATGATCGGACTAAGCATAGTTGGAGGCCCATTTTTTTCCGTCTATGAATCGTCTATTTTCGATGATTCATCCATCCATCCATCCATTATTGATACCGCTTATCCTCACAAGGGTCGCGGGGCGTGCTGGAGCCTATCCCAGCTGTCTTTGGGCAGTAGGGACACCCCGAATTGGTTGCCAGCCAATCGCAGGGCACACAGAGACAAATAAACATCCGCACTCACGATCACACCTAGGGGCAATTTAGACAGTCCAATCAACTTACCATGCATGGTTGTGGAATGTGGGAGGAAACTGGAGTACCCGGAGAAAACCCACACAAGCACGGGGAGAACATGCAAACTTCACACAGGGAGGCCACCGTGCCGCCCGATTATTCATCATAACAAATATACTAATCATATACAGACACGCAGGGGTGCACATAAATTTGTTGTGGATCTTATGAGCACCACCGGTGTCATGAATTCACAGTTTAAACATATAGAAAAAATATACACACACTGTAGACATTTTTTGGTGAATGATGATTAGTGAATTATTGTTAATATGTGTAGATATGTCATTTTAATGTGAATGCTTATAATTTTTTCACCATTTTTGAGTTTTCATTTATATTTCCTAATTACAACAACATACAGTATACCAGAGCTACACAAGTGGCATCTTATTAAAATCATACAATATACTAGGGATGTCACAATATCGGCAATATCGTGATACAATATATCGTCGTCATTAGTGCAGTTTAATTTGATGCCACCCATGTTTAAGACCCAGACTAATCATCAATAGGAGTGCACGCACTGGCCAAGCCTATTTCTCTGTGAATGCTGTTGTTATGTACAAAAACAGAATATTGTGAGTTTTCTTTAAATTTTATGACACCTTTTTTTTTCTACAATATTTTGAGCTTTTTATACAGCGTCTTGTCGCCAACCTCCCCACAATATTGTGAAAATTGTCGTATTGTGAGGTACATACCATGATCTTATCGTATCGTGACATCCCCACAATATACTGCTTTACAAAAATACATTAAATGTGTGTACGTGCATAATGGTGGAAGAGGGCATTATGGTGTGCATGTTCACTATGGGTGTGTTTAAAATGCAAAAGTTTCCTAACATACAATTGTTGAAACTTGTCATGATGTGAGAGGCACGACTGTGCCTCAAATTACACCACCCACCCATTCATTGTTAAAGGTTAATCGAGGTTAATAGAGGGTTTTATTTTTTTGTACATATAAATATTGCAGTGGTTAATTTAACATTTTGTGGCTATTCTAAAGGTTTTATGATGGTGACAGTTTGACCTGCAAAACAAATATTTTGAACAATTCCCATTATCTGCTATTGCAAAATAATTTACAGCGCTCAGACAGCATTCCAGAAGGTGTTCAACCTTCTAGGTTCCACTGTAAATAACATTTCAACTTCTCTCTTTCCCAGCAACAGGCCTAATATAATAGGCCAGTATAATGCAAACATCATAGGACGGGTGAGACGTGTTTTATACATACCCCACAAACATGGCAGATGTGTTGTGGATTAGAGGGTGGCATCTTCTTTTCCCCAAACAAAAAGAATAAATGATTTTTCAACCATGTAACACGATCAATTATGACACACCTTTTATAAAACTGTGGCAATGTAAACGACTTTGTATCCGCAGTATTGAATTTAATATCAAATTGTGATCAACATTTGATGTATATTGATTTCAATACCATCACACTGAAAGTCTTTGAATTTAATCAACCTGAATCACAATGCAAGTCATTTCCAAGTTGGCTAACAAGATCCAACTTTTCTCACTTGCCTCATTTGCTTTGCAATATCAGTTACACATTCCCTCCTATCACCTCACATCTCTAGCAGCAGAGGCCTCCAGCACCTCACACTCGCTGGACTAATCTCCTTCAGTTCAATGTTGTTCAATTAGATTCCAGTTGACATGCATTGAAAGTAGGCACTCCTCCCCGTAATTCAGCCCTCTTTATAGCCAATCTATTTTTTAATAAAGGTTCAGAGGAAAACATTAAAGTATTGATCTTTATTTATCGACCTCAGCCCAAAGCATAGTTAAAGCTGACACAAATCAATCAAAATAAATTTCAAATGATCATAGCGCAGAGGAGGAGTCTGGCCGTCTGTTTCGGGAGTAATTAGGGTGCAAGGCATACAGAACCCAAGGCAATAACAGCAGAAGTCTCTCTCTCTCTCTCTCTCTCTCTCTCACACACACACGCACACACACCCACACACACTCACACACTCCAATATAAAGAACTCAAAGAGGCCTGTAGAATGATTTAGCAGACTGCAGATTAGAAATGTGTTTTGTATTAAATGAGACAACTGACAGGCAAGGTTAATGAAAGGGCATGGAACATTGGGACCATTGTAATCCACTGAAACCTGCTCTTTGCTGACTCAAATACACACACAAACAATCCTGTGAGGTAGCTTCTGGGACATCCCCGCTTAGCAAAAATACTAGGTATTATTTTTTAAAGACAGTATGTGTGTGTGGTTTTGGGTGGTCAACTAGGTTTATTTGATCTTGAGATGATGAATGATGTGTTCAATCAGGATGGAAGTGTGCTTGGGGTTTAATGATGGCATCTACTTCATTGACACCTTACTCTTTTGGTTACAGTCAGATTTAACAGTTTTACTGCTGAATATTCTAGATTTAATAGATTAATTATCTTGTATTTAAATCGGTCTATATGAGAAGAAGCCCTTAAACTTAAGTTGGCCTGGAAAAGTGGGGAATATGTTTTGCACAACAATAAATATTTTTTTTCTTGAAAAAAAGAAAGTAGTACTGGTATAAATTCCCGTACATCCCACTGTAGTGGCGAGCCAACATTCAAAGCACCCATCCAGTCCCAGTTGTTGGACATGGTCATATGCTTTCTGTGGGTCCCCAAAACACATATAAGCAAATGTGCACGTTCCTACGGCCAACTGAATTTTCAAGTTGATATAATGATATAATACATATTATTCACCCTAGATGACATGTTGGAATGTTCATTTTTGATCATTTAACTGTTTGGCAGTCTCTAGCCGAAGGACCATGTCTTGGAAAATGACTTTGTAGGACCATGTCTTGGAAAATGTCTTTGTCCTTGAGATCAGCACCCTCCCTTGTTTGACATTTTGGGTGTGTAAATGCAGCAGTATTAGGCCAATCTTTGACGCCACCATGCTGCCAAATTGACAACACTTCTGCTTCAGACCAACCAAAAGTCCTGTCTCCTGCATGCATGTATCCCATGAGCCCTTTCTCCAGCAGGATCTGATCTACCACACTGTTACACAAAAACCTGTATTGGAATCTTGTATCGGCATCTGGGTTCTCCTCATTCCATTACAGTCCATTCCAGGACAATTCCGTTTTTTTTTCAAATTCAAATTGAGAACACCTTTTTAAGTTGTTTTTGTGTAACATGATCAAACTGTGTTAACATTTGGCTCATTGATAAATCAATAACAGAAAATATTTTTCTTGCTGTTCATTGCCTTTTAAAAAATCCTCTATTTTTGTTCTCTGTAGGGAATTCATAGCCCCCAATCCATTTCAGACCTTCAAAAACTCTTTTTTTTTTTTCATTCTCCATTCTCATTCTTCACAAAATTCTGTCCATGTTAATTGCTGGGGAAAAACACCAGCCATTCAACTTGGCCAAGATATTTATGAGTTTACAAGGACCTTCCTGGTCTAATTATGTCGAGCAACTGTGTCTCTTACTGGGCCATGGCTCCCCAAGGAAAACACAGAATTACCAGGCAAGCAAAACTCACCTACTTTTGACAAAACACTCAACATATGAGGATACAAATAACAGAGGACATAGATCATTAAGACTATGGTGGCATTGCTAGTGGGTATTAATACTGCCACCCTGCAACAACTGTAACCAGAAAAACACAAAAATGACTATTATGAAGGGTTTTCCAGTCAAATAGACCATAATATTTTCAAAGTGATATCTTGTCAGAGTCCCTTATTGTTACAAGGCCATTCGACTAAATTGTGGACGCCAGAAAACACATGAAAAAAAAAAAAAAAAATTCATTTCGCATTCAAAGCGCATTCAACCTTGAGAGATACTTACTAACTAGTGGGCATCTAATGCCAACTCAACATCAATGTGACATTAAGCACTGAGATCAAATTGTCATCATAATTTGGTCAAAAACGGAAATCAACATCCATCAATTTTAGATATGACAAATTATTTTATAAATGTTAATTTGACATTACATCAATATCAGATTTCTTTTAAATGTCACCCAAATAACAATATTGATATTATTTGGACATTCTTTCTATGTCCAAAAAAAAAAAGATCCTGCACCATCTTGTACTGCAAACAGAATTGGCTTCAGTTAGGTAGTGTCTGTCTCGCAGGACCTTCATCAGCTTTTAATCATCAATCGATGCATCATTATTCGAAAGGCATCTTTTCCACCACCACCATCCATATTAAGTTCCAGCATCAGCTTATTTGTAAGGACTCTGTCAAACACATGCACACAATTAAATTAAGGTCAGGCCCAAGTACAGAGGAAAAACATATACTGTACATATTGAGGAAATGTCGAGGTAGATGTTATATTTATTCATACAATACGTTTCTGGTCCTGTGAGGGAAGTGTCAAAAACTGATAAAGAACACTACTTAAAAGCGATTAACCTTTTCATGACGTTGCTCACATTTTCAATGCTGGGTCCACCAATCTTCAACATTTGAGCTGTCTGAGGAAATAGTTTTGCATACATTATATATAGATATAATATATATAAATACACACACTCACACAAGGTATTTTAAAGTGGACAAATTGTAGTTTGGATTTGTAACATCAACAACAATGGTCAACATTTGTAGATTTTTTTGTTACTCAGACACATCGTGTGTGTGTTTGTGTGTGCGTGCGTATGTGGATGTGTGGATGAGTGTGTGTGTACACGATGAAATCAAGCGCAGCCTTCTCATGGACTCTGAGTCAAGTTAAATACAGATAAATTGCACATTTTTTTAAATAGTGGCATTTACTGCAGTTGAGTGTGAATAACCCTATAGCCATTAGCTTTAGCTACTATTAATTGGCTAATTGCTATTAGCATCGCTTAATGTCATGGGGTTTGAAACATTAACGACACACCCTTTACAATTTAAGGTCAGTGTGCACTAATAATGACAACAATATAACCATAATATGTTTACCAACAAAAAGCTTTTAGCAATGCTGACCAAGACACCGCAGGAGACCTGACTTCCCAGCTTGTGCTGGCCAGTGCCAATGTTTGCCCTAAACACCTGTGTGCCTACAAGTGATGACCTCAAGGGGTGAATCGCAAACAACTAGATGGAAGCCAACTGGCTTGGTTGATGTATTTTTGCATGAATATTGAAAGTGAAAGTTAAATAGCTTCATGCTAGTTGCATGAAGTCTTTTGTCTGTTATCATCCCTAAAGCAAATCACACCCATTGCAAGATGCTTCAACTTGAGCACTTTTATTGGGACATCAATGTGACATCAATTCAATGCCTTGTTTCCAGACATCAATGTCAATTTGATGTCAAGTTTTGTGCAGCAACATTGTTTTGATGTCAAGTACATTGACTTACAAATTATGATGCAGTAGTTGGATGTGAGATTAATCCTTTAGTTGGACCTTTTTACAACCATAAGGTCAAAGCTTCTGTAGGCTGTTTATCATTGTAGTCAAATTCTTGACCAATCTTCAACATCAAATTGATGTCCCGGTGTCCCCTGGGTACGTACAAGAAAAAAATAAGACAAACATGAGAAAAGGTTGATAAATAATTACACAGAAAAATACAAGAAATAACTAAACGATCCCTCCATGAGTTGTCATCTTATCGTGGTAGAAGAGTTTGTGTGTACCAAAGATCCTAGGAGCTAAGTTGTCTTAGGCCTTATGCCCCTAGCACGGTCACCCATGCCAAAAAGATCCTAGGTGAGGAACCAGACAAAGTATGGCTCATAGAACTCCTGTGTTGAATGAATTATTTTGATCTCGATTTGCCTCGCCAAGGACATGCTGGACAGACTATTGCTCCTGGCTGACTTGCGAACGCCCCGGGATCCATCAAGAGGAGCTGGACGAAGTGGCTAGGGAGAAGGAAGTCTGGGTTTCTCTACTTCCGATCGGGTAAGCGGAAGAGAATGACTGAATTAATAAACAACTAAACGAGATGGCTGGACCCATAGAGGAAGTAAGACTCGAAAAGTAACAAATATAGAAAACAGCATCTAGTCTACGCGAGGTAGAAATAAAGATAAATTCAGTCAAAAGTCAAAGAAGTACTTACATATTGGGACAAAATAAACAAAAATATGACTGGAAAAAGATGATAAACGTGACGAGAACAAAACGAATAATCCACAGCGAAAAGCAATTGCAATAATCTGGTGTCTTCCTTTTACTAAATACCCAACTGATAGAGACAGCTGGCAGGTTAGATGCTCTGCCTATCAATTCCTCCCAAGAATGTGAAAAAGAAGAATGTTACAACAGCAGAACGGGAAGGCAGAGAAACAGGAACAGGACGTATAACATATACTCTATAGACCCTGCTAGTTTTGGTGTGGGTCTGCCTTCTTGACAATACAATTGCAGGGAACTAAGGATTTTGCAGTAATTTTGCAGGTTTTTAGTTTTTTTTTAACCCCATTGTATGCCATCTTCATTTTGTAGTATTGCCTGCTTGCATTCTGGCTTCGTATCATCTCATCTTATTGATTACACAATTATGCTTTAATACAATGTAATACTTACAGAGCATCACTGTCCATTTCAGTGGTGACGTTGTATCCTTGTCAGCAAAGCCTACTTGGAGACAATGTCTCAACTTTGGATCTCTTATCAGGCCTTGGAAATGTGCCATGGTCAGGCCTACAACACCTCTCACCCTCAGTCAGTTTCACAAGCTCCATCCTTCCCTGTAACCCTCCACAAGATAATGAGAATAAATACCATAAAACCATTGAAGTCTGAGTTTAGATTGAACTGTGATTGCTGCTTGATTAGTGTGCTCCTGAGGAAATGTATGACCAAAGCTTACATACATTCTGTAAATATTCAGATGTATCCATTTCACAGCATGTTAAGATAAGTGTGTCCAGAGAAGAGCACGGCCTACTCATGCTCACCGCAAACCTCTTGTGTAGAATTTCAACTCACATGCACACAGTGACTTCTACCTCAAGCATAGATTAACACACAAAAGGACACTCACACACACACACACACACACACACACACACACACACACACACACACACACACTTATCTCTCCCCCTCTAATACAGAAATAAAACACTTGACACTGCAGTGCATGTAGTGATACTGTGCACGGTTCAGGTGATGGAGTATAATGGCCTTTTTAAATTTATATTCCCAATGAAAGGTAGAAAGAGAGAAAAACAGGAGTTAGTATTGAAATAAATGTGACTTTATCTGCACTTACAGACTATATTTACAACCAGGGCAAAGCCACCAGAAGTATCACAATGCTTTGAACTGGGCCTGCACTTAGCCCTTCACAAGTAAAATGTCTCTTTTTAATGTCATTTGCATTTTTATTGTCCTATCAAATGGTACCAGCAAAACGTTGTCAGCCAGCATGTTATGGAGTACTGACAGTTTAAAAAAAAGAATAGTAAATGTTCCAAAAGAACTCATAAATTATTTGTTGGCGGCCAACAAATATGATGTTTTTCCAAAGTGTTCTATTATGAAAGCTGAATTACGGGCGAAGTTCTGAGCCAGTGTGCAGTGCACTGACTACTGGACTAAATCTACAATGTAGAGAGAAGCTATTCTCATGAGTAGATGGGAATTTAGTTACACCTCTCAATCAAATTGAAATGATTTTGTTCTTTTTTAAAAACAATGCAATTTTTGCAAAAACAAAACAATTATTGCTTATATATACACGTTACAAATGTCTTGTTACATTTACACAGAGGTGGCTAAAGTAGCCAAAATTGTACTAAAGTAAGAGCATTGTTAGTTTAGAATAAGATAACCCAAGTAAAAGTAAAATGTAGTTCTCTGAATTATTACAGTACTTGAGTTAGTGTAAATAATTTTTCAGTAAAAAAAAAAAAAAAAACAAATCAAGTACTGAATGACTGTTGAGTAACTTCTGATTTAGTAAAAGTATTTGTTTTAATCAGAGCATGAATGTCAAATAGACAAAAATATAAAATAGAAATGTGCAAACTCAAGTATTGCTTTAACAATATCACCACAACTAAAACAATCAAGCATACAAAACAAACATTTGTCTTAAATGAACTTTCTTTGTTTAGCATGTCTTCCTCATGGTGCAGAGGTCGTGGGTTTGAATCGGGCCCTGGCCTTCCTGTGTGGAGTTTGCATGTTCTCCCCATCCCTGCATGGGTTTTCTCCAAGTACTCCGGTTTCCTCCCACATTCCAAAAACATGCATGGTAGGTTGATTGATCACTCTAAATTGCCCCAAGATGCGATTGTGAATGTTTGTTTGTCTCTGTGTGCCCTGCGATTGGATGGCAACCCTTTCAGGGTGTACCCCGCCTATTGCCCGAAGACAGCTGGGATAGGCTCCTGCACGCCCGCGACCCTTGTGAGGATACACGGGTTGGATAATGGATGGATGTTGTCACTTGTGAAGCAGCACAATCGGCTCAACAGGCAGAGATGACATTGTGTGTTGTTGTTCTTGCCTTAGTCATTTTGAAAACTTTGCCTGTGTGTGGAGCTGCAGAGACTTTGTGTGTGGTCCTGTGACTGCGTGGCTCAGTTTGATTGGTGAAATGGAGTCAAACATCCATTTGAATCAAACACAGTGGTTATGATTGATTGGTGAAACAGAGTCGACAAATTGGAATTCATGGATCCACTTTCTGGTAGCGCCACAAAATGTGTTTTGGTCTAAGCTCCGAACCTTGAAAAGTATTAACAAAATAGTTTTTGTAGTTCAATTTGCTGGCATCATAAGACACATCGATATTATGCAGGCAAGCACTCATCTCTTTTGTCAAGTAGTGAACAGACCACTTGTGTGTGTTTTTGTCCCAAATGTCAGATGTGTGTATCTGACATGAGGGTGGCACGAGGGTCCAAAATGGGGATTGCGATCATAACCTGACACTGTCCTGCCAGAATTGGCAGATTTGCCAGAGGCATCCTTCTTTCATCACAGTTGAGAGCAGGTTCTCACCGAGTGCAACTCACAGAATCGAAAGAGTCTCAATACACTGTAGAGAGTGAAATGCTGCCTGTAACATCCTCCTGCATGGCCAGTTTGGTGGCAGGTCAGTAATAGTCAGAAGAGGTTATCCTTGGAGGGTCACCCAGACTTCCCCAATCGCATTCAATTCAATTCAGAGAGAGAGAGAAAGAGAGGTGACCAGCAACACCAACGCTGTTAGTAGTAGTTGGGTGTTGCCATTTTTGTGTTGATTTGAGATCCTCAGGTCCATTACCAGACTGTGTTGTTCTCATTTACTAGACAGCCAAATATTTCATACTATTGAAATTGAATTCAGCCTTCATAATTTTAAAGATACATTTGATAACTTCTGTCTATGGTACATAGGAAAACGTTTACTTCTCAAAACACTTTCCACCTCCATGACTAGAGACATAAAAAGAGAGCGATGATAGAAGGGTCAGTGCTGGCCACTCTTTCTTTCTCACACCTCAATAATAAATGTTTTAAAGTTTAAGTGCTGCTAGAGGGCTGCAGGCCCTGCTGTTCATTAAGTCAGCCACAACCATAGAGCTGCATTTACATCGACAGCGCTCTGAATGCCTGCTCTGAGCAATTACATCCACTCTAAAGTGCACTCGGTAGCAGTCAGGAAGTGGAGAGAAGAGAGGAGAAATGCCAGGGTAAGGAAAAAGAACAGTAAAGAGGAGAGAAAGATAGAAATAAGCAAGCAACACACAGGCACACATAGAGTGCTACAGGCAACATTTAAGCGGCGTGAGATACCAGCAGCTCACATGGAAAAAAACAACAGCCGCCACATTCGTCACCGTGCACTCACAAGCAAAACACAATCACTTGCTTATGAAGCTGCAACAGGAGAGGAAGGGAGGATAGCCTTTGGCGACATATGTGCTCTATTATGCTTGTCACAACAACGTGTTTCATCTGCTAAATATGCTTCACCCGGCAACAAATCTGCCAGAATGGTAAGAGCAGCACAAATTTGTTTACAGACGAAATGACACAAAGATGTCCAGAGGTAGACGGCAAACGACACCCACTGATAATAACTCAACAGTTAGGAATACTTGTGATGCCTTTGACAAATATTTACACACTAAGCATGCACAGGATTCTGAACTTCAACAAAGAATGCAGCATATTAAATGAACATAGAAATTTCTTTGGCTTTTGGAGTTCAGCTTTCTAGAAATACAAGGAATCGCAGTAAACCTGATAACAAACAAAATTGTATTTTCCCAGATTTTCTTTTTTTTTTTACCGGGCTTGTTCGGTAAAATATTATTATAATAATTTGTAATATGCTTTCCCATAAAAAAAGGGCATTGATCGCATCACTCTTGCATGAATAAAACAATATAGAAGCTATATTGAGCAAAGCTGCTGCTAAAATAAACAAACTTTCTCTGATATTAAATACTTAAGTAGTATTTACAAAAGCAAGGTTTATGTCAGGTGCAATAATCAAATATTGTTGCATCTTAGATTTTAATGTGAAACTGCATCCAATATATTGACCCACTCTCAGACAACCAAACTCTTTCAAGGTTAGTTTGATTTTATAATAATTTATTATACAGGACAGAGGTGGGCATTACGTCGGACTGACGGACCGTTTTGTCTGTCCGCCACAGAGGGACGCCCATTTTGCTGACATTAGACCATAGAAAAAAAAAAAACGACAAATGAGTACAGACGGGAGTGGATTTTCTTATGTCTGCGTAATCATCACCTACCTGGTTAAGTCCAAACGGACCAAACAGTCTCAAATCATTGATGGACGCCCGTTTTGCTGACAGACGGAAACGTAACAGGATTTTGGGTTAAAGCGGCAGCAGGCTCCCACTTAACAGGTCAACAGATTGGCAAATAAGTGAAGGCTATGTGAAACGTCAAATCTATATGAGTGTTATGCTGCATTCACACCAAATCCTTGGTGAGCGTTTCTGGCAGTGCGTTTCAATTGAAGTCAATCTAGTTCGTGTGAGCGAGTGCGGTTGCGTACGGGGCGGCACGGATGATGCATTTGGAGCGGTGGGACGTGGGGCGAAGCACCGAAAATCCGCCCATTCGCCAACACTGAAGCAATGTAACTCTTTTCCCTCTTCGCCTCGCAGCAGGCAATCAGCATAGGGGAGTACTGCGTCACACCTCCTGTACACTCGGCGGGTTTTGTGTGGAGAGCGCAAAATGGAGGAAAAGGTTATCATTGCGGTTGGTGGACATCCCAAGCTAGACACGGCCAACTGCCACTACCGGAACAAGAAAAAAAGAGACCAGCCTTGGAGAACCATGAGCGAAGAGCTTTGCACACCTGGTGTGTTTTTACTTTCTTTCTTTGTTTTTTAGAGATGTTGAACTTTACCAAGACGGCAATATTGTTTGCATTAGCACAGTCTCGGCCACTTGATTACGATGTTGAAAAATGCTGCCGTCATCTACTACCAAGCGAAGACCGTCACCTCTCCGGTGTGCGCGAATGAAGTGACTACGGCATTCAGGTTTCAAATTTCCCACGGTCAAACGCCAGCGAATGGAGCAAAGCGGAACGCTCATCCACGATTGGTGTGAACGTAGCATTAAGCTGTTTGAGCAGCAAGTTGACACATTAAGATGTGCATAGTGCACTCCATTTACCATTTTAATCAAATCGGTTCAGATAATGGATGGATGGATGGATGGAGGGATTTTTCATCTGTTGGACCTTTTTTTTTTCCAGATTGACGATTGATGGACTGGCGGATCTTTGACCTTTACTGATGGAAGCACGGGTAAAATAACATGATAGACAGACCAACAGACAATTACGGTTTAGGTGGCCTTGAAAAAATGACGGATGACGGACAGGTACCCAGGCTGCTGACGGACAACGAATGACGTACCGGCAAAGTATTTAAATCATGTTGTACTTATCACAGTTGAAATGTGAATTTTTTTATATATAAACTTGTGCAGTTTGGATTGGATAATAGCTGGATGGACATATATATATATATATATATATATATATATATATATATATATATATATATATATACATACCTTCCGCCTAGAGCCGCGGTACCCTTCCGTCGTCCGTTTATCCACCATCTTTGTCCGGCCCAAATAGTAATCGCCCATAGGCCGGTCCGACTATCATTTTGGGCTTCCATTACTGTTTCATGTCTTTCAGAATCGGATTGTGGTGAAAAGTTATTCGGAGCAAAACACGCTTTATTAAGAAATACTTCATGTTAGAAAGCTCACGTTGTTTTTCTATTTGTAATTGGTGGCATTTGATCAATTCATTGAGTTTCGATGTAGTACGGAGATTCCCCACACTGTGAGCAGGCATTGAACGCTCCTCGAGCGCTAAGTGTTGATAGCGAGAGACGTGGGTTCTTTTCTATTTCCTCCTTCGACACAGCTAGCTAGTAGTTTGTTCGTGCCAGCAAACTCAGTAGTTGCAGATTGCCCGTGTTCACCACGTTTCTTGTTGTGTGTAAATGTTAAAAGGTTAGTTTAATAATTTGAGTTTGCGTCAGGTAACTGCTGTACATAATAGCCTAGATATGTTCTCGTGAGTGATGTCACGTTGATGAACACAAGTTAGTTATTTCGGCGAGTATGCTTACTATTCTAGTGATGAAACGTGTGGATGTTTATTGTATGTATTGTTTGGCTGTTTAATTGCTCAATACAGTGAATTGTCATGTTTAGGCATATTGTTAACTAGTGGCTGCGTATTGGATGATGTTGCTAGGTTATTCTTTGTCTTGGTTGTTGCAGACCACAATAAATAGATGTGTCAAGTGGAATACGGGCCTGTGTTCTCTGACAGGAGCACCCACATCCATACCTTGCCACTCTAAAATAGTGTCAGCTGGAGACATACTAATCATATGATCCTCTCCATTTTACTTCACATTATGCACAGTTCAGACAATCTTGCAGCCCGAGAAAGTTGTTTCCAGTTTGGCAGGAGAAACGCAAACGTTCCGCTGATCTTGTTTCACTCGGGTCATAAGCGGAAGTGACGTACTAGCCTCGCAAAAGCAGCAGTAATGTACTTTATTTTATTTTTTATTCAGTAACTCCGAGCATTAAAAACACAACAGCCAGGGGGGTGACAAACATAGAGGCAAAGAAATATATTACAGAAATATAAAGTGTGACATCATCAGCAGGCGCAAAGGACCCAATCCAATCTGGACATTTTAAAAAATGTCAATGAACATTATATCAGTCCAGCCCTTGGCTTGTAGCAAAATGTTTTATTTGTTTATTTATGTATTTATTTATTTATTTGACTTTGACACCCCTGCTCTAAATTGTCCAGTGGTGTGATTGTGAGTGTGAATGGTTGTTCGTCTATGTGTGCCCTGCGGTTGGCTGGCAACCAGTTCAGGGTATGACAGATTGACAACGTCTAACATTAACAGAAAATTTAAACACATTTAAAAGTAAAGAAGTAACACTAGAAAAATAAATAAAAGAAAGAAAGATTCCAAGATATTTAGAAGATCTTAATCAGGGTATGAGGAAAAAAGCACTGTTTTTAAACTGGATTTAAAACAATTTACACTTGGTGTTGACTTCATATCTGTTGGCAGCTTATTCCATTTGTGTGCAGCGTAACAGCTCTAGCAGCTTCACCATTTTTACTTTGAACTCTGGGTTCTACTAATTGACCCAAGTCTGCAGATCTCAGAGCCTTACAGGGTTTATATTCAATCAGCATTTCATTCATGTATTCAGGAGCCAAACCATTCAGTGATTTAGAGACCAGTAGCAGAATTTTAAAATGTATTCTACAGCTGATTGTGAGCCAGTGCAAAAACTTTAAGACTGTATAGTAATATGCTCCGATCTCTTTGTTCTGATCAGAACCTGAGATGCAGCTGTTTGATGCTCTTTTGAAGGAGCACGGTAAGAAGTCCGTAACAATCATCAAGTCTGTTTGAGATAAAACCACGAATAACTTCCTCCTGGTCTGCTTGGAGCATGCAATCCTTCAGTCTGGACATATGCAACATATATATAGAATGTATGAAGTGGAGCTATTGCGCAAAATAGCAAACTTTGTTAAAATGCAAATTCCACACTATATACAAGATGATGTGTCAAATCACTTTGTCAAGTCAAGTTGAGTCACTTAGAAACAATGCCCCAAGTCAAGTCATTCCCAAGTTTTTGGCAAGCAAGTGATAAAAATAGCAACGCGAGTCCGACTCGGGTCACGTCGGTGACTCAAGCCCATATGACCAATTTCTGGTAATGAGTCCCTATCAGCAGGGACCTACAGGGCCCCAAATTCGGCTTTGGTATTTCGCATGGAGAGCCCCCGGTGACCGCAACCGAAGATCAGAAATTTTGTGTTTGTCCTGCTGTGAAGACTTCGGGTTAGGAGGGTTGCCACTGGATTTTCTCGTCAGAAACTATTCGCTAGGGGTGGACGGATCGATCCAAATATCGATATTATCGATACTAAGCAAGTACTTGGATTGGATCAATACTATTGTCCTGAGATCGATACTTCGCTCAAAGCGTTGCTTCTCCCCCCCTCTCTTTCTCGCCCAGCGCCTCCTGCTACTCTCTGAGACTCTGTGAGTGAGTGACTCAGGCACACTTTTCGCCCCTCCCAGGCAGAGAGGGTGACGGGAGAGTGAGAGAACGGCCGGAACCTAAATCAATATAGAGCCAAACAAGAGGCGTAGCGCGGTGTGGACTTTTTTTTTTTACAACAACAGAAAAGGACAGTGCCAAGTGTGATTTGTGTAATAAAGTAATAAAAATCTCACCCTACAGAGAGCAACGAGCTGCAAGCGAAGTTGAGGGAAGAGGGAAGGCGGGAGATCCCCAAGCCAGAACACCCCCACGGAGACAGAGACAACGCACTCTGGCAGATGCTTTTCAGCCCAAAAAATCAACAATAGTTGTTGTAGTAGATGTATTTCATTTTTTATAGTGTTCAACGTTTTTACATTGTATTGTTTACTCTTTTTGCACTTTCTGAGTTTATTTTCAAAATATTGCGCAATGGAAGGTATTATAGTTGTCAACTTGACATTGTTATATTTGTATTTTCGTTACATTGCTGCTTTTTTTGGTTTGACTCTTTTGACTTTGGTACTCAAACAGTTGTAGTAGAATTATTTTATTTTTTTCTACTGTTAAAGGTTTGTACATTGTATTGTTTACACTATTTGAACTACTGACTTTATATTCAAAACATTTTGCAATGAGATGTATTTTAGTTGTCATGTTGACATTATTTGTATTTTCGTTACATTGCTGCTTTTTTTGGTTTGACTCTCTTGACTTTTGTTCTGAAACAATTGTTGTAGTAGAAGTATTTATTTTTTATACTGTTAAAGTTTGCATTGTAGTTATAGTTATGATTATTAGTTTATATCTATCTATATATATATATATATATATATATATATATATATATATATATATATATAAACATAATATACAAACTCAAGGGGATCATAACATTTCCAAGCAAAAAGTATCTGTCGG
This sequence comes from Filicampus tigris, assembly GCF_054856515.1. Taxonomy (NCBI): domain Eukaryota; kingdom Metazoa; phylum Chordata; class Actinopteri; order Syngnathiformes; family Syngnathidae; genus Filicampus; species Filicampus tigris. Next base: position 4,737,559 of record NC_141227.1, on the reverse strand, counting down.
CCGGTATTACCCTGTATTTACTTGGTATCGGATCGATACCAAAATTCCCAGTATCACCCACCCCTACTATTCGCTATTCGACATCAAGTGGGCGATGCGACATGCCATGCATGGTCAGTCAGGTCAGCCTGGAATGGACTGTTGGTTTGGGAGTTGACCCAAATTTCCCAATAGCTACCCCCGTCCTTGCTCATCAGATACAAGAACAAAACAGCTTTAGTCATCATTAGCTATACAGTGTTTGTATGCTCATTTAAATATTGAACTTTTTTTTGTTTTACTTTATTATAAATATTTGTATTTAATTTTTTTTCTCAACACAACTTACGTGGTGACACCCGTGCGTGATGAGGTGGCGCCATATCACCTTCTATTGATCAGTTGGCACTGGGTCATGCAATTCTTTGGTTTTACTGTCTTGGGTCTATTGTACTAAGCATCCAAGACAGAAGCAACAACCTCTTGAAGAGAGTCTACGGTCTGCTGGGACCAGTGGTCACTTCATCTTCGATCATGAAAACTGGAGCTGCTTTGAAAGTTAGTTTCTTTCACTTCTCTTAAAAGGCACTGATGCCATCACCTGCTTGCAGCCCAAGTGTTTCTTGTATGTTGTATGGCCAATATAATGGAGTAAAATTTAAATTTAGACAGAAGGGATGACTTGTTTAGAGGTGTGTTACGCTTACTGCTTGAAACAAAACAAATTTGCCTCACTACAAAAGTCATTTGTCCATATAGCCTCAACTCGGCCATGTGCCTGAACACATTTGAAAACCCAATTTGGAGTTGTTTTCCACGATAAAACTGTACATTGCTTTTAAAGAATCCTATTTAGTGAGGAGTTTGTCGTTCTCAAACCTGGCGTCATGCTAAAACCCTATTTTCACTGGGAGCGGCCACCCTATCACAAACTCAGCAGGGGAGCCACATTAGAGGTAATGTCATCCACCGTTTAGCGCTCTACTCTTTATTCTTCCATCTCTCCCCTAATGAACTCCCACAGAATTACCACTTCGCCAGCTCCCAGCCTTTTTATGATTCTATTTGTTTATCTATCTATCAGATTTCCAGACTTCTTCTGCCCCTGGCTACGCATCGGTTCTTTCATTTGGTTCTCCACCGTTAAGGCGTTTGGCTGGAAACGTTGTGAGATTTAGTATCTCCCCTCTCCACCCAGTTTGGTAAGATTAGCAGATTTGGGCACTCATCGGGCTGGGAGGACCCCCGCCGTGACAGCCATATAACGCAAATGTCTCGAGGAGGCATTGTTCCTTAATTGAATGTGCAATAGTATACCCTCATAGAGTCATCATTTATTTTACAGCGCTCATACTAAATGACTGCATTTGCCTCTTAATCTTTTATCATGTTAATAGGCACTCTAATACAAATAGTTGTGTGAATGGTTTAATAGATTAAAAAAAGAAAGATGTCAATGTCATTTCTAGGTTCAACATTTACGGTATATGATGGAAAAATAGATTTTTTTTCTGCTGACGTTCATCATCTAATTGATAGGCTTTATTTTATGCTCTTCATACCTGTTTGTAGTATAGACAGACATATTTAATATGTGTTAGAAATTGTCTCTAAAGTAACTTGAATACTGTCCGTAAAAATATTCCTGGATCTCTCCAAACGTTCTATGAAACTACCGTATGTTAAAACGATATTCCGAAATCATCCATCTATCCATCAAGCCAGCCAGCCATTTTGTATACTACATGATTTCTAAACTGGTGTGAGCTGGAGCCTATGCGATCTTACTTTTAGAAAGAGGCCCCCATACACACTGGACGGGTCACCAGACATTTAGAAATTAGCCAATAATGAATTATGTTTACTGTACACATTTCCCTAAAAAACAAACAAACATGCAGTATGGATACAGTATCCTTCTCAATCATTTTATTTCTACTCAATACATACATGTTAACATCAACAATTTAAAAGGTATAGAAATCATTTTCATGCGACCATAATTTGATGTAAGAAGTTTCAGCTTCAAATGTTTATACAACACACAGCAATTTCTTTTAACAAAGACAATCTTTTTGGATTGCCAATTGAAACAAAGTCTCTTTGTATTATGATTCACAAAGGAAGTTTGCAGTAATACATAGCATTGTATTCTGGGTAAAATGTAACTTTGTCTGGCACTTGTAGGTAGCATTCATCAATCTAATGGCTCTAGCCTCCTTTATTATCTGCACTATTGTTTTGCTCTGATCTGTGGCCAATTTAGTTATTGTGGTAAATTATCGGAAGCCTCCATATTTGAACTGTGAGAGCGGCAACACCAGTTTGAAATCAGTTCCTGACACCTGCGCTTGATCCTATTGAAGTTGCCATGGTCTTGCTTCCTAGCAGTGTATGTTGAGTGAAACTGTAAGGTTTACACACAAATGCCTTTTATTCTTTCTTTCCCTCCAGTAGCCTTCAGACATTCGGGGATAAGTGCTTGACGTGTTGACTGAGCGGTAGACACATTAACTCTTTCAGTGTTGCTGGTGGGGAGGGGGGTTGAGATTTCATTGCATGACAAATACAAGATTATATAAATCGGAGCATACGTGCAAATGTCCAGCAACATTTAGGAAAGTTAGTCAATGTTTGATGTTGTGATGACTTCCATTTTTTATAATTTTTATTTCAATAACAAAACATGACAGGCATCAGCAGACAGTCTCTGAATCCGCCTTCCTCCACCTGTCAATCCGGAAAATTGGAGGCCAAGAGCCAAAAGCCTTCTGGCCTCTTGCAATCAACTTATGATCTCCAAGTCATACATCCACAGGAGGACCCTCCTGGTCCAGAGAGGTGTAGCAGAGAGGTGAAGATATCCTGGCTGAGAGCATGAACTGCTGGTCTCAACAACAGCCTCCACTTCTCACCAGAGTTCTGACTGCAGGTCAAAGCTGACAACAAGTTTTAGATTTGACAATTTCTGACGGTTGTAAAATGAAATAGGATGTGCAAGCCTCCCTGAGCTGGGCCATCTGGTCAAAAACTTCAACTTTGGAGGCTAAAAGACTAAAAACCATGTTGCATTTCTTATGGTACAAAGATATCTGCTCACATACTTTATATTGTGCACAGTGTTTAATGTAAGATGTAAACTGTGCATCTGCTACACCTGCGTATATAGACATATTCTTATTTGATAGAATGTCTGCTGCCCCCAAGTGGCCCTAAAATTGAGGAAACAGTGCCAAGGGGTTATGTTGAAAAATAATGGCAACTAAAACACACATGCACATGCATGTGCAGATCACGGGACCCTGTTGTGAATTATTTTCAATATCATTTTGTAAATAAATGCAAACATTAACAGGTGTGGGAAGTTTGTAAGCAGTCTATTCCTACAATAAAAGTAAATAAATAGGAGTGTAAATATGTATCAATAAATTAAAAGGGCTGCTGCATAATGCGGTAAGCATACTACACTGCATTATGATTTAGTACTTTACATACAAATTACACGTTCACAAAATTACATAAGCAGTTAATTCAACTCAGCTTTATTTATATAGCACTTTAAAACAACCATTGATGCATACGTACATAAGTGCTGTAAATGGAGTAGAAATCAGTCATACCATAACAAAGACAGTGCAAAGAGTTATTGAACTTAACAACACAAATTAATATCCATCCATCCATCCATTATATATACCGCTTAATCCTCACGAGGGTTGCGGGCGTGCTGGAGCCTATCCCAGCTGTCTTCGGGAATCAGGTGGGGTACACCCTGAACTGGTTGCCAGCCAATCGCAGGGCACACTGAGACAAACAAACATACACAGTTACAATCATACCTAGGGGCAATTTAGAGAGTTCAATTAACCTACCATGCATGTTTTTTTTAATGTGGGAGGAAACCGGACTACCCAGAAAAAACCCACGCAGGCACAGGGAGAACATGCAAACTCCACACAGGAAGGTCGAAGCCGGAATCGAACCCACGACCTCTGAACTGTGAGGTGGACAAGGTAACCAGTTGTCCACCGTGCCACCACAAATGAATAATTGTTATTAAGGTTGGCTGTCCAGCGTTCAGACCATCAATCAATTGATCAATGTCTTAATTTATCAATTGATGTATCCTAAAATAAATAGAACAGACACCCTAAAACACTAGAACAATGGTGCGTCTCATGCTGAGTCAAAAGCGCAAGAATAAAATTGTGCCTTAAGATGATTTTTTAAAAATGGACAGCAAGAGGGCTGGCCTAACATTTAATGAAAAGGGCCTAATGGATTAGACAAACTCAAAAATAAAAAATCCAAACAATACGCCAACGACTTAAGAACACATGAAAACAAATGACGTCTTTTAAAACAATAAGGATCAAATTTGATTGAGACTGTGAGAGAATTAGTCATTTTGTTTATTATTGTGACTGCAGTTTTTCAGATGTGGATACCTGCAACGTGACCAGCAATCATGACAACTGTTTAGTAATTCAATCAAAATCAAGGATTTGTTTCTTTTTAAGGGTCAAATTTTATGGTGTATTTTTTGTGGCTTTTCCTAATTAAGTGAACAGTCACACGATGTGTACAGTATTTAGACTTGAACTTAGAATTCTACAGACTTTATTGTCATTCATGTTCTTTGCATGTCGTCGTTGACCTGTGAAAAACACTTATGTCCATTTTTTTCTTTTTTTTTCCTTTTTATATGCATGGGGTTTCCACGTTACAGACATTCCACTAATGTAGAAATTGAAAAAAAAGACAAAATTGGACGTACGTGTTTTTTCACAGGACAGCGACGTTATAAAAGTGTATACAGAATGAAATTTCGTTGCATTTAGAATATACATTTTAAAATTTAATGAAAAAAATCAGATTCATTAAAAATGAACATAGTAGTAATTTATACACACATAAAAAGGTGGATTTTGAGAAGTGCAGTCAAAACAACGGCAGTGAATTATAGTGAGAGTCAAAAATGTCCTTATTTGCCATTTAACAGTCCGACATATGTAAACATACTGTATTTCTGAACCAGCATAAAATGTTCCACAACATTCAAATCAAGCATGTGAGGATAGTGCAGAGCTGAAAATGGATGGATTGACGGATGGACTGATAAATTGGAACAGTGGACTTCTAGTGATGAGGCCAACCCTCCAGCCGAGTGTGGCCGTTTAGAGCGCCGCATTTTCGGATAGGCCGTGAAGGGCGTACGCCCTGGAGGTGGACTTGGAAAAAAGGTAAGTCAGGCTCATCGTTATAGATTTGAATTTAATATATAATGGATAAATATGAAGAATTCAGCTTACGAAAAGCCTCTCAGAGCGCATTATGTTCATATCTTGGGGACTTTTCAAAGAATCTGAATGAGAGCAAATACATGTAAGCGGCTCCTTTCCTCTGTCTCTTATAAATCAGCCGTGGAGTACCTAATCCGTGCGATATTTTCAGAGGTTGAAGTGGGCATAATTACAGATGTCCACATACATTTTGGTGCCGATTGATTGCCATTTTGGGAAATTATTAGCAAAGTATGAACAATGATTTTGAATGGACAAATATTTTCTGTTTTTTCCCATGACTCCCACTAAGGCGTAGAAAGAGGGCGTGGCTATATTACTGACTAAAAGGGGCGTTTTGAGAGTAGTTAGTTAATTACTGATTCCTCCCAAACAAATTGATAAAATTGAAAATGCAACCGAATGTCAGTTTTATGATTAAAAAAATACATAAATTGATAAATTGAGCACAGTGAAAAATGTACCATCCCGACCGGATTATCGCTTTAAGTATCGCTTTTATGCATGTTGGTTATATAGGCGTCTGTCCTATAAGCGTGTGGTTATGTTGTTTGGGAGTTGTGTGTGTGTGTGGCACGTGTGTGTGGCCGTGCTCAGGGAAGCACCGCGCCCCGCGGACGACGCTCGCAATGCTTTATAACCATTAATGAAAAAGTTAATGGGGCATTTTCTTACATATCAATTTACACTTGGACTATCTGGGTGAGCAAATGATGTCTAGGCTGCCATGCCAATGCCACTCTGCACTGAAACAGAGAGGTCTAATGTCTTTTTGTGGACATGCAATGTTGTGAATTTGCATTTGCATCCACTGAATGCAAATCAGCTGATAGGCCATGATCAACAGTGCTTTGCAAAGGAACCCTCCTCATGCCGATACAATGGAGAACAGAGGGAACAAAGGGAGCCGCTGCATTACCCCTTTGAGATACACGGTGTTGAGCAAGCTACTTGGAAAATGTACTGGGCAAAGCTGTAAGTTATGCTACATTAAATGAAGCTTCACTACACGGAAGCTTCCCACCAGATAAATGTAGCAAGCTATGCTAAAATAACATGAGAAAAGTGGCTAAACTACTTATTATAAGCTTCTTGTTCTTTTAACATTTGGACATTGCTCTCTTGGGGTGTAAATAAACAGTTAATTCGAAAATCTTTCGACACTACCACTGGAATATCAATGTCTTGGACTAATCTCTGTGTTATGATTAAAATAACTCTACAGGATACACAAAAATCATGCATTACACAAAACGGTCACCACTTATATCACAGGCTGTCCAACGTTCAGACCATTTTATTACGTATTCATAGAGTTAAAGCAAGCCTGCACTCACAATGCATTAAAACAATGCATTCATCATGAACAGTGTTGGGGGTAACGCGCCACCAAAGTAGCTAAAAAAGTAGTGCGTTACAGCAATATATTACGTTTTGTCTGCGATTAGGTAATATAACGCCTTACTCATTATATTTTTGGAATAATTTTAGTTACTAAGTCCATGAACGCGTTACAATACGCGGGCTGTCACGATAGCGTAAATGTAGAATAAATACTGCAAGCGCGTCAGATGTACGAGAAGAAGACCGCTTTAAAACAATAGAAGAAGACGGCTTTAAAACAATAGTAGAAGATACTTTGGTTTGGAGATCGCGACATGCATGACGTGTGTCATTCAACGTTTTCTAAGTGGATTTATTCGCGCTATTTTGAATGTATCGCCGAAAAGGACAATAATCTAACTGTACGGTGCACTTCATGCACTGGTGGGAGGCCGAGGGAACTGTCTACGGCTAAGAATAGCACTAGTAACCTCAAGAAACACTTGGATAGAGTATACTGCAACCTTAAACTAGAGGCTAAAGCACCTCTGGCTAGCAAACAGGTGGAATATGACGGCGCGAGCAAACAACTATCAACATGTTTAATTTCAATAAGATGTGCCTTTTTTGTTAAGCCTTTGTGTGGATGCAATTTGTTACTCAGGAGTTGAATAAATGAGGCATAGAAAAAGAGTTTTTGTCGTGGCGTGTAAAGGTTTCGGTTGTTTAATCATTTTGTATAATTATCCATCCATTATCGATACCGCTTATCCTCACAAGGGTCGCGGGGCGTGCTGGAGCCTATCCCAGCTGTCTTCGGGCAGTAGACAGGGGACACCCTGAATTGGTTGCCAGCCAATCGCAGGGCACACAAAGACAAACATCCGCATTCACAGTCACACCTAGGGGCAATTTAGAGTGTCCAATCAACTTACCATGCATGTTTTTGGGATGTGGGAGGAAACCGGAGTACCCGGAGAAAACCCACGCAGGCACGGGGAGAACATGCAAACCCCACACAGAGAGGCCGGGGCCGGGATCGAACCCACGACCTCTGAACTGTGACATTTTGTATAATTACTTACTTGTAATTCATCTATTCATAGTAGCCATATTTGCAGATGCAATATAGACCTCATTAGACTTTAACTTTGTGCAACCCGCCCAACCATATGAGGGATTACAATTTATTGGGGAAAAAATGTAACGCATTACTCTACACAGACGGTAATATTGTAAAGAAATGAATTACTTTCAAATGTAGGTAACCAGTAATATGTAACATATTACATTTTTTAAGTAACTTGCCCAACACTGATCATGAAATACCAGAGGGGCATTTCTTTAGATCACCCATGCACAACATAGACATAGTTTCACTATTTAGTTGTTTGTACAACCGTTAAATATTGTAGTACAAAATATGTGATTTCATCCTGTGCTACACGTAATGTCACTGTAAAGGGATTAGTGGAGAAAACTTTTTCAATGCGTAGGCCTAAGGGAGATTTTAAAAAGTGTGACTGAGCCTATTGAAGCAGCAGGGAATATTTCAAATTGTACAATAGATGTATATTGAACCCCCTTCCCTGTTTGTGGGGACATGCCTGCGATGACATTAGCATCGTTGCGGATGTGGATGAGAACCTGTGGCCCAATCCACACGACAGGGTTGATGGAGATGAAGAGTGATTGTTGATCCTTTGTTTAACTTTTTTCTTACTGTACACTACAGTACCCAGGAGAGGAGCATCTCAGTATGATTTGCAGGACTTTTTCTTTTGTTACAGTAATGGTTGTTTTCATTCAACCTATGTTGTCATTTAGTTTATAATCATCAACACATCTCAGCTTTGTTCAATGATTCCATGGTGTCTGTGGCATTCTCTCTACTAATCCTTTTACAGTGACATAATGTAGCACAGGATGAAACGTGTATTACATATTTTCTACTGCAATATTTAATGGTTGTACACACAACTAAGCAGTGAAACTATAGCGCTAAGTTGTGTGTGGGTAATCTAAAGAAAAGTTCCTCTAGTGTTGCATGATAAATGAGTTGTTTGAACCAATGATCCTGAGAGTGAAGGCTTTCTTTAACTGTATGAATACGCAATGCAATGTTTTGAACATCGCACAGCTTGTGATACAAGTGGTGACCGTTTTGTGTTTTGTATCTAGAGTTGAGAATAATAACATCTAGGTTCTGAAACTAGTGTCAAAGTGATTGACAAAAGCGGGCCTATTTCTGCTTCTGCAATGTCAAGCACTGCATTCGCTTCGACCGCTCTAATATTAATGGAAATGAGGATGGCTGCTTTGATTGGCTGGGAGTCGGCTATGTTACATTCCACAATGGCGCACAACGGCACAAAGACCCCCTTACGCCCAACTCTACCGGTGCAAAGTCTAGGAAAATAGCAAATGAAATAAATTTCCACCCATGCGCATACTTAGACTGCGCTTTGCACTAGATTTGAGCTGGGCACGGGGCCCTTTTTTAGTTGGACATGTATTCTATCCTACCTTACATTGAGCAGCTAGCGTTACCTGCTAATAAGATGTTAACTTTCACGACTGCCAGTAGTTATCTTGATGTCTCTTTGCATCCTCTTGAGAAGTTTACCACCATGCGTCAGGGGCGGAGCCATGGGTCGGCCTGGGTGTGCACAGGCCCACCCAGATTGACAGACTGCCAGTGAGATTCATGAAAAAATATATAATTTTAATTTTGGGGTAAATTATTATGAAATTATGTTTTAATTTGTGTTTCATTGTGTTTTTTATTTTATTGAACATTAAGAATGGCATAATTGTGGTTGTCTAAGGAAAATCTGAACTTCATAGTATTCAGTTTGTCATTTTATCTGAATATAAGATGTGTCGGGACAGGAGGATTGTGCTCAGTGAGAGAAATATTCAGGCCCACCCTGATGTTTCCAGGCCCACCCATTAGGCACGGTCTGACTCCGCCCCTGCCCTGCGTTCTCCAGCATTAACATGACAAGCAGCTTTGCATACCTTTCGGACCTCTACTGGATTTTTCCATCATGCTGCTGGTCCCTGTCAGCCGTTGGCCAACACTAGCTACTCCTCCACTAGCATGGCGCTGCTAAACACTTAATATTTTAATTACACCCGTGAGTTATTGTTAATCATCTTTGGTCCCTTGAAAGGCACTTTATAAATGTAAAGCTATCATTATGATGTTGATGATGATGGTTATTATTATTATTATTATTATCATTATTATTATTGTTATTATTATTATTATTATTATTATTATTATTATTATTATTATTATTATTAACCTACACGGCGCAGTAGTAAAATCACATTACAGATCTATTTGCATGTAAAACACTTTTAGGCCATAAGGAAAAAACAACAAAATGGAAAAACTGTGAGTATTGTATTAATTGAGTATGCCTTCTATGGTCGTGCAACGGTGTATTCTTATAAGGCTGTGAAAACTAGTTTCCTGCATCCCATTTGGAAACCTTGAAGCATCGAAGACCTCCTGCATAACGCATAACGTAGCGTAATCTGACGACTTGTACTTTACGTTGTGGCTGTTCAGTTTAAACTTCCTATCGTTCCAAATTAAAACGCTGGCCCATTTGGTTCATGAACACTAATTTACACCTTTGTATTTGAGGAAAATATTTTCTTTTTAATTATCTATGTTACGTTTTTTTATTGCACTGTTGGTTGCATCTCATGAAGTCAGTTGGAAAAAAATATTGAATTGCATTGTACAACCCTTTTACAACTGTTTTGGGATGCAGGACTAAAGGAGAAATAAACTGAAGTTTACCAGGTAAAACGGAAATATGTTTATATTGAAATACAAGTCACATAACTACTTGCATTTGCTGTATTTTCATTTTTGCTCTTGAAAAGCAGTGTTTTTTTCTACTTTGGATCTGCGATATAAGACATGAGAAAAGCAAACCACAGAAATATCTTTATTGGTGTTTTAAATTTAAAGAGGTGTGCAACTTGACTTAATTATCTGGCTTTGAGAAATGCCACTATTTCACATCTCAGTTCTCATTTTCATTAGCTTGTATTGCCACTTATTTCTCCAATTGCAAATGAAAAGCCACCCTGCAGTTTCCTTTTTTTTCTACTATTGCTTCTGTCCCACGCGTTCCTCCCAGGCTCACCTATCACTCATTATCTCATTCCTTCACTCGCTGACCCCCCACCCCCCTTTGCCGGTGAGTGGGCGAGAGCGATGGGCAATAAACCAGCATGCCGCTTTTCGACTTAGCGCTACCTGCTATGCTAATATCATTAATCAATAGAGCCCAGATTGTCTTTGCTGAGATTTAGAGGATGTAAGGGTCCCAGTGGTGCACAGGTATCTTTTTCTATTTTCTCCCCCCGTCTCAACATTCACTCTTCCTTCACAAAAAAAAAAGCTAATTTGCGAAGGGACCCCAAGATGGTCGACTTAATGATGGCCACAGAAGTTTTCCCAACAAATTTCATGGGGCATGATCCAAAGATAATAGCTTTTCAGCCCCAATGACAATCCAATTACCGTGCCAATCAAAGCCCACGGCATGCTGTCTAATTATGATCAAATCTGTCCGTCAGCTCAAATAGTAAAACAGCAGCTTTAAGTCCAACAAATCACAGTTTAGAGAGGCAGCCACGTTTGTTCATCCATTGCTGAAAAATTAGGAAAATTATGGTTTAACTTTCAGTTCGACAAGAACAAGACTGTCTTTTTTTGAAAGTGCAATTGATGTGATTGACACAGCACACTCAATAATGATGCTAAATACTGTGCGATTTAAATAGACTTCATTATTCATGCAATACACAGCATGAGGAGAAAAAATGCAAAGAGAAATGAAAAGGCCTGATGTTTGCAAATTCTGTAGGCTTAGACACACGCACACACGTGCATACACACATATATATATATATATATATATATATATATATATATATATATATATATATATATATATATATAACATGCATGCACCCATACATGCACACACAATCGCAGATGGATGCATAACATGCTAAAATAGACACACAAGACCTTAACAGTCGCTCAGACTTTCTAACAAACAAAAAGGCGGCATCAATAACACAAATGATTAAACATTCATGGCCTTTTCAGTAGAACATCTGCTGTGTATGGGGCTCTAGCCTCAGGGACTGGGCGAATCAAGAGGATTTCTCCCCAAGAAGCTCAAGAAAGCAATAAGACAGGGGAGAGGCAGCGGGAGATTTACACACAAATTCACACACACTGCACGGACACACAATGGATGCATGTTTGTACAGACACGACTGCGCATACACACACAGTAAATACAAGACAGCAGCAGCTCAAACAAGCAGCTTTTACGGCGCTTGCAGGAAAAGACACTGATCTGAACAACATCTGAACACACAAAAATGTCCACCAGCAGCCTGCATGCTTACCTTTTAAGAGAGTTGATATTTTTTCTTTAAAATATTTCTGTTCCTCCATCATAGTTTCACTATGTGGTTTGACAGCAATAATGAAGTTCTCCTTTTTATAAACATCATGACCACATTTTAATATGTCGGAAAAAAGAAATTCAAGCAAAAACAATTAGCAAATGCCAGCAGTTCATTATTTGATGAAAATCATTCCCAACAAATTAATGTCAGCAAAAACACAAGCTGCTTTTAGAAAACACTGTGTTGACTTGCTTTTTTGAATTATTCTTTCAACTGATTTTTATGCACAAACGAATACTAAAAGTTCATTTGTATTTCCGGAATATTTTTTATATTTTTATAAAGCCTATAATCTGATTTTATAAGTGGTTATGTTTTGTGCTCACCTTCAAACATGAAAATATGATACTTAAGACTGAAATGTATGCATACAATGCTGATTTAATGGGCACATTACATTTTCAATATGAAAATGTTCATCTTAGACCAGCCTATATTATATATTTGATTGGCCTTTATACTGTTAAATATCGTTGCGACTTTCGACCACAGCAAGTAACTTGCATGGATTGGCAGTTATTATGTCAGATGCCGTTCCTGATGCAACCCAGCTATTTTTTTAATCTGGGTTTGTGTCTGGCAGTGTCTGGGTTTTGTATGCTGTAAAAAATACATGCTGTATAATGTGGCGCCTTGTCAGGTTAATATTGAATGTTGAAAATATTATTAGAATAAATGTGCAACACAGATAATAATCAGCTAAAACATATCTGCAAAAAACGACACCTGTTAAAAACATTCAATAAAATTAGATCTCAGTCTGTGTTCTTTACATTTTTGGTTTGGTGCAAAACCTTTGATAACACCAATTGTCAAAAGTGATGCTGCAATCTCTGTATAAGTGGATGGCATGGCTGAGGGGTACAGTGGCTGATTCCCCTCCCTTCTTAAGGAAGATTTTCAAGTTCTAGACACCCTGATCCTTGTTAATTTCTCTACCGAGGGATTGCAAGGGATGAATTCATCTGGACCATGACAGGAAGAATGTCATTGAGGAAATATCTTCTTTTTTTTTTTTTTTTGCCCTACACATATTAAAGACCATGCACGTTACAGGATAATTGCCCCTCAAGACACCATTTCTCCCAGTCATCTCAACCAACTGCTTTAACTCCCAGGTGCTCTGACTTACACCAGAACTCCACATGAGTAGGCACTTTGGCGACGGAGGCAAGTAAAACGTCCTCTACGAAAGACACCTTGAACAGAACTGAGACTTGGTGTGGGGTGGCTGTCTGCTTTGACCAGTTGAGCTGAGATGGAGGGATGAGAGTGAGCCGAGACAGATCACGAAAGAGTCAAATTAGTGATCATGATGCTTTCATTTAATTCTATATGTCAATGTGTGTGCATGGGCCATTATGACAGTTGTGAATGTTTATCAAATTTCAGGCATCACATTCTTTTGGGATTGCATGTGTTTATCATGATGGTGTACTCAAAAACAACCCATGGGAGACAAATGAACTTGAATAATTTCTTAAGAATTATCAATTCATGGATATACCACGCAAATCAAGGCACATTTGGATCAGTTGTATCGAAATCTCATGGAGCTGTGCTAACAGAAGAATTCTGAACCCAAGCAAAGCAGGTGGGAGCAATAAATAATATGCTTGGGCAAAGGCTGCCTATGCCACTCCTTTCTCAAATTGCCAATTTCCGTTCATTGCTAGAGGGCAAGGTAAAACTGAGTAAACAAAAAAACGGGATATGACTGGCACTCTTCATGATGGTGTTTTTGAGATAAGAGACATTTAAGTGCAGTCAAGAGGTCGGTTGTACTGGATTTGTTCTCAACTCGTAGGGATTTGGTCACTTAACTATATGTCAGAGTGGATCACGAGAAGTACAATGTTGCTCAAACAATTTCTGTTCCCGTTGCAATGTGGATATTTGATTTCAAGGGTGAAATCTTTGAAAGGGTGCTGGATGTCAAATTTCGTTATCAATATTGTTTCTATTTGAATTGCTTCCTGCTCTTTTTTGATTATGGGTTTGAGTTCTTTTATGAAATTTTAACAATCCATTGGGGTTTACATAGAAAAGGTAATGTACATGTAGATTCATTTAAAGTCACTTTTAACTTTTGAGCTTGGCACTCGCTACGTATCGCCTTAGACGTCAGCACTTACTCCTACTTCCGATTTCTCAGATCTTTGCGCATGTTCTCAGCAATTATCTTCAAACATGTCTGATGCTTTTTTTCAAATCTCTGAATTCACTTTACAGGGCTTTTGTCTTAGAAAAGAATGAGAATTCTGTCTAATAAAAAATTTATTCTAATATTACACGTCTGGTGCGGTTGGTTACGTTGGTTGGTTATGTGGATATACGATGATTCACCAGTTTCATTTTAGCATATATCTCTTGTGCCTTACCAGCAGCTTGCACAAACAGAGTGTAGGCTTTTCAAGATTTATAGTCGCAAAAATGCTTTGTGTGTCTCTGATTCAAAAGGCCCTGAAAAGACATCGGTACTTAACACTTAGTTATAAACTAAATACCAACAAACAGTACTGTTTCATCCCATTTTTGGTTTAGGTTTATTGATTTATTTATTTGTGTGTTTTTAGATATCAGTTGACGAAGGCTGTTAAGTAATGAATCAAGACTTGGGCCATGGGACAGTTCCATCTCAAAATGTTAAGACCATGGTGACTTTTCTGAAACAAAAGCTGTCTTCTGCTCATCATAAACTTAATATATGAAGCTTAACTCCCTCACTTGTTGCCTCCTCTTCCTTGTCAAATAAAATGGCCCTTTTTCCTGTGTCATACAGGTATGATGTCACACTATGATGTTGACGAATACTCTAAAGCAGGGGTCATCAACCTTTTAAAACATTTAAAACTGATAGCTACGTATTTGGTACTGATTAATTGGAAGGCTTACCAATTTTGATACACTTATGAAATAACACATTTGCTCAATAACCATTATTTCTACATAAAGTTATGAATTAATGATATTAATCTATGTGAAGAGACTGATCATCTTAATAATCTATCTGTCCATCAATTTTCCATAACTCTTATCCCTCATTAGGGTGTGCTGGAGCCTATCGCATGTTACTGAGAGGTTGAGAGGTGGGCCAGCCAATCTCAGACAAAAAAAACCCACAAAATCACAGGAAGAACATGCAAACTCCAGACAAAGAAGGCCCAAATATGAACCCACAACATATGATCTGTGAGGGAGTTAAGCAGATGTCCACCGTTCTGTGATTACTCACAATATTATGTTCGAAATGATGTAACAAGGTGGGGAAAAAAAATCCATATACAGTATTTTATTAAATACACATTACACCTATATGCTGCAAGTGTATTACCAATTTATTGTAAAAATATATATTTTTTCCTATGAGGATTTATGATTGTGTTATGGTAGTTGCTTTTAATCTTTTGTGTATTTCACTAGCCAACATAAGATAACTTTTAAACATATGCATGAAAATTCTTATTTTTGATTACTTTTGTGTTTTTAACTTTCCAGGTTTGTGTTTTTCTAAAAGAATCTGTACAGTGTATGTGCGCGTGTGTGTGCGTGTGTAAAGATTCAACCCATGATCAGTATCTTCCCTTCAAATTCTGCGAGCAATGACTTAAAATGCGAAACTTTAATTAGTCAATTTAGTTATGTCTTAATATCCACAACTCACCTTATGGCAGCAATTTAGTACCTGTACTACCTTACATAAATCATAAATACCCCTTCAATGTTTAATATTAGGCTATATATCTCATTGGATATTTATACAATCTTCAATCGGATGAAAGAACTGAAGATAAACAACCAAATCCACCATTCAAATGCATTTGGCTTCCACCGCATGGTAATTTTATGCTGTGCTTATAATAAATGATATTTATCATTACATTCTGATACCATAAAGCAGCAAAATGTCATGCACTGGCATTGACACATAAATCACTCTTCTATATTTTGACACATGATGGGTATAATGTGTAGATTATGAGCTTTCCATTTTAGCTTCCTCTATGATGCTGCCTTCAGAACAAACACCTTAATAAAGTCCCAATCAAAAGAGGGAGCAGGCCAAATCCACTCCCCCACATGCACAAACACAAACACACGTGCTCACGCATGCACACACACGCTATATTAATAAACACAGCCACACATGCACGTTTACATGCACCCGAGCTATCCCGAGAATCCGCATATAGAGTAATCATTTGACACACACACACGCAGACCTCTAAACATTTCACGCAAAGCGCACAGAAACAAAAGGCTTGCATTGAAGTGATTAATGCCCCAAAGCAGAGAGGAAGATTCACCTCTCTGCCTCGTTCCAAAGCACTGCACTAAAAATGACTTTAATCACCAGAGTTTAAGTAAAGGATTTACACAACCTAAAAGAAAGAAAAAATCTCTCAGCCATAGCAACTACCACTTTGCAGAAGGCATGTTGCTTAATGTGATTTGATGACAAATTTTACCCCAATCAGCATGTTATTTTAGGCAACAAAATAAAAATCCCTTTAATGACATTAAGACCCCCGAACCCTTCTGTTGAATGCACTTTAATCAAAGTGCAGTATTCATTTTACATACAATGAATAATTTTCAAAAGTCACTTGTATTGAATTGCAAATATTTCCAATGCATATAATACTACTTAGTTTTGATTGGTTGTTTTGAAATTCATACTAGTATTTAACAAAGAAAAATATCACCAATATCGAGTGTCGTATTTGCTTTGTACATCAATAGAATACAGTACAACATTCAGCGACTTGAAAAATGCTGGAATATGTGTCAACATCAAAAAAAGAGTATCCATAGGCTTAGCTTTATTATTATTATGATACTAAACAAACATTCCCCTTATCCTTTACCTAAAAATAATTTGCCACTATTCTTATACTATATTATACTATATATATACTATATTATAATTAAATTAGATAAATACATAGATATTATTATTTTTTCAATACATATATATATATATATATATATATATATATATATATATATATATATATATATATATATATATATATAAAACATGTGGTTTCCTTAATTCCCCCCACTGGATTAATAAATTATACCTACCCTGTTAGATCAACCAACAGATTGTACTTTGAGTTATATTGCTTCATATGTCACTTGACAATTTGAGACACTGGGTCGCTCATCATCACTCATTGCCGGTACAAATATCAAAACAAGAGAACTGCATAACCTCGCTGATGTGATTTCATACTCAAGAGCAACAACATAAAACCCCACAAACAATTAATTGTGTTCTATAGTGATTACCCTGTCAGTTGGATCCACAAGGGGATGAGGGGATCTTCTGTCATAGACTTTTCAATATTTTACACTAATATCCATATGTCTCTATTATACGACCGCACAGCTTTGATCAAAGAAAGGGAAAGTCAGAGTAATTAAATATGCATCAAGGCGTTGTTCAATTTGTCTCTGATTAAAAACAACCACCAGGTTTTGCACATTTTCCATCTGATATGATGTCATTAATTCTTCAGCTTCTGGAAGTAGGTGCTAGAGTTAAAATAAAATAAATCACCTTGTGCGATAGCAATAGGTCTAAAACAGATTGTGAGGTTACTTTTTCTTAGATGCATTTATGCAATGAAATCACACAAAAATGCATTAAAATTTACTATGAATGCATAGATTTACTACGTGCTTACACTGGAAAGTGAAATAAAAGTTTGATTTCTAATTACAGAGATACATTTGAGATTTTCCAGTTGAACAGTAACACTTGTTGACCCATTGCATGGCGGTTTCAACAGCGCCACCCAACAGTATATACATAGTGTGCATGGGAAGAAACTTGAGCTTCTTCCTTTAAAATCCCCCAGATGCTGAGGGGATAAAAGTAGACCTCTGAATTGAAATACTCGACAGCAGGCTGACTTATTATTCAGATCAGTAAATCATTTATGATATAAATACAGTATGTTAAAGCTGCAGCATTATTACTCTGCTATACATGTTAAATCAAAGTGTAAATGATCATGACTAAATTATTATTATCTATATTATTGTTGCTATATTTTCAGATCAGCTTAGTAGACATTCACTAGACACTTCATTTGGCATACCTGCATATTTGATCACAATACTGTAATATTTGGAAAAATCCCGAACCACAAAAGCACTGGGAGAGCAAACTACAGCTTCAGACCCTGCATTCACGGGGTTGGGAGGGTTACTTTAAACATGTATTCCCATACAATAACTCGTTAACCTTTTAAAAAAATGCAGTCAGTAACAGAATGCGAGTGACATAATAAAAGTAAGTAAAGTAATGTAACTTGATTACTTTGAATTGCTTTTGGATTCGTCCAATACCAAATATGCTAATGAAGAAAAAAATAAATTACATATCACTACAATATATATTATACTTATCTGGTATTTTCTGTATTTTTAACGTTCACTAATATGCATGGATTTGGAAAACGTGAGCGAGTCAGAGCACCCAGTATTCAAATCCAAAACCTCACAACTGTTATGCATAAGTGCTAAACACTTGTGCACCGAGCTGCAAATGGATGGAGAGATGGGTAGATGGATAGATAGAAAGATTGGTGGATGGATGGATTGATTGAGTGATTTAAGGCCATTTCAAACAATTGCTTAGTTGCATGAGGAAAGCTGTTTTCGAACTGTTCGTGTAGGCAATACCTTACTAACATACAACAGCTTTTTAGATAGCTAGCCAGACAGACAGAGACAGGCAGGCAGGCTGATAGATAGATAGATAGATAGATAGATAGATAGATAGATAGATAGATAGATAGATAGATAGATAGATAGATAGATAGATAGATAGATAGATAGATAGATAGATAGATAGATAGATAGATAGATAGATAGATAGATAGACACACGTACATGCACACATACAGTACGATTACAATGCAAATGTAGAGTAAGGCTTTTGCTACCGTGACAACTGGGGCAGAACTTGTGACAACTTAGTAACTGAAATGCTCTATTTATCGGCTTTTCAACACTGGTTTAAAAAAAAAAAAAAGAGCAATGAGTAACAAATCTAGCAACATTTAGTGGTGTTATTGTAGAGCGGAGGAGACTGTGAGACTCCCTTCAGAGCAAGTGATGTTCAGCAGCCCATATCCAGACCGCAAATGAATGGCAATTGCAAAGCCACCACTGGGTGAAATGGTTGTTTGGTTGGGCAGGTACTACAAAGACACAACTATAAACAATTAAAAAGTACATTTCTCTTAACATGTCCCCTATTGAGAATAAAAATAGCCCCTTCTCCAATTTGCTCATATAACAATTCAATGTATTATATATTTTTGCCTCCGAAGTTACAATAAACACTTTAACTATCCATTTCAGAGTCAAACTGTCACCATCATTAAGCCTTTTTCTAAAAAAGAAAAGTCATATTTTAACATTCTTGATTGTCATAAGATATAGAACGAACCAACGTATAATAAAATTAAAGTATTTCCCTTTTTTGTAGTTGTCATGTACGTGATAGTTGCAATGAATGGCAAGTGAACCAAAATTGTTTTGCACTTTCAGTGATTTATACGTTCCTATCAAATATTTAAATTGTGACTGCAGACCAGTGTTTGCATTTGAGTAGTTACGAATTGTGACAATCGAGAATGAGCTTATGAGACATTCTTTTCGCCATTGCTCTGTTGCTGACAGAAGACAAGTAATTTGCTTGGCAGTCTATTCTCGATTATAAATTGATACCAGTCTCCTACACATCCTTTTATAAGATGGAAGGCGGATTTATCGCTCATCAAATGATTTCTGAGCCTACAAGATTGCTGTGATTTAGCATGTCTATCTAGCAAAATTCACCCCACTTTAACAAGCTATGAACTGTATTCCTTTGTCTGTTTTAGGACTTCTTTTTTAATTGGGTAGAGGCCATTAAGAGAGAAAGCATCAATCATCTTTAACAGACATTTCTTTTTGTCAAACACATGGGAGCTCAAACTCAAATCGGCTCAGGTTGTAAATGGTCGGAATATGAATTGGGGTGTGTGTGACAGGGGGCGGTCATAATTAGGTTTATTACTCAAATTAACAGTTCCTCTCAACCATTTAAATCATTGATGGTGTTCGCTGTTAAAAGGGAGCAGATTCTTTTTCTTCTTTTCTTTCAGTCTTTGTAGTTGGACACATCTCCCTTTGGACTCTCCCGGAGTGATTTTGGAGGCATTATATTCATGAGGGGTTCCAGTAATTGGATTAAATTGGTTCCAGAATGTCGCAATTTATATTATAATATCCCATTACTTCTAATACACTTCTTAATTATTTGGCCTGTCTTTTTTGTGTCCATATTACTGATAAGTCAAGTTGGCTCAGGAGGTGATCTGTCCCACCGTGATGCCTTGTGACACTGATGCAGTCACACACACCTGGACACAAAATGCTCAATGGAAAAGAATCCTGCTTTCATCACTGCGTCTTTTGTACTTTCATATCTGGTCCTAGATCGTATACATATCAGACGTTTTTGCAATGCGACCTGACTTTGAAAAGCCAGATTGCATGTCTCTTGTGTGAGCATGCACGTCAACTGCCTGAGTTTGCAATGAAAGTGTGCACTTCACTTCACTTTACTTCCTGCCCATGTATTTGACCAGGTAATACACACACACGTCAGCTATTTTAAAGAGGAAGTCAACCCAAACATATTTTTTTCAAAATATGTTCTATGCAGGCCCACTAGTTGAAACAACACATTCTGATAAATATTGTGTTTGTGGAATAAGAGTTAATCCACCCGTTCTTAGCCATCTCTGGGGGAGGCCATTTTGTCACTTCTGTCGACTGAAAATGACATCAAAGTTGCTCAGGGTTCAGATAATGACCAATCACGGCTCACCTGTTTTCTGAAGCTGAGCCATGAGTGGTCGTTATCTGAGCCCTAAGCATCTATGATGTCATATGTGGATTTTGACACTTAACTCATATTCCACAAATCCAATCGTAATCATGCCATGCCTTGTTTCAACTAGTTGGCCTGCATAGAACATATTCTTGAAAAAAATATGTTTGGGTTGACTTTCCTCTTTAGTGATGAATTATTGCTAATTGTTGTATTGTAAAAGAAAATCAATGGAAAGCATGAACCATAGAACTAAAATGGAACATAACTTAATCATTAGTTTTTAGTTTTTTTACTATTCACATACAGAGAACGTCCAACAGGAGGCAGTGCGACAGTGCCTCACTTGCCTCTGACCGCACGTCCCTGCACTACGTTGTGAGCGAGTCGACTCTTCTTCTGCGCATGCGGGTCACATTGGGGACGCATTTGGTTGAGCACACCAAACAAGGTCGCAATTAATATGTAATGTGAACAATTACACCCTAAAAAATCTGATATCACCGCAAAAATCCGAATTGAGCATCAAGAACTGTCTGAACGCAGCCTGAAAGAACGCATGCAGATTGTGAGTATCCATCAACTGTTCATCATGCAGCATTTTTTTGCTATAGCTTTAATTTCAAAAAAGTCTCCTTTGTATTAAACAAATTAATGACCTTTTCAAAAAAAATTCCATATGCAAATATAATTTAATCAAGTAAATGAAACTCAAATGCGATGCCTTAGGGCTAAACCTGAGCCTTGTGTGTGTGTGCGTGTGTGTGTTTATATTTTTGGTCCTTACTATTCATACCCTGCAAAGTTTCATTAGTGAACGCTTACAAAGTAAACAAGCATCTAAATAACCTGCTTTAACAAAGCGGGTGCTTTTTGAGGTAGCCTCTATTCTTTATGAAGCTTGATGATAGCGAGTTTATCCTGTACAGTCTATTTAGAAAGGGATGTCATTTGCTTTCCAACATAGTTGTTAGTTGATAGAAGAGTCAACAAGGCACCTGCAGGGTGATGATTGCTGCTGTCCTTGACTTCCTTTTACTATGACTTGAATGCAGTAAAAAGAAACATCTTTGGCTTCAATAATGAAGACCTACTATGACCTTGACCTTTGCTTGTTTGTTTACTTTGCATAGCTGCTTTCCAAATTGGCAGGTTGCTGAATACCAGTGAATCGAAAAGTGCATTTTACTCAAGTACAGGTTTGGACTGGAGAGTTACAAGTGTCAGTGGGTTCATTGCTTTAAGTGACACCTTTTACATTTGACAGGGTGCTTTACAGCAAGAGGTCGCCATCTTTTGATATGGTAGTGTATTACTTGTGTGTTGTTAAGCTTCTGCTCTGTATCATCTAATTGTCTTGGTAATCATACATCAGACCTTTGCAACAAGTCATTTGGAGATGTTCATGGGGGGTTTGCTTGGACTGGAATGCAGCTTGTGACAGGAGTAAAAAAGCAGTATATTACAGCATTGCAGGATTTAATGCTCAAATCCTGTAGTAGCCCCTTGACTGTCTCTCAAGACGTCAAAACAATGCAGATCTATTAGACTTGATAGTAAAATAGTCTGTGTGATTGTTGCTTATACTCAGGTTCAAACTGCCCTACATTGGACAATAAACTATATTTGCTTACTTTCTGAAAGTGCTTGTTCAAAATGGAACATGCTTGTACTCCGAACATCACCTGAGGAGTTGGAAAGTCTGGTGGTCGATGGAACAAAGGTTTTCCTGAGGCATTCGGTCTTGCTGCGTAATGAGAGATGCCAATCGCTATCGCTTTCCTCTCCTGAAAAGATACTGTGGAGTCGGTGCTTGGAGTTGTGCTTGATGGCGTTGACTTGAAAATCAGAAGTGATTTGTTCGGAAATCGGACATTCACACAGACAAGATAGTGGCGCAAATGATTACGATTCACACTATTTGCTGCTAGAACCAAAGTATTTTTATAAATCTGGACAGTATGAATATAAATTGTGTTTCTCTTGTAGTTCTATAGTTCATACTGTTAAATAAAACTCATGACAATTTCTAGCCGGTGTTTGTGGCAGGGTTTTTCAAATCAAAAGTTCAATTGTTCCTGTTCCTCCTGGATGTTACCAAAAACTCTGAAAATCCCAAAATATTTACTGCACCTACACATTAATGATAAAGAACACAAACACACACAAAAAAAACAATAAATAGATAAATGAATGAAGGGAAAAACTATTTACTATTAAATCGCTGCATAAAAACAACGCCTCGTACGTAACATGCTGTTTGTGTACCATTCAGTGTGTTGTTACTACTGTTGTTCCGAAGCCATTTTTTGGCCCCGATACCGATTCCAATACCCAGCTGTGCGCTATCGGCCGATGCCGATACTGTACCGATACCAGACTTTTGAGGAAAAAAAATATATATATATGAGCATTTTTTTTCTTGTAGTTCTAAAGAACTGCATACTCGGATGTAAAACCATTGCTATCATGGCTTGGTCAGACTTAAAAACCTTTGTGAAACAGGAAAAAATAAGAAATAATATACACGAGGTATCTTTGAGAAGGATTGTGTCGGATTAATTACAAAAGCTATAGGACATTATTATAAAAGTTTGTTTTGAGTATTAGTGACCCATCGCAACAACTTCCGCTCCCAAATTCACTTTCAATACCAAAAACAAGCAGTAGAAAAATCCAACAAGTTCAACCCCAAAATCCAAAATCGAACAGGTTTGTTGTTGCGGTCCATTCCCCTTGTTCATGCTTGCTGCCGCTGCCGCCACCGCCGCAAGCTCTTGGTGCTTGTTCACATGTTTCGTCCTCAAATGTTTTATCAGGTTTGACGTATTGAACCTGGCCACTTTAGTTCCACCTCTTGCAACTTTCGCACCACTGATTTTGCACTTAGCTGTTGTACTCGCTGGAGTTTCTATGTTGAAGTACAGCAATTCCATATCGCAGCCGACATTATTTCTCCTGTACCTCACTGTTTTTTTTTTCTCTCAACATAAAAAAGCAGCCCCGCCATTGGGTAAGAGCGTCCGCTCAGGGCCAACAGCGACAGCTAATACTGAACAGTCACCACACACCAGTGTCGTGAATGAGCAAGATAAAAGGCGCTGCATTCAATGTAAATTGAGCAGGGTTTGTTGTTGTGGTCAATTCCCCTTGTTAATGCTCGCTGCCGCCACCGCCGCAAACTCTTGGTGCTCGTTCACATTTTTCGTTCTCAAATGTTGCATCAGGTTTAACGTATTGAACCTGGCCACTTTGGTTCCGCCCCTTGCAACATTCGCTCTTGCTGGAGTTTCAATGTTGAAGTAGTTAAATATCGCCGACATTATATCTCCTGTCACACGCACACACACCCCCACACCCCCGCACACACACACACACACACACACACACACATGAAAAAGCAGCAGGGAGCAAGATACAAAGCGCTGCATTCAACGTTCTTTACTAGTACAGCATCAGGGATTGGCATCGGCACGTTATTTGTAAGTACTCGCAGATACCGATACCAGTGTTTTAATGTGGTATCGGGATACCACCCGATACCAGTATCGGTATCGGAACAACACTGGTTGTTACATACTGTAAAATAAGTATTTCCTTTAGTCAGAGCTTTGAATGAAGTGTCGCAGTTGTTATGGACACAAGTTAGGAAGAAAACAGGTTTCCTCATAGCTTTAATCTTTCTCATGTGTAAGAAGGAAATGTTGCATTATACAGCAATCTATCTCGGGTGTGTACACATCTGCCCATGCATGTAATTACTGAGAGTTTGACCCCTGAGGTTATACTACTCATAAAACGTTAGGAATATTTGGCTTTTGGGTCAAATTTCAGGATGAACCTAAAATGCTCTACAGCCTTTATTATGTGAGCTTCATTTGACCTCCTCAAAACTTTCAAATGCAAATTTATAACAGTTCAAGTTTCAGTACTTTGATGATAACTTTCTGTTGTCTTTCCAGGAGCTGAATGGCAAAATTCACAGTTGTTTGAGCCATGATTTGACCTGTACAGCCATACTTCCATCCATCTTCTCTGTTGTTGCGCCACGGGGACAGCAGCCTAAGCAGGGGGGAAGCCTACACTTCCCACTCCCTGGCCACTTTGTTCACTTCCTCCAGGTGGATCCCAACTTCTCAAGATGTTCCTAGGCCAGCCGAAAAACATGGTGCTCTATATTCATAGATGGTGCAGTTGTGCTCGAGCTTAAATATTAAATAATAATAAAATAACAATAAAAGATTCAACTGAACTAAATAGAGCAAACAACGGTGTTGGAGGTACAATAAAGACACTAAACTTATGGAATTCAGGGTAATGATGATGATACATTATGCTTAAAGTAAACCTTTGGGGGTAGAACAATGCTCGTTAAGTGAATTCACTTATTTGCTTTCCACTTATCATTTTCTAGTTATTTAATCTTTTTTTTCTGATGCTGCTATTATTTCTTTGCTTATAAGCATGGCAATTCCATCCCTTGCTTTTTGATTATCATGGTTGGTTTCATGTACGACTATTAGCCTTTTGCAATTATTAAAAAAAAAAAGACAAAAAAAAAAAAAATAACCTTAAGATACTGAATAGACAGATAAAACAAAATGGAACAGCAAGCATTTTTGGGAATTTCCCATATTATAGTATTTCAATGATTTAAATGTAGCACTACCCCTTTTTTTCTAAGCTCACCTCCTTGGTGACACCTGGCGACCTCTTGGCTGTACCTGACCCAATGTGTGTATACACGATGTTCGATCTATCTAGCATCAAACAGCTGCAGCTCATTCAGAACGCTGTAGCTCGAGTTCTTACCAGAACAAAGAGATCGAAACATATTACTCCAGTCCTAAAAGCTTTACACTGGCTCCCAATTAAATGTAGAATAGATTTTAAAATTTTGCTCCTGGTCTATAAATCACTGAATGGTTTGGGTCCTGAATACATGAATGAAATGCTGATTGAATATAAACCCTGTAGGGCTCTGAGATCTGCAGACTTGGGTCAATTAGTGGAACTGAGTGTTCAAGGTAAACATGGTGAAGCTGCATTTAGCTGTTACGCTGCACGCAAATGGAATAAGTTGCCAACAGAGATGAAGTCAGCCCCGAGTGTAAATGCTTTTAAATCCAGGTTAAAAACTTTGCTTTTTTCTCATACCTTTGATTAAGGTCCTCTAGACAACTTTGAATCTTTCTTTTTTTTTTAAATTATTTTATATATTTGAGAAACCCACTTTTTTACTAGTTTTCTGCTAATGTGCTTAAATTTTGTAGTTTTGTTGGTTGCTTTTGTTTTCCCTACTTTGCTTTTGAAATGTTGTTAACTGTTGTGTTTGTAAATGCTTGTAGGTGTTGTCTTTGCTTGTATGAAGCACATTAAGTTGCCTTGTGTATGAAATGTGCTATATAAATAAAACTGCCTTGCCTTGCCTATGCAAGCCCACTAGTTGAAACAGGGCATTCTGATAAATATTGTGTTTGTGGAATAAGTGTTCATCCACTCGTTTTTAGCCATCCCTGGGGGCGGCCATTTTGTCTTCTGTCGACTGAAAATGACATCACAACTTCTCACAACGAACAATCACGGTTCAGATTCAAAAAACAGGTCAGCCACGATTGGTCATTGTGAGCAGTTGTGATTGTGTCATTTTCAGTCGACAGAAGACAAAATGGCTGTCCCCGGAGATGGCTAAAAACGAGTGCATTTTGCTGCTTAACTTATATTTATCAGAATTCCGTGTTTCAACTAGTGGGCCTGCTGGGAACATATTCTTGAAAAAATATGTTTGTGTTGACTTCCGCTTTAAAACCGTGTCACAGACTGGCACCAGATTTCAGTGTCACTGTGTATTTGTGTATGAGGCATTTTTGTTGTTTTGGGGAGCTCGAGGTGCAGAGTGGTGCCTGAGTGGAAGAGGTGTGATTGTTTATATTTTCCATACGCTCCTGTTCTGTACACCACCACATTTCTGTTTCATCCCCACTCCGCCCTCATAGAACTGTGTTGTAAAAAACAGATAGCACTCCTTTGGGGGAGAACAAATTATCCAATGACAAGACATTTTTTGGGGGGCGAGGTTGGGCTGGCTGTTATAACAAATATTAGGTAGCAAAACTAAAGAAACATCCCATCACGGGGTTCCTGCTTTAATGTTTATGCGACACAAAAAGTAGCTTTAGTGGTAGTTTTCAATTGAACTATAAACGCTTACCAAAATTGGATTAGTTACCCCGGTTAGTAGTGCCTCCAGTGAAAGAAGTTTCGCTGCACTTAAACCGATCAAAGCACACACACGAGAACTATGACAGACAGCTGCTTGAACTGTTTAGGAATAAAAAATATTGAGTCTAGGGCTACGTTCACACTGATGCGTGATGCCCAATTCAGATTTTTTGTTAAATCCAAAAAACAAATGCGACTTCCAATGTGAACACAACGTGTGACACACATGCGCACAAAGCATGACGTTGAGTGACATACCAAAAAAAAAAAAGATCACAGATCATTTGAAACAGGTGTGTTGCAGCAGGGAGGGATGGAAAACATGCAGGATAGGTGCCCTTGAGGACCGGACTTGGTGACCCCTGCAATATACTGTATATACAGGGGGTTTGGGCTTCATAAGCCCCTATCCAGCCTGTTTTATATGATACCCTGTTCCAACACACTTGATTCAAATGATCAGGATCGTGATCAGGTTTGCTGATGAGCAGATCATTTGAATCAGGTATGCTGGAGGTATCATATAAAACAGGCTGGACAGGGGCTCATGAGGACTGGAATTGGCAGTGTTGGGCAAGTTACTTCCAAAATGTAATATATTACATATTACTAGTTACTTGCATGTGAAAGTAATACGTTACTTTACAATAGTACTCTATTTGTAGAGTAATGCATTACTCAAGTTTAAGTTACTTTTACGTTACTTTTTTAAAAATCGGGGATTAATTTATTTAATAATGATTTCAAGACCTTAAAAGGAAAATGCAAAATTTGCTGCCATACTCTAGCTGGTAAAGTTAACTTATGAGCATATTTAACTATATAGTGTGGTCTATAATATTAAACGTTTCAACTCTATGGTGTGGTGGGACACCATTACCTTTGATCAATATGTGTATCAATAAGATTAATTTTTTAAATATAAATATTGGAACTGATATTTTGTCCAGTAAATAAATAATTGCAGACTGTAAACCACAAATGAAATTATCATTATTCTCAAATTAATTTGCACACTGGGGGCGGCATGGCTCAGTGGTAGAGCATCCTCCCGATGCTGCATCATTAGGAGGTAGATGAGGTACTGTGTGAAGCGCTTTGAGTACCAAAGGTAAAAAAGCGCTATACAAGTGACAGTCCATTTGCCATTTACACACAAATAATAGTGATGCATAACATATAATCGATAATTGGTCTAACAAGCTAGATAGATAGATAGATAGATAGATAGATAGATAGATAGATAGATAGATAGATAGATAGATAGATAGATAGATAGATAGATAGATAGATAGATAGATAGATAGATAGATAGAAACACACAGACAGGGCATGTGTAATAAAATATGTATTGAAGTCAAAACTGACCTGACTAAATGTTTTTTCCTTTTTCATTATTATTTTTTCTATTTATAATAATTGAAAGTTCAGTTAGTTCTAATTTTATTTTACTACATGGAGACAAAGTTTCTAGGTGATTTTTTGAAAAAAAAAAGGTACATAAGAAACGAGCGCATCAGACTCTAATAATGGCGTCTATTGTAGTTTGTCCGATTGATGGTGCCGTAGCGTGACGTCATTTGTCACCGGCAGATGATTTGCATTTTGATTGTGAACAGCCAATCAGAATCACTACGTTTTACATATGGCAATTGATGGCACTAAGTTCATTAAATCATATCTAAAAAGCACAGTGACTTATTTTTTTGCAGTTTATTCGCTTCGTTTTACTTAGGTTTGTTCTTGCTTGTATTTTGTGTCTATGATTTGCATTTTATTTTATGAAACCGTGACAGTGATTAATGTCACAAACAATAACTCAGCCCTCTTGGGAATTGTCAATTGTATAATGACAATCAAAATGCATAGCATAGAATTGACTCGCGCACTCACGTTGTCACGTGAAGCTCCAACTGCGACAGGAACTTTTTATTTAGGTATTGCTGGAAGTAATAGCTTATGATCAAGTGATGTTAAAAACAGATCGACTTGTTAAATGTAAAATACAGATGTCAACATATGTATTATAGTCCTGAAATTTGTAACGCGTTACCTGACTCAGTCACTGTAATAATATTACAAAAAAAATCGGAGTAACAAGTCACATTACGTCGTTACCGCCTAAATGTAATATATTACTGTACTGCGTTACTTTTGCCACGCGTTACCCCCAACACTGGGAATTGGAGCCCCCTGATATATACAATTGGAAAATGGCCAGTGTGATCCAAAGTGGTTGTCTAGGAACATAACTAATTTGGGCAGTTTTATTTGGAAAAACGGCAGAGTACATCTGTAAGCTGCCAAAGAGATATAAAAACTACGGTAATCATAGAATATCTTGAATCACACTAAAATATTCATGATGGTTGTAAAAAGTGGTTAAGAGAACGTATTTTAATTATTTGAAAACTATTTGACAGCCATTCTTAGTATCTTTCCCAAGTAAGAATAACAATCAGGAAGGAAAGCAACACAGCCCAAAGACCCCATTGGTGTTGCCTTGGAGAAGCTTATCTATTGTCACGGCAAAGAGGAGCAGGAAAGTAATTCGACATTACATGAGGTCAGACACTGGCGGCTCATTGGTGTGACACATCCATGACATGCTTCAAATTAACATGCAATGGTGTCAATTAAAAGCATGAAATACACTTAGGGGATGTTCTTCTTGCACTCAAACACATGGAGACAAAGTGACTGAGGATTGTATCACACTATTTACATGTGTGGAAGTGACAATTAGCACTGCATGCCTATTCTTGATAATTATCAAGTTGGACTGCAGCTCACACATTGCAAAAGTGAAGTGATAGCAGTAGAAAAAAAAGTATGTCCCTACCTATCTCATCAAATATCAGCCGCACCTTTGGTGTGATTGCAGCCACCCACTAGTTTTCTGCATAGGATGGCTACATGGAAGCCTTTGAAATGAGAGACGAGAAGGTGCACATTCGGTCAGTCGGTACACCCACCACAGTGTTTCATCGGCACCGTGTGCACACAGATTTACTCTTTCATCTAAAC
This sequence comes from Filicampus tigris, assembly GCF_054856515.1. Taxonomy (NCBI): domain Eukaryota; kingdom Metazoa; phylum Chordata; class Actinopteri; order Syngnathiformes; family Syngnathidae; genus Filicampus; species Filicampus tigris. Next base: position 4,707,292 of record NC_141227.1, on the reverse strand, counting down.
TAAACAGCTGCGGTATTTTATGGTGGTCCTTCTTTTTTAAATAACGTGCCATTGTTTTCGTCCAGAAACATATCAGCTCATACCCCCCTCCCAAAAAAATCACATTCGTGTAGAATTTTTTCTTGGCTTGACAAGATACTTATAAATACTGGAAATAATAACAGTCATAGACTGACGGGCCGACAATGAGACAGCGTGTTTACAAGAGAGACGCACCAAGAATGCTTGTTGGGCTATGGGAAATGCATCAAGCTAAAGTGGGTGGCTGTGAGTTTGTATGTGTTTAAGTGTATGTGTTTAAGTGTATGTGTTTAAGTCCTTATGCTACAGTCTCACACCGTCTCAACTTGTGCAGCTCATCGGCAGTGGCGTAATAAAAATATCACTCATCTTATATCTTCGGCTTACTTTGCTTCCAATGCCACCGCCCCCTCACTACACATTCATCATATTCATTTGATATTCCGAAATAAATGTAGCAGAAACAGAATAATGCACCTCCTGTACGCGGCGTTCATTACAGATACATTTACATGTGGTCTGCCTTCACGGTTTCAAATGGAGCGCTGTTCATTGGTGTTCCTCGCATTTGTTGAAGGGGAGGGTGATAGTCTCCTCACATTAGCACTATCACTGAGCGATGATAAATGGGTCGATCTATCCATCTCCGCTGTCACATTCATAAAAGAAATTTGGCCTTCGTCAGGGGAATCAAGTGGCGAGTTGTAATATCCGCAACACGTATCCATCAAGTCTAACTTGAGATGTATTGAAACGCTCGAGTGAGTATACCTGAGTGAATAATATTTCATTCGTGATAATGCAGCAAATACCCACTGAAAATCTGCATTTTTCCGTCTCAGCTGCAGAGCATGGCGGAGGAGGTGAGCTACTGATCATATTCAATCTGGAGGCGATCATGTAAATAGCCCTCCATCTTGGGAAGGCGATATGCAAAGCAGCCCATCTCCCCTGTGTCAGGATCAGATTAATGGAAACCTAAAAGTGGGAATTACGGCCCTTATCCGGCGCGGCATTCTGGGGAGGGGCCGGGATAAGGGCCCTAGGGGAATCTGCGTGGTTCAAAGCCCATTCCTCTGGTTAAGGAACTCGCTAAGATCCATGCACTGAGGTGAAGGGTAATTTCCTTTGATATGCAGCAATGTATTACTTTATGTAGTGCGGAACCTGCATGCCCCACTGGCTCTGAGTGCATGTGTGAAAGTATATGCATGTGTGCAAAATGCAAATGTATGTACATTGAAACAGCTCAACAAAGACATGGCTGTAAACATTGTGAAAATTGTCCGCAAGGTGGCGTGACTATGACCTCATGGTAAAATTAGCCACTAGCAGGAGTGTCGAAAAAAGAAGCTCAATCATAAAACGGCACTATATTACAGATTGGAGTTATTTCAGTTCGATTGGGAATAGGCGCTAGTTAGCCTGTTAGCCTTGATCCATTTAAAAGTGCAAAAAAAATAAAAATACCACTGTATTAATTAGCACAATATAGTGTACCGGTATATACCACAAGTGCATAGAAACTGTTGGAAAAGAATCTAGAAAACTCATAGCTGTAAACTCCCTTCCACAAATCCTGATAGATCAATGGACAAAAATCAGGGATGTAATATATCAAATACATCATAACAATGTATGAGTGGTTTTAGTATAGACAATATCAAAGATCAGCTTTTCATCTGTTTTGATCCTTTAGGTGGGAGGTTTTGTGACATGTTTTGCAGATATAAGCCAAAGTCTATTACCTGACACTCAGTGATCACATTGGAGATACTTACTGTGCGAAACACTGCATGATAAAATAAGCACCCCAACCTGCTCACTAGGTAGTAAAAATCTGGAAATCAAGCCACATGCACGCACCATTCGCAGGCATGTGCGCAAACAAAATTCACAGTCACACTTTGAACTTAAAGATCATATACAGTGGTACCTCTACTTACGAAATTGATTGGTTCTGGAAGAAATTTTGTAAGTAGAGATGCGTTTTCCATGTAAATGCCCTAATCCGTTCCAAGCCCCCCAATATTCAGACATAAATGTTTTATAAAGCATAAAAATGCATGAAAACATGTAACAAATACATGTTACAATTAGATCATTGCACAATAAATTAGAGTTGTGCATAATGTACAAAAATAGAGTAAGGATTATAAAAATGATGGTCGTTTACCGTTTAATTGCTGTCCTCATCGCTTTTTGCCCTCTGTGGTTCATGTTCACTCTCAAAAGTGTTTTTTGCCTGGCGTTTTGTAAACAACTGATTTAATAACATGGCGACTGTCGATACATTACGGTCATAATCTTTGGCGAGATCAAACAAACGCATCTTCCTGTCATACTTTTCTATTATCTCTTGCTTTGTTTGTATGGACCAATAAATGATTTTCTACTTTTTTTTCTTTTCCTCGTTTTTAATTCACGTAAAACTTTCGTAAGACCTCATGGCCCGAGGGGCGAATGACAAGGACGCTGCATCTATCCATCTATTTACCACACACATATAAACATACGGGGAAGAGGTCCCTCTGCCAGAAAGATGCTAGGCTAGCCAATGGCAGAGCAGCTATGAGTATGTTGCTTTCAGGAAACTCCGGAGCTGCAAGTAGCAGCCCATACTGCGTGTATCAAACCATACTTTTACCTTTCATATCCTGAAATTTCTTTCGTAACTAGAGGTAATATTTTCCTGTTGATGCGTTTCGTAACTTGAACATTTCGTATGAAGAGACGATCGTAAATAGAGGTACCACTGTATGTAGTCAACTTGGCCAGCCGTCTTTTGAGTAATACTGAAGGCTCAAACTATTTTAAGCACACTTCTGTGCTTTTTCATGCAACCCACCCAGATTCATAGAGCCAGAGCCATGTGCTTAACTCATTCACTCATTCAATTTATTTGCCTTTTCACAGTCCAGCCATTCAATCCCAGTTATCGCGTTATTCAGCGAAATGTTCTGGCGCTATGTGACGATGCATTGTTCACATTTCAGGCCATCACAGGCCAACAGTGATGGTCAAAAACTCAGCATAGGCACATGAATGGACCAGTTTAGTTTTCGCAAAGCAAATGAATTTCACGCCGGTGTTGACGAGTGTTCTTTGTTAAAAAGACTTCCAAGATCTCTGTTTTATCAATCGTTTTGCTTATGATAAAGGTTTTGCCTAAAGGTAGGTGTGATTACAATTGTCATGTCATGTCATCTTCCAAACCGCTTATCCTATATATAGGGTCGCGGGGAGTTGCTGGAGCCTATCCCAGCCGTCAATGGGCGAAGGCAGACTACACCCCGAACTGGTCGCCAGCCAGTCGCAGGGCACACATAGACACTGTCACTGAGCGGGAATCGATCCCACGCTGCCCGCACACAACTCAGGCGTGTGTACCACTACACTATCAGCGGACGTGATTACAATTGTTTTTTTCTAAATCATTTTTTTGTGGTGTCTCAGAATTTCTGTTTGTTTGAAATTTAATGTCTTTGTTGATGAATGAACATGCTACGTCCTCTTGAAAAACTGACAATCACAAGCCAATCTTACTGTAAATTCACTTGCATTTTATGAGTCATTAATTGTACCTTATTTCTGCATACTAGTACTATCAAAACGTGATAAAGAATAAAGCTAATTTGACAATGTAGGACACCAATCCAACGCTTTCAGTGCTTTCAGTGCTAGCAGAATAAATGGACCGGGTACTGTAGGTAATCTCATCGTGCCTAATTTACAGCACGGCACAGCATCGAATCAAACAATAACACCAGGCTAACAATCGCAGCCTATGTAACGTATCATTATTCCAATCTCGATGGGTTTCATCTCCACTCCATGTCTGATCGTTTGGGTACAACGTTTTCGGCATCCTGAGCATCTGGTTAGTGCATGTATGGTCCAACATACATGATGTCAGCGACCTCCTCCTCCGCCAAATCTTCAAATACCTGGAACGCCTCATATAAGTTTGAAATGTTGCCTTCTGATCTACCCACTCCAGAGACAAACTGAGCCAACCGGCTCCAATGAGGTAAAGAAGGCCCAATAACTGGACAGTGTTCAGGACAAGATCAGGAAAGACCTTCGTCTCACCACTCAGAACACTGCTGGTGACATCTTCCGCATTCTAGAGAATCGCTATGGCAACCCAACATCCATTGCTATAGAGAGAGTGGAAGAGCTGCAGAGAATTTAACCAGGCACGAAGAGTAGTGGAGCTAATCCAAGCTGTGGAGAAGGCGCTTCAAAATGTCAATGATCTTGGGGACACCGGTGCCATCAAAAACCCACTTGTGACCAAGTCGATTGAAGGGAAACTCCCAGGACCTCTCAGAATAGAATGCATGCAGCAGGCGCCAGGAATGCTGTGACTCCAGCAAACAGGTTTGACAGTCTCTTGGACTTCCTCATAGAGCAAGAGAGTATATATGAGCAGCTCTAACAATTGGATGAGAAACCTAACAAGAAGGAATTGAAACCTGAGCCAAGACATGCCAGGACAAAATCCACCAGGGCAGGAGATGACCGCATGGGCTGTGTTGTCCATGGAGATGGGAAGCACAGGAAGAAGCTCTACTATTGCATGCAGTTCGAGGCACTGCAGCTTGCAGAGAAGAAAGCTGCTGCTAAGAAGTTGGGAGCATGCAAGATATGTCTTGAAATCCATAATGACAGTTCAGACTGCAAAGATGATTTTCTATGCACCAACCTTGCCTGCAAGGATGAACATGCACCTGAGCATCATTTCTACCTCTGTCCGAACAAAAGCAGCTCAGCACAGACAAAAAAAAAAAACCTGGCTCCATGGATGTCAAAAGCAGGAGAACATGCACAGAGGAACAATTGGACTTTGTCAAGAAGCTTTCCCCAGAGCTGGCAAGACAGTTTCATGATGCATTCTCCAATGCTGCATCCACGACGTTCAACACCACAAAAGTGAAATCAGGACTTTTAGCAGAAAATGGATTGCAGGAACTGCCAGTAAAAATGATGCTATTGGAGGTTACGGCAAACGCTGGAGAAAAGATTGGAACACTGATTGACTTGGCGTCTGACACCAATTACATCACACACAAAGCTGCAGACAAATTGAACCTCAGAAGTGAAGACATCACTCTAATTGTACATGGTGTCGGAGGAATGAAGACCATTGTGGTAACAAAGTGGTACCTCTTGAAGACCAGAGTGAAGACTCCAAGATGCAATCTGAAGTCACATCAATTGGTCTGTTATGATCTGGACAGTATTGCAGACATCCACAAGTGTGGACTCCAAACGGCTACAGAAACTCTTTCCGGATGTCCCACTTGAAGACCTGACAAGACCCGATGAAGTCAATCTGCTTATAAGCCACAAAAAGGGCCAGATAGCACCTCAAAGGATCATACTTGTGGAGACCTGGTGCTGTGGGATGGACCCTTGGGAATGACAGTTGGGAGCTCTCATCCTGAACTCTTGGATAACCTCACAGTTTCCGCCCACATGTCGAGGGCACACTTCGCAAGATCAATGACTGCTGCTTTGAGGTATGAAGAACTCACTGCCCCAGCTTGTACAAAGCTCTCCAACACTCAGGTTCATGTCAAGAAATCAAACACTTTAAGCACCATCCGGGACTTCCTAGAGTGGTGGAAATGGGACAGCATTGGTGCAGCATGTGACCCCAAGTGTGGAGGATGCCGCTGTGGAAAATGTCAACCAGGTGGCAAAGAGATGACTCTCGCAGGGAGCGAGAACTTGAAGTGGTAGGGAGCGGCCTCACCTATGTCACAGAGGAGCACCACAGCAAAGAGCCACATTGGCATGCCAGGTATCCTTGGGTGGAGGACCCCATTTCCCTACCAAACAACAGAAAAACGGTTGAGGCTACATTCCTGAGAACGGAAAAGCAACTAGCCAAAACACCAAAGTGGAAGGCAGCATATGCTGCACAAGTGCATGACATGGTTACTCGACGAGCAGCCCTTAAACTACCCAAAGACACCATCACCATTTGGGATGGACCAGTTTGGTATCTCAGTCACCTCATTGCCCCTAACCCACACTCCCTTACAACTCCAGTAAGAATTGTCTGGAACAGCAGTCAAAGGTGCAGAGGTGTCAGCATGAATGACCTGCTGATGAAAGGATCCCGACATCCTCAACCAGATTAGAGCTCTGCTTCTCAGATTTAGAGGTGGAGTACATGCTGCCATAGGGGACATAAAGAAGATGTATAACTCTGTCTGGCTGGAAGACCAGGAAATGCACCTTACCAGGTTCCTCTGGCGGGATGTTGAGGATGAGGACCTAGAAGAATACGCAATCACAAGAGTCAACATAGGAGACAAACCAGCAGGGTGTATAGCGCAGTTGGCAATGCGTGAAACTACAAACCTCCCTCTCTTTGCCCATCTTGAAGAGGAACGTCTAGTGATTCACCATGACAGCTACATTGATGACATCCTCACTTCACACAACAGCCTTGACCAGCTAAACACCATCACCACCAATGTAGAGAAGATCCTGGAGGCCGGAGGGTTTGAGCTGAAGCCATGGGTTTTCTCTGGACAAAGTGGGAGGAAGGAGTGCTCTGAAGAGGAAAGGACAATTGAAAAGACTATTGTCCTACCAAATCAGATGGGCGTTGATGACAACACGGCACTCGGTCGGGGCTATAAAGTCAAGGAGGACAAGCTCCACATCAGAATCGGAATCAACTTTTCAAAAAGGAAGCAAAAGATGCGGCTGGGTGAAGACCTTCTGCAAGAGGAAATCAGAGCCATGACACCCAACCCTTTGACGCGAAGATAACTTCTCAGTCAAGTATCAGGGCTGTACGATCCAATTGGCCTTGTGACTCCTGCCAAGCAAAAGGGAGCTATTCTGGTGCGGAGGGCATTTCAAGAGACAAAGGCTGAAAGCTGTCCAGTCAAAGACACATGGGACGTTGCACTCTTGGTTGAGCTCAGAGGTGATGCAATCGATCTGTTTGAGGAGTACAATCATCTCAGTAAAATCATGTTCACCAGGGCTTTAACCCCCAAAAGCTTCATTGAACCACCCTCAGCGATCACATTCTGTGATGGAAGTGAGCAAGCAGTGATGTACCTGAAATGGACCACAGACCAAGGTCCCATCATTAGATTGGTTGAATCCAAAGCAAAGCTAACTCACTTGGACCACAAAGGTGATGCTGTCAAAGCAGAAATGTGTGGAGCAGTGTTTGCCTCACGACTCAAGACGTTCTTTGAACTGCACTGCCGAATCCAAGTCAGAAGGTGGTTTCATTTTATTTTATTTATGCAGAGGGAAGGCTATGGCTATCAGACGTTCTTTGCTAACCGGATAGGAGAGATTCAAAACAGCACAGCAGTTCAGGACTGGTGGTAGATCCCTGGCTCACAAAATATTGCAGATGTCATCACCAGAGGAGCAGGCCCTCAGGATCTGGATGAACAGTCAAAGTGGCAAAATGGACCCAAGTTCTTGAGTCTGCCGGAAAGTGAATGGCCAACCAGATCTACTAAAGAACTAGCTACCACAAGTTGCAAAGAAAAGCATTTGCTGCTTTGCTGACAAGGGCCCAAGCTCGGAATCAGTTTTTGGAAAAGAGCCCAAACATAATCTGAACCAAATCCAAAAAGAACAGAGGAGACCACCAGGATGGATGTCAAACGGTTCAGTGTGCTTTCCAGACTGGTCAAAACAGTTGCAATGGTCTGGAGGGCAGCAAAAAGGTTCGGTCAACGAGTTCAGGTCTCGGATAGCCCAAAGTGGGGGGCAGTCTACTCCACTGGAGCCATCTCTGTGGAAGAAAGGAAAGATGCCCTGAGAGACATTTTTCTTGCAGCATAAGAAGGCGCAATCTTCCCAAACTCAACCACTAACTCTACAAAGACCAGGACTCTGGACTATGTCCTACTCCTACCCTTTGATGCCTGGGTATCCACACTGTTGGCCCGAGAGGCGCACAATGAGAGCCATGATGGAGTGGCTGGCACACTGCTTAGGATGAGGATGAAAGCTTGGGTTGGGCAGAAGAATTGCTCAAAACTTCACTTCAAGGTCACTTCAAGCTTGGCAGGGTTGTCAGCACTAACCCAGATGACAAAGGCATTGTGAGAGATGTCCACGTCCGGATCTTCCCAAGCTACTGTGTCCCCCTGACAAAGGCCTCAAAGGCAAAGATCAACTATCCCAATTCAAGCAACACAAAGGAAAGATTCCAAGCTACCATTCTGCACAGAGACGTAAAACGATTGGTTGTTCTACTACCTGCTGAGGAACAGGAATAGAAAATCTTGGTTTAACCATCAAAAACCCCCGACATGCACCTAGTTTGCCTACAGTCTGCGACCTTCCCAGTGTATCCATGGAAAGATCGAGTGGGAGATGTTTTGGCAAACTTCACAAGGCGATAGCCTTCACCAACACAAACAGCCCCAATTCAAAATGTGAGTTTGGTGCCATTTTTTACCCCAGAGGCAAGAACAAAAATTACAATTTTCCAACAGCTGAAGGCCATTCAGCAATCAGGAAGACTCTCACCTGAAGCAATTACCACTCCTATAAGGCTGTAGCTCCACAACTCAGACTTCAGTACAACAAACGCTGCTCTAGGTGAGTTTGCCTCATGCAGTGGTGCTCAACTGTGTGCAAAGACCAGGGTGGCTGACGGTGAGATGACCTTTATTTATTGTGCTTGTTTATTTTTGATATATTTAATTGGTTGTTTAATGATTTATGTTAAAACCAGTCTCTAAAGAGTCCCTTCAAAAATTATTCATTGAAATGTAATGTATATTAGTTACTAATTGCCTTTGTGTTTCCACCTTCTTTAAAGGTTTTTCACCTTGCAGCTTGCAACTTACTTGTTGATCCTCAATGAAAAAAGAGACAAGTCCAAAAATAAAAGGAGAAAGAGAAATTTGTCTCATCATTGGAATTTAACTGAGTGAAGTCCCAGTGTAACCCTGGTCATACAGTCGAAACCCTTTCCAAGTTAGGGGAGAGCACAAATAACCAACATAACTTGACAATGCTTATGGCAAAATTTTGCCCCAAAGGGAAATGTTCGAAGCGTGTCACAAATTTATCTGTAGCTTTTTGAATTAGTGACAGAATTCAGCAAGTCTGACCCGGCCATCAGTGAGTGCTTTAGCTCGCAGCAGGTCGCTTTAGAACACGACTTGCAGACGGACTTCCCGTGTCTGTTAGGCAGAGGTGGGCATTCTAATAAATTTTGCTGGTCTGTCATTTGTCGTCTATCCTCCAACTCCTACCCCCAAAAAAACGTAAGCAAAACAGGGGTCCGTCAATGACGAACCTCTCAATCCGTCATTGACGGACGCGGTTAGTGATGGTTATACTGACAGACGAAAATCCACTTCCGTCAGTACTTAGTGTCCTGTCATTCATCAATCGTCAGCAAAACGGGCATCCATCAATGACTGACTTATGGATCGGTCCGTCAGTCTGTAGGAATGCCAAATCTCTGCAGTTAGGTGTGCCGTGCTTTTCAGCAAAATAAATCCAGACCATACCGTGTGCGTCTTGTGAGGAGTTTCATGTCTGCAAGAAAGCGAGAGTTTGCAGCCACAACTGTTTGTGTCCCTACATTTGTGTCTTGGACACCAAAAAGCTGCATGCTGCCCCGTTTTGACACAGAATTGAGCCATTTCGCTTTTCCTTAAACTACTGGTACCAAAAAATAATGGTACTGAGTCATTTTTGAAGACTAATTGCAACTACTATCGGTAACTAGTAGACTTACAAAATATTTGTTTGTGGCAGCCGTAGTCAGGACTAGCAGTGTCATTACTGGCACAAACGCACAGTATAATCATCTATGCGGTAGTACATATTGTATGAGCACAATCTGACTGGTGAAGTAATGGAGGAATCTTCTGTATACATAGCCAAAGCCAGCTGCTCACAATCTATACTGTCAACAGTTTATCAACCAGAAGTGTATGTGTGGGGGCGGGGGAGAGGGTGGGGGGGGGGGGGGGCGTTAGTGGTTGCCTACCGCCTATGTGTGTTATGTGTTGCTGTGCATATTCCGAAATAAATTTATGCAGTGTGAGCTGTTTTTTTTCACTTCATACAAAGGCTTGAACTGTGCGCATATGTGAGTGTGTGATGCAGTCAGAGCATCTGGCTCCTCTCTGCTCCCCGACATTAGCAGACAAGAGAATCAGTGGACTATTGAATGCAATTACAGTGTGCAGGCCAGACAATAAAGATTGATAGTTCATTCGGCTTTTATCACACACCAAACATACCAGAGGTTAAAGCCTGCGAGCCTTGAGCTGCCGGCATTCTAATAATGATTGAAAATATGCCACTAGAGTGACAAGGTGTGCTTATGAAAAAAATAAAGGAATGCATAAAACAAAAGGGGGGTTGGGTTGGATGTCGGGCTTTTTGCATTTCACAGGAAGTCTGTGAATGAAGAGTGTATAATAAGATGAGGATAGATACTGTATGGGAAAAAAAACATGTTTTCTTTTCTCAGGATTAGAACAGGAATTGTGATTGTTTCATTTGTCACTCACTCTCCGTTTGTCTCTATAACTCTCCTTTGCTTAGGGAAATAAATATCATTTGAATAATCAGCCCTCCACTGTACTCCAAAAAGAATCCAAGCTCCACAACCACTGCTGCTATATGCTCTTTGGAGAAAAGGATTGGAACCTTGAGATGTGACCATTCAGACTGCAGGAAATAATGATTTGGTGCCCCTTTATAGTTGTAACAATCCACTCATTCATCAAGACTTGATCCAGGATTTTGGGGTATGTGTTTGATAGGAAGAGGGTCAGAGCTTTGTGTAGACCAGTCGTATTGTATTGTAGACCAAACTGTTCCCATATTGTTGGAAGTATGCAAGGTCCACAATGTAATATGTAAATAATTATATGATTATTCATCCAAGATTAAAAAGTCATCCGCTAGTTAATGAAAAAAAATTCCTGAGTTTATATAAGCCATTATTTACATGCTTTAAAAGTTTTACTAGCTCGCATAGACTAGCGACATCTTCATATCTATAGAAAAGATTTCACAAAGTCCCAAAAGTTGATCGGTTTCATCATTCGTTGTGCGATATATTCTGGCATGTGAAAAGCAGGCTCTTTTCATTTGCTTTTCATAGGACAAAGTGCGCTTGGCAGTGAGGAAGACACATTGAAATAGTTGGTTGCCAAACACACACAATGCTTCATGATGAAGGAATAATGGGAGATGACCAAGGACACATCTGAGAGAGGAAGAGTGGAAACAAAGAGCAGAACAGAAGAAAAGAGACAAAGATGACAAGGAAAGAAAAGGACAAAACTGGATAAAGGCGCTTTTTAATTCTTTTTAATTTTTAAATGGAGTAACAGCTGTATGAATAGCAGAGGCTGAGTGACAGAATAATTTTTCTATTGTGTGGCTGAATGGCCATAGCCCTCTAACATAGTATGAACATGCGTGCATGGATACTTTCGTTGGGCACCACTGGTGTTATTATTTAAAAACTCCTACAGGCTTTTTTTTTTGTCTTTTTATATCATACTATAATTTGGGGGGTGTATGAAGTATTTTGTTCTGGAATATTTCAAAGTTTTTTTTTTTTATTTGTAAGTCATAGTGTTACAGTCTCCTTGGCTCATTAGAAGATTGCAATATAGAAATGATGCCAGAGACAAAAGGGTGAGGGCAAAATTTATTTTGGCCCCCAAAAAGATTGGTCAAACAAAGACAAGGGACTGGAGACACTGACCAAAAGGAAAATAAATGGGGTCAACAATGGACTGATCAAATCACAGGTTGTCATATCCAGTGATGCCCCCCCTAACTAGAGAAAAGACAAGAGAAAGGGTTTTTAGTTTTTGGGCCACAAAGGATTTGATCCAGACTGAATGCGGAATAGGACTGCTCAAGGAAGACTTTCTTCACTGGCAATAAACTTTACTGGAGACTTTTGATGCTCATAAAGAGAAAAGGAGGTCTTTTACTGGAAAGTAATAGCGATTATTGTTTTGAGGGAGAGGCACATGCATGGACTTCATCTAAAAGTAAGACTAAAGGTAAAATTAATACCATTTTTTTTTTTTTAATTTGACCTAAAATGAGTTCGTACTATGATAATAATGATCCAATATTTAAAATAAAAACTAGATTTGGAACTGAAATATTGTTTTGTTATACCTTGGTTGAACAGTGTGCGTTTAAAGCATTTGAGCATAAAATAGTTTCAAAGCCGAAGAGAGTGTTTCGGTATAGGCCGAGAAGTATTTATCTATTCTGCACAATACTTAGTAATTTAATGGTTAACTTTTTTAAAAAGAAAAACATTGCAGTCATTAAAGGCCTTTTACACTGTACATAGCAACACGCAGCATGCCGATGACGAACCCAATCTTTGTATGTGCTGTGACACGAGGATGCAACATTGACTACGTTTACATGCAGTCAATATTCGGGTTAAGGTCAAAATTCCGATTTCTAAAACATTTGGAATAACCCATTTACATGTGCGTGGGCAGTCAGAGTTACTCCCGCATTGGAATAACTCGAATTAAGCGGCGACACACCGACGTTGTGACGCGAATAGATGTCATTTTCGCTTTTTATTTGCTACCGTCAATAAAACAGATTATATTCATGTCACTCACCGCATGAAAGAAGCTAATGGTTTCCTCCTCGCTTTCAAAGTATGATGTCGTACTTCCTCTAGCTTTCGCCATGTTTAGTTTTTCACTGTGTATTTACGGTGGGTTGCGTACCAAACACCACACATAAAAGCACTTCCTGTACTACAAAGAACAAGACTCCTCGCAGTTGAGCATGAGCAGAGTGTCCATGGCAATCAGGGTATTCCAATCAATGTATACATGCGCACATATTCGGGTTAGAAAATGAGTAACACAGGCATGGTATTCGGAATTTTAAAAAACAGAAAAAGGGCATTTTTGGGTTTTAAAAGTTTTATTTACTGCATGTAAACATAGTCACTGTGTTGCATCATGCTGCGACGCTCAAGATGGCCGTTTGCCACAACACAAGGTGCCCTCAAATTGACAAATGTTCAACCCAAGAGCGGCATCATAATTGACGTCAGAAGGCACATCAATAAGAGAAGGGCTGGAGGAGTCAGTTCAGAGTGCTAACAGCAATTGACAAACTAGCAACCATCATATCTATTATTATTTATAGTCTGAGTTACATGTTAATTGTCATACAAGTTTAGAAAAAAAAAAGTTTATCACTATTATGTGTAGAAACAGTCATATATATATATATATATATATATATATATATATATATATATATATACTCCCCCATAACTTTGTTGATGATGTGCAGTGATCGTGATCGTGTCATGCATGATGGTGGCTCAGACTCTGTATTTTTGGGACACTTTATAGTTCTATGTTTTTGGTTGTAAGGTGTACTTTATTGTATTTGCCAGACATTTAATTAAGGAATACCCACAATGTACAGTACAAGCTAATGGGGTATAAATATCGCTTCAGTTATGATTGACACGGTTAGAGAAGTATTTTTATTTAATTATCATATATAAAAATGTAATATTATTATCATTGCCGTAGTCATTTTTAGTGGTATAGATTCATGCTCCATTACATTGAGAGGTGTTCATAATATTCTGCCCTTGGCTCAATTTGGCAAACCAAAAAATGTTGAAATCGCTGTCATTGTGAAAATACGTATCATTGCTGTCCTGTGAAAAAAAACGTAGGTCCATTTTATTTCAAATTCTCTTATTTTTACGCGGTGTTTCCGCATTCCAGACATCGCATTAAAAATTCGTGAAAATATTTTTTTTTTCCAAAATTGGACATAAGTCTTTTTCACAGGACAGTGACGATATCTAAAATGTAAAATGGACTGTTGTTTTTGGTTGTTGTTATTTATCGACAGCAGCCAAATATACTGACCTCTGGTATACATTACCTTTCTCCAGTGGATGAGGCCTTTGTCCTTGCTTGCCCGAGATAAAAATTCAATCCATAATGCGAGGATAATTGGTTTGTGTTGACTTAGCTGTCTCAATGTGGCACAAACAGTCAATGAAGTAGATAATCTGTCAAACTAACACTGGGCAGATGTATGGAGCGGTCAGTGTTCTGTTTACATTGCCAAACATATTTGCATATGAAAGAGTGACCTCAGTTAATACTCCGGGAAATGTTACAGCAAATCAGAAGCAGATAGGATGAATGTACAGTGTTACAGTATGTTCTAATACAGTGCAGACCCTGTGTATGTATATCCCAAATGTACACAGTCACTATATCTCATCAGAGATAACTGTAAATAAGGAAGTAGGATGAGGGTTCACAATTCACCTGATAATATTCAAATCCAGGCTATCACAAATATGTTTGAGCCAATATGTAGGATTTCTTTATTATTTGACAACTCTTCCGTCTGTTGAGTTGGAAGCTTTCCGCCTAGATGCGTATCTGAAATGTCAAAAAGAATTAATACTGATAGCAGTGGGAATGAAAAGGGTCCACGTCTCCCTGATAAGAATGCAAATACAGTCCGGCGCTCTTCCCACAATCACGGGACTTCCTGCACATGTAAAAAAGGCCCTAATTCCACACCAAATGTGAATATGCCATTTGCCTCAACTCCCACAGCCCAACCCTCCCTTCCCACGTCCTAGTGGAAAGAATTATTGTCCCCGTGAACTGATCGTCACTCGCAAACCTCTGCCACAACAAAAATGCCATGTTAATGTCAGCGAGATGTTGCGATTTAGATTCTGCCGATTGTTCCATGTCATCTGCACATCTGTCAGCCATGAACAAGTTGATTAGAGCTGGGACATGAAAAGAGGCTTTGGTTGGAAATGTAAGGTGGTGGAAGTGGGAGGGGGAGATTTAACACTTTTCCTGTCAGGAATTAAAGAGTCAGAGTTGCAGCAAAGTTATTTTCGCATTCACCTTTTACTATCTTTTAACGTGTTGACAGTTACTTAGGATTTATTTATTTATTTATTTTGCATAAATGCCAAGATAATCTGAACTACATACAGTAAGTAAACTCGGAAGAAGTGTATCAGTAAATTATGTTTGTTTTTTGTTTTTTTTTACAATATCCTCTCAAATTCTAATACTTTTATAATAAAAGTTTAATTGTATTTGTGACTCACTGCATAGTGTCTTTATTCCTCATCAAGTTGTGCATGTGCTCAATTGGGCGTTACAACTTGAACACAGCTGGTCGAATGCCATACAAACATGTAATTGTCGCAACATATGTGAACTAATATAAATAATCTTGGTTTCTTGAATTTAAAAGTAAACATTCTTGCTGCATTGGTAAATGATTCAGTTTTGTTCTGCAATTGTAAGTATAAGTGTAAAAGTATAATTCTTGGACCATCTCTTTCCGCATTCCCATTCCCTCCTTGTACTCAGTATCTCAATTTAACACCGAAGCCCTTCGAGGTCAAATAGACACCCTGGCGCCAGCTGTCCATCCTAAAGAGCGGTAGTGAAGTTGAGAACAGGGTGAGTGGGGTTAGTGGGGGTAATTAATTATACATTGCCTATATTTTGCACAACTCTCCTGCTCTGCCCCCTTCACACCAATGTCAGGCTTTTAACAGTCTCTGAAGCAAGGGCTGCATCCGCTTCATGATAACATCTCCAATAACAATTAAGGAGGGAACCTGCAATTTGCAAAGGAGGGGTGGAACTGTCAATAGGTTCTTGCGGCTTTGCATACTAAACAGGCTGAAGCTTCTGTTTTGTTGATTACCGTGATTTAATGTCACATAATTAAAACTTGTAAATGAAGGCAACATTTGGATCCACACTGAAGTGACACTATATTATGTATGGCAGTTGGACAGAGATGGTAAAAGTCAGTGACATTTCCAGACCGTTTTTTCCCCACTTGCAGCTCCATCTGGTGGGTCATTACCGAACGTGGTCTGCAATGCAAGTGAAGTCTTACTGCAATTGAAAGTAAATTCATTGATTATCACTACATACTGTATGATACATATACTATCACTAACTAATTTACTATCATCTTTTGCCTCACACACCTCTCACTTGACAGACTTAGAAAGTCTGCAGTTTATAGACAACTGTTCTGAGAAGACACCCAAAGACAACACTCTGAGTTTGATAAGGTATCTTCTAAAAATCTGGGGGATATATTTGACTCAAATCTTTCCAGTCTTCAACTGCACACCAGGAACATTACTAGAACTGTGTTTTTGTTTTTACTTTATTTTATTTTTCATCTTTGCGATCACTAAGATACTGTAGGTTTTATCCATGAATGGTGCAGATACCATAGTTCATCCATTTGTTTCGTCTCACCTTGACTATTCTTATTTGTTGCGTTCTGGTATTCCCATGTCTAATTTTAAAAGCCAACAAGACTCGCGACAAGGACTAGATAGTTGAATCATATTATTCCCTCCCCATACTGGCCATCTTGTAGTGGCTCCCGGTCTACCTAAGATGTGATTTTAACCCTCTCAGGCTCAAATTAAGTTTTAGTAATAGTTTAGTAGTAGTTCTGAGTAAAAAAAGGCTCAAACAATATGAATGTGAATTAATTAATCAGAGTTGCTCAGGGCTCAGATAACGACCAATCATGGCTCAGCTTCAGAAAACGGGTGAGCTGTGCATACGCGCGGGCGACAACTGCTGACCGACGCGTTGTGTTGTGCGGCAGGTCTGCCACATGCCGCTCACGCGTCAGACATGGTTGCTGCGCGTAGAATGTTGCGCGCATTCTCTCTTGTGATTGGTCCGTTTAATTATCACATTTTTATTAGTCGAACCGGCTACTGTGGGCCGCCGCCAATACAGTACGACAACTGTTCAGTCAAAAAAGTGCAACGCCTCTCCTCCTAGGCTCCTCTCCCATCCAGCGAGCCGAGTGATGCATTCATTAAACTCGGAAACAACACAACTTGGCAAGACACAAATTTGACCTCAACACAGATAACCCAATTCGTTACACAATTCCTGTAATATATTTATTTGCATCTGCATCTTTGCCATCCCCTGGCTGTTGTTATAAAGAACATTACCACTACTTTTGCTAGGATCGTCTTTCGGTCGCCTTCGTCCCGACTGAAGACTTCACGTCACTTTTCGTGGCTTTCAGAATCGGATTGTGGTGAAAGGTTATTCAAAGTAAAACACGCTTTATTAAGTAATACTTCATGTTCGAAATCTCATGTTGTTTTATTATTAGTAATTGTTGGTATTTGATAAATTCATTGAGTTTTGATGTAGTGCGGAAATGTCCCACACTGTGAGCAAGCTTTGACACTCCTCAAGCGCTAAGTGTTGATAGCGTCAGGTGTGGTTTCTTTTCTTTTTCCTCCTTCGACACAGCTAGCTAGTAGTTTGTTCGTACCAGCAAACTCAGTAGTTGCAGATTGCCCGTGTTCACCACGTTTGTTGTTGTGTGTAAATGTTAAAAGGTGAGTTTAATCATTTGGGTTCATGTCAGGTAACTGCTGTACATAATAGCCTAGATATGTTCTCGTGAGTGATGTCACGTTGATGAACACTAGTTAGTTATTTCGGCTAGTACGCTAACTATTCTAGTGATGAAATGTGTGAATGTGTATTGTATGTATTGTTTGGCTGTTTAATTGCATAATCTAGTGAATTGTAATGTTTAGGCATATTGTTAACTAATGGATGTGCATTGGATGATGGTGCTAGGTTATTCTTTGTCTGTGTTGTTGCAAGCCACAATAAATAGACGTGTCAAGTGGAATACAGGCCTGTTATTTCCGACAGGAGCACCCACATTAATACCTTGCCACTCTAAAATAGTCAGCTGGAGACATCATACCAATCATATGATCCTCTTTGTTTTACGTCACATTATGTACAGTTCATACAATCTTGCAGCCCGAGTCAAGCACAAAATGGTTTCCAGTTTGGCAGGGGAAACGCAAACGTTCTTGTTTCACAAAACGGGCAGCGGTTTCTTCTCCGGTCATAGTGACGTACGCGGAAGTGACGTACGAGCTGGCTCGCAAAAGTAGCAGTAATGTACTTTATTTTATTTTTTATTTAGTAAGTCCGAACATAAAAACACAACAGCCAGGGGGTGACAAACATAGAGGCAAAGAAATATATTACAGAAATATAAAGCATGACATCATCAGCAGGCGCAAAGGACCCAAGCCAATCTGGACATTTTA
This sequence comes from Filicampus tigris, assembly GCF_054856515.1. NCBI lineage: Eukaryota > Metazoa > Chordata > Actinopteri > Syngnathiformes > Syngnathidae > Filicampus > Filicampus tigris. The sequence continues at coordinate 4,689,078 of NC_141227.1, read as the reverse complement.
AAAAATGTCAATGAACTCAGTCCGGCCCTCGGCTTGTCGCAAAATTTCTTATTTGGCCCTCCGTCCGTTTGACTTTGACATCCCTGCCGTAAAGCAATTCAGGACATTTGTATGTTTTTTGTGTGCCAGGGTTGATCCCATCCTCCTCAAAGTTGCTTAATGCCAGTAAAAACGATACAGACCCCCCCAGGGCATGGCAAAGTCCCATTGAACTACTTGTAAGTCAATGTTTCGTCAAAAGAGTTGTGAAAAACCTTTAACATGGTCGATTTATTGCCCAGTGCTGCTTTAAAGGGTCTATTTGTCACCACGGAGGACAGGATCCGCACACGCAACAACTAGTTTGGCAGCGGCGTGGGTCTTATGTCATTCATGTGTGTGTAAAGAAGCCTACGCACGTAGCAAATTTGCCCCCAGCTTCCTGATGGATTTTGCAATACAATTAAATGCATTGTCTCGTCATCTAGGTCCCTTTGTTCTAGCGGGCACGATATCCATTCTTGTTGCTGTCATTTTGATCGTTGTTCGGCAGTAAAAACGCTGACCAGAATTGGACAGAAAATGAAGAGGAAATTCCATCCTGTGGTGTCCTAGTTAATATCAGCCATAGCGACACCCTCCGACTTGGAGTGAAACCGCAACATTTTTTCAAAACGTGTGTGGGTTGCGCGCGAGTGTAAAGGCAAACTGTGCGCGACATTGCTACAGTGACGACATGCGCGCGGACGTCGCCCGCGGAATTTAAAGAAGCCTTTAGCGGTACTTTATGTTGCATCCTGAGCCTTACGCACACAATATTTTGGTCTTTTGGTGACTCAGAGAGCTAAAAATACATCAGCAGGTTCCAGAGCATTCTCTGCTCAACTTGCGACATACTGTATTTTCACAGTTTCGCATTTGGTTAAACCACACCCAGTACGTAACTAGTCTCTCTCCTTGCTAACCCCGTGACATCTGGATTTTCTCTCTTTCTCTTCTCTGCTCCCCACTTTCCTTCTCAGAGAGGTCTACAGTATATGGCAAAGTGAGGCTGCTGCTGTGGAAGATTCTGCACCAACTGACCGGAACAAGATCTCAAGAGGACCACTTTGCGGAAGGCATTGCTATGGAGGATTCGGAATCGACTGACCAGGAAAGTTCTTGAGGAGAACCACTTCCCTGGAGAAACCCACCTGTGACGCTTCATTTCTTTAATTAGGATCTCATGCTGCCCGAACTATCATTGTTATCTGTAACTATCATTGCTTGTGAGTGCGCTAATGTCTGCATGCAATAATTACAATAATAATGCCCAATTTGAATTTAGTTGTGGCGAGGTTCTATGATATACTGTATGTGTGCATAAGGCATTCCCCCACCAATGGGCAACTACAGCAATAGATTTGAGAGACATCTAGGAAATCGTGTTTGGTTTGCAGGGTATGTTGTTATTTTTTTCTGTAAAAATGTCCACAGCTTATTTTAAGAGAAGTCTGTCCAAGTGTGGTCATTTGTATTCATTAACACCTCTAAGGAATGAAAGCATTAGTTCAAACATGGGATGCAATCCCCCGTCTTTTCTTTTTTTTTATCTTAATAAAGTAAAGAAGAAGTAGTGTACCTACTGTACCAGTCAACCTTGCATCTATAGGAGTTTCATCTTTCCACCACTGGGAAAACACCCTCATCCTTTTAAGCATGTATCCAGATTGACCCCATCCTTTCATCAAAAGTGATAAAAGCTTTGCCTTAACTTCTGATGCCACCTTTCCCCAAGCCTCCCACTTCCTCGCTACCTACAGTCACCACGAGTGCTACATTCGAATCAAGAATGCAAATGGGGCTGGAGCCTCACAAAGCCTGGGGTGACCTATATTACAGCTAATGATCGGCCACAGTGTCGGAAGAGGAGCTCGAATGAAAGAGAATTTGAATGAAGCTGACCCACATACAAAGGCACGACCAGTTGGAAAGGCATGTTCTCTTCCCACTAAGTAGGCCACAATGGGCTGCAGGATTATGCACAAGTTCCCCTTTTCTCCTGATGGGTGGAAACAGGAGGAAAGTGATGGTGAGCCCCTGGCAACAAAAGTCATCCCTCGAATATCCTGGCTAACAGGTTGGAGAACTCAAACCCGGTCCCAACCCGGTAAATTAGGTTCAGCTTCCGTCACCCTCGCAAGCATCAGAACCATAACGCTGAGTTCATGCCGCCCATTGTTCTTTTAACACCCAAATCAAAGCAAAGCCAGAGCATAAGTTTCCTCATGTAAACACATCAAACAGAATATACAATTCCCAAGGTTATATTCCACTTATGAAGTCCGTGTTAAAAGTGTTAAACACTAGCTGAAGTGTTTTGAGTTCTTGTTTTTTTGGGCTTTGTTTCCATGACTGAATTGAGTAGACTGAGTAAGCTCTAAATGCCTGTCTTTGGAAATTAGAGTGTAGGGTAAGCCATCACAAAGTAATTGAACAGAGGGAATTAAGGAAAACCGCTTGTATTATGTAAACATTTTATTACTGTCTCCATCCTTTAGCGTGTTCCACAATAAAGCAACAGCTGATTGAAAAGAAATCCGAAATCACTCAACTGTATCAGATCTACTTTTAAATGTTTTCAATCACCTTTAAAACATCAGAACAAGAAGTGTACTTCTAAAATGTGAATGCTTTTGTTTGGTACCTTAGCTCTTGTGAGCACACAGAGGTGGGAGGCTTGTCTTTGTGAACACTAACAGGAAATGTTTTATTTCCTGAGCTCATATGGTGAACAGGTAGTAATTGGTGCATGTGTTAATCCTGGGATAACAAGTGTTTTCTAAGGAGAGTCAATGATCATCTTACAAGGTCAGTTTAGCCCTGTACGCTGCATGCATAATGGAGAATGCAAAGGCTAATAGGAGCATAATCACATCTAAAGCACACACTCAAACACACACACACACACACACACACACACACGCAGAGCTGTGTTTCCTCCTCATTCTAAAACTAAAGGTAACCTCAGCACAAGACAAGAAAAGAAAAGTTTGTTCTTCAACGCCAGCCTTCTCAACATTCTGGAAGGCTTTCCAATAGAACAGAGACACCCTGTGGCACAGCCTTCACTTTACTGCCATCTTTTCAAGGGGCCCTTCCCCCTTTCCCTCAAGCCAATGGGATTAGAGCCAGGAGGTGGCGGCAATAGCGACCACGCACTGTGACCCGTCCGTTTTTTATGACTTCATTATTTTCCCTCCCTGCCACGCTCATTTTCATTTGCCAAAGCGAGAGCATAATGACTGTGCTATAAAAACGCTGCTTTAACGTTTGCATACTGTTCTCATTTGGTCTGGCCCACAACCCTTCAGCTAGCATATGGCAGGTAATCAGGTCTGCAATCAGGGCTGCGCGTTACACAGGGCCTCGCTTTCTGCACTGGGGCTATTACCCATCTGTCTCAACACACACCCATACACACACACACACCGTGCATATTTGTGCAAGGAGCCAAAGACACCACTACATATTTGGACACACCTTCAATGCACATTTCAATGCACACACGGGTTTGCGTTGACTGCATATAGCACTCAATCGCTGCAAAAAATATCACATAGGAAATGACACCGATGATCCCCTCACTGTATGCTACCTCAGTGTCCTGTGTTAATTTATGGACTCTATAATCAATAAATGGAATCACACAGACACTTTATATGTGGCAAAAGTGTTTGCTTTTGTATAATGAGTGTATTTTACCATCCCTTGACCAAACCCCTGCCTTGGGCTGGTATGATTATTTTGAACACATAAAGGCTCATACTTTCTTATTAGCTCCAGAATATTTGGCTACAGTCACTCTGCAGATGAGTGTGAGTTTTTATCGAGGGGGTCTAAATGTGAAACATATTATCTCCACTTAGACCCTCTTGTATGGAGTTTTCATGTTCTCTCCATACTTAAGCAGGTTTTTATAGGCTATTTGGTTTCCTCCCCTTTTCCAGAAATATAAATGTCAGGTTAAATGAAGATCCTCAATTGTCCATAGGTGTCAATGTGAATAACATACATGGTTGTTAGACTATACAATGCTGCACAGCAACATTAACAAAGGTCTGCAAACTGCAAACTGACCTCAAACACATATTTACTTACCGGTACATAAAACAGTGGCTGAGTTTGTTCACATAAAGAGCATGAATCCAAACATGCAAGACAAGACATTTTCAGTTTCAGAATTGCGCATATCTGTTCTGAGAATTGGCAAGAAGGAATGAAATAGGACAGCCTTTTTTATGTTCATCGTTTTAATATGGTTGACAGATTATTGTGTAGTCCAAAGATTCACTGTTTCTGACGTGGAAATTGTGGCCAGGAAGGGCTCATCTTCTCTGGCAGACAAGACTGGAACTTCTCTTACTCCAGCCAAACACCAAAGAGATATTTCAAGTCAGCATAAAATTTGACTCTGAGGGCAGCCAAGAAAAAAGGTACAACATGGTCTTCTGTAAATATAGCAGCAGTAAAAGGATGGACCCAATCTCACAACAGAGATGGAAACCTTTACCTCCAACTGAACCAGCTTTGAAGATTGAGGATGTCTTGTTGTGGTATATCCTGCCCCCAACCAGGCGCCACAGTTGAATCCATCACTGCTGCCTCATTGGTACTGATGTATTTGTACAGCAAACCAGTTGGCTGTATGTACCGATATGAGGGAGCCTATAAACATGCACAATGTATATACCACCTGGGATACCCATACTCAAGCCTTTCTGCTCTCCCTGGCTTGTGTTTGTCAAACTCTCAAACTGAAATCCATTATTACCTCCTGAAATGACAACTCATTTCCTCAGATGTAATCCCTTCCCTTGCCTCCATGAGGAGGGAAAGTAAACAATGTACAGTAATCGGTAAAGGAGGGTAGGGAGATAGTACTTCAAATTTGCTAAGTCAACTGGAAATGGGGAACACTAGAACTACAGCGTTAAGATGATAATGGGAAGAAACAAAGGGCCATTTGATGGGATTTATTCCAGAGCACCAATAAGGTACATATGCATTCATTATCCAAGCCGAGGCTTATGGGCGTGCTGGAACCTATCCTAGCTGTACATTGTACATATATATATATATATATATATATATATATATATATATATTTGTTGAATTTTGTACTAATGTTTTCAGACTGTCCCAATACCTGTACTCACATACGGTAGGTGCTCTCTTTTAAGCTGTGTATCAGAACCAGATGCAAGTTTCTTTATTCATGTAATACTTTAATTAATAAGCTTGCATAATCAAATTCCATCCTGTCAGACTCACTGGCAGGATAATGATCTGATGAACAGCAAAAATAATGATATTTAAAAAAAAAAAAAAAGTCCATCAGCCTGCCCACCAATCCATCCCACACCATCAGCCACATTATATGTGACTGGTTTAATCGCAGGCCAATCACCGACAGGTCACAATTAATAAAAGCCACAGTAGGCACAAATAAACAAGTCTAAATTGCTGCCTTAATCGAATGATGCAAACATTGGTGAGTTGCAAAAGTTCACTGCTGCCACTGACAATTTCCTAATTGTAGTCACTCATTCATGGCAATTTTATTAACATGGAGTGAATGTCGTCTGCCCTTCCACTGTCACAGCACCAGGGATCTAATTTCATTATTTTCCACAAGATTTGCTTGACTACTGCCGTCATGCTTGTGGCGTGCCATGGCCAGATGTTTATGCTATTTAGATGAGGACGCAAAGCCTGTTGGGTAAACATAATTAAAGAAAGTTGAGACTTTCCTTTTTTTTTGTTTTTCTCCTCTCTCTTACCCTCTCTTTGTGTCTCTACCTCTCCTCCTATGACTCTCTCTCATTGTTAACTTTACCTTCTCAGACACTTTCAATTAAATCCGAGCCACATGGCTCTCTGAGCAGGAGCAAGAGGCCTGCATGGAGGGCTGCATACGCAGAGAAGTGTGACTTAGTATGTGCAGATGCTTTAGCCAGCACTTTGCATGCAAATATGAAGACCTTTTGCACAGATAAATGTAAATTTACAGAAACACATGACAATGTAGCTTAAGTTGATGTATTCTTTAAAGGTCTTCATTTCGGTACTAACAAAGTAAATACATAAATGAATTGTGCGTTTGCGTGTGTGTGTGTTTGGGGGGGGGGGGGGGGGGTGTTGGGGGGAGGGGGTTGCATGTGAATCACTGACAGTTTTACCCTACCTGTGCAACTGGAATCCAAACATTGTTGACCTGTAGCCCACTCCATGTGTCTATGTTTATGTAGACCAGGGGTGGGCAATTCCGGCTCACGAGGGCCGGTATATTGCCTATTTTCTATCTTTCCCTGCTACAACACCTGATTGAAATGATCATATAATCAGCAAGGTCTGCAGAAGCTGGACGAAATATGCCATATGCCTTTCACGCCCAATAGACACTTTTAGGGCCTTATTTTCGCTAAATGTGATCTAATTCTAATTTTCTTTCTTTTGGTATTTTCATAGTCGCGTGCAGTTAAAAATGGGCATTTTTCCCCCCCGAAGTCAGCTGGGATAGGCTCCTGCGCCAAACCGCGATCCCCCCACCCCCCCACCCCCCACGACCCTGTACAGGATTAGCGGTGTTGAATATGACATGACACGAATATCATATGATAATCAGCAAATGTGGGCATCATCAGTCCGTCACTAAGTTCTCGTCAGTATTTCCGGCCAACCCACGAGGGCCCAGTCAATCCCTAATCGGCGACAGCCAATCGGCGTCAAGACCATAATTTCCACATCACAGGTACGCAAGCATACATGAAGCCAAATAAAGATCACAAAATAAAAATTGTGGGATCAATAAAGGCATTCTTATTCTTATTCTTATTCTTATTCTTAAAAGCGAATAGAAGCGGTGGAATAAAAACAATATGGGGCAGATGTCATTGCGTCTTTGGGACCGAAAGGTATACAACACTGTATATTATTTTTTATTTATTTGGCTGCATATCAGGAGTGCGGCACGCGTGTGTGACATGGTACCGGTAACTCACAGACGGACTAAAATGCTGACAAATGCACACCTCTGCTAATCATCAATGATAAACAGCACAGAAAACCTGTGGATGGATGATATTCATCATGAATGTTGTAACACATCATCAAAACTTTATTACCACTTACACAACTGAATGAGGTCCAATACAAGAACTGATCTTGAATTCCTTACAAATTTCCGATTGCAGTGTGCCAAATTCAGTGCCAGTAACACTATAAATATAAACATAATATACAAACTCAAGGGGATCATAACATTTCCAAGCAAAAACTATCGGTACCCTGTCGGTATCGGTGGATACTACCCCTTTTTACTTTACCAAGTTTACTTGGTATCGGATACCAAAATTCACAGTATCACCCACCCCTAATATGTACATATTTTTCATTATCGTAGATTGAGTTACCTTCGACGACGACAACGTTTCAAAACGTAGGCTGGACCTTAGTTTGATTGATAGTTTGCTTGATCCAATAAACTAATGTTTCCCATGTCAGAGTTCAACAACAGCCAATGAACATATTCCATGCGTAAATAGTACCGCCCCTGCATATGGATGATTCGATGATTCGTCAGTTATGTTTGCAGTCACAACCAAATTTGCTAAGATGGTGATTGACGCATTCAACGGCCAATGAAATTCTTCTAAAAAAATCATGGGAACCTTTTGAACAAAAACAAGCATCGTGCATAACCCACATTTTCAAAGCCACTGGAAGCGAGGTCAAGCCGTGCGCCAGAGCGCACGTCATATCGCGTCACCTTCTTTAATTTTTTTGCGTTTTTTAAAAAATGTTTTATCTGGATGTAGGATATTGTTGGAGTTGCTATAGGGTCACCAGGGCACAAGCCCAATTATCGATTCACAAAAACAACTCACTGCGTGTTGGATTTATCTTTCAAGGAGGCATCCAATATGTAAATAATAATTATAATAAAGGCTCACACAAATCAATTGAATTTTCTCGGCAGTTTTCTTTACCATCTCTGAAGTTCAGGAATCATACAATAAGCAGATCCGGGCAGCTTTTCCATCATCGCGAATGCTCTCACCCGAGACGGGCGAGGGCAGAAAAGGGGCGCGGTCTAACATGCAGCCCTCACATTTATACTCTCTTCAAAATCTAACCATAATGTGGGTTGGTCTCCTCCCTGGCTGGCCCTGCCTATGGGGCTGATCTTCACAGCTGGTCCCGTGCTCAGATCAGGGCACGCTGACTTTAAACTAATTATGCGGTGTATAATTCCCAATTTGGTTTTTGGTTAACCTGTTGGCTAATATAAAGCCATTCTTATAGATTCAGATCCTTCAATATGATAGCGCCAAGTCTTACTTTTCATTAGAACTCATGATTGTTGAAGCATTCCACAATAGAAGCCTTTTCCCTTACATATGTGAACATGGTTGCAACATGATTGCAATGGGATTCAAATGGCACACTTTTGGTTCGGTTGGACATCCCCTTAGTAAAACTTGTGTAAAATGCTCATTTTTTGTCATATTATTGTCAAATTTGAAATGGAATTGGAGGAGCCTTTGAACTGTAATCATGTTGTGTTATTTTAGTCCACCACCTAATACAACATTTTCCAGGCAGATTTTAGAAAAAGAAAAAAAATAAGCGGAAAAAAATAGAATTCGCCCCCTTTTATGTATTCAAAATTCCATAATTCTGTGCCAGTAGCACTTAAAACGATTCTGGCAGTTGAGGAGAAAAATTCAAAGTGTTATCTTCAAAAAGAGACCAAAACTATGCTGATATGCCAAATGGTCCAAGTACAGCTTCAGTTTTACTTTGGGTGCACCTATTTAGGCGTTCAGGTAAAAATACCAGGTGACCTGCAAGGGGTTTTAAAGACCCTCGCCGTTCTTTCTGCGCCAACAATGCACATGCATCCTGATTATGTCATCTTTGTTTACAAACTGAAAATGGGTTTACAGGTACAGTACTGCATTTCTAAAGCCGAGGTACTCTCAGCAGTTCAACAATGTAGCATTCATTATTCATCGATTCACACAATGTTGAGAGTACTGTTCAGGAAGTCCTCAAATTACTGCGTACGCGACCTATGACATTTCGACTTTACAATGCCCTTGCCCCCTCCACCATTTTGTCCCCAGCAACATAGTGACTATTTTTACAGGCAAACAATATTCAGGTTAAGGTCAAAATTCAGCTTTCTGAAACATTCTGAATAACCCGTTTACATGATTGAGCAGACAGTTGCTCCGGCATTTGAATAAATCACTGTGTACGGTGACGGACGGCGTCATGACTCAAATCGACATCATTTCCACTTGTTACTTTCAAGTGTCAATAAACCACTTGATATCCAAGTCACTCACCACAGGAATGAAGCAGCCGGTTTCCTCCTCGCTCCAAAAGTGTGCTTATTTGCTGCGTCTCTGAGCTGGTTTACCTCTGCTTGTGTATTTTTGGTGGGTTGCGCGCCAAACAACACACTTCCGCATACAAGCACTTCCTGTACTACAAAGACCAGTATTCCTTGCGGTTGAGTATGCGCAGTGTCTCGATCGTCTCTGCGCTCTGGCAGTATCTTTGCCTTTTTCACCCTCCTCTGCTTCTTCTCAATCCACCTCTCAGTAGTAATGCTAAGTAAAGCATCTTATGCTTTTTATTTGAATGTATTTTCATTTTTTTATACAAAGTATTTTGACGTAAATTTCGACTTTAATAGGGAAATCCGATATATGCTGAAATTTGTGTTACATCGCCAGAGTACTAACGGAACTCGTCCGTAAATTGAGGACTTCCTGGATATGCAGAGCTGGCATTTTACTAAAATTTCCCTGTCTGTTTATGTCTGCAGCCCGGGTACCCCTCCACCATCCGTCCATCTGCCTTTTTCTCTGACCGGAAAAAAATGTAATCGCCTATCGGCCGGTCCGCCTATCATTTTAAACAGGCTTCGGTTTGCGTTTCCATCTACTAACTTCCACCAACGTCCACTGGTGCACCCCCCCATTGAGCGATATTAGAAAATAAAGACTCACCGTGGCATGGAAAACTCACTGTGGCCGGACTAAATTAGTCCCCTTTCAGGACCCAGAAGCTGTCAAAAAACCTCGGCCACGGCCAACAGGAAACAGATACTTTGCCGTGGCCATCGAAGCCTCACCACAAAAATAAATGATGAACGATTACATAGGATGGGAATCTGGTTTTGTCAATATATGTTCGTATTTGCAGAGACAAACACAGAATTACCATGGATCGTGAGAGAACGTACGTCTGTGTTTGCAGCTGCTTGTTTTTTTTTTTAGAAAACAAATGTACTGTATTTCCCTGTATTTTTGAGAGGGATTCTGGGGACGACGTACTCATGAAAGGCTTTATTTTAACCATCACAACCAGAAGCATTCATTTAGTGCATTTGATGGAAAACAACCGACTCTCTGTGCGCATTTCAACCAGGCGCAGCCAGCTTGATGGCTGAAATATGCTATGCGGCTCTAACCATGCAGCCACTTTTTAAGTATGCAGGGCACAGCACATTTGATACCCTTTAGTGCACACGAACTGAGTAGCTGTCAAAAATACAACAGGCAACTCAAGTAATTATGCAGATTTATGCAAAACATTAACAAGAAGAATTAAAGGCACAAATGAGGTGGCTACACTTGAATTGTTAAGATTATGAATAATTACCATGAATCTTTTTACTCTTAATATAACTTGTTTTTGATAAACAAAGCCTTAATTATCGGAATACTTTGGAGGATTCTGGTGACCTTCATTAATCTTAGACAACAAGTCTCCGGTGAGACTTGAGATGAGGCCTGCACGCTCAAGCACACATGCACATGCCTGTGCCCACATCCGCATACACAGTGACACGGAGTAAACATGTGCGGATGGTGCTATGCTAACCAGCTACTTCAGCCTGGAGCGAGGAGGAAGACAGGTAGGGTTCACAGCTAAGGTAGCTTGTCTCACACTTTAGTGCGTTCAGGTACATGGACACACACAAACACACACGCACACATGCACAGCAGGTGATGCACAAAGTCTTTTGCGAATTGACAGAACCTGGTCCATCACTAATTACAATTACATCTCATTTCCTTCCCCTTCCCGCTTTCCTCTAACTTTGAATATATGAGCAGATCTATTCTGCATTGGACACGCTCCTCAATACAGTCCATAATTAAAACTGTGGTGTGCCAAATGAAAGTACTTTGCACCAGGAGCACTCAGACTTGGAGAATCTGCAGTGACATAAAACAGATACAACAAATAAGAACTCATTTTATTTCCTTTGACACATACTCCTGTCTCTGCTTGACAACTCAGGACTTCTTTACTACTTACTGTTCCCTTTCTTTAAAAAAAAGTTGATGTCTTTAAGCTTGTTTGACTTTCAAAGTATAAAAAAAAAATACATCTGTTGTTTAGATTGTGTGTGTGTGTATATATATATATGTATGCAGAGCTGGGCCTATGATGGACGCCCATTTTGTAGGCAAAAGACAATATACGGGAAATTTAAAAAAATAGTTGGAGTAAGCATAGTCGGAAACCCAGGTTTTCCCGTCGATGTAATCGTCTATTTTTCGGAATTACGTTGCTATCTTAAATGAGGTTCATGAGTTATGGCGATTTGAAAAACGTGTGTCATCTCTGGAAGGTGCTAAATGGAGATGCATTTAGTCCCCGGTGAGGCTGTAAGTTTTTCGTTTCATATATCGGCCAGCGATTAAAGTTGTATTTATTTATTTATTTATTTTTATTGAAGTTGGTAGTCTGAAAGTGCCCAGTTCTGTGTACATACATATATATATATATATATATATATATATATATATATATATATATATATATATATATATATATATATATATATATATGTATATACACACACACACACACACACACACACCGTATTTTGTATTATGAGTTTTTCAATTACAAGTATTCCCCGCTTTCCCAGCCTTCTCTGCAATGCCTTCATCCTCCACAACCCCCATCACCACGTCCATTGATGATGTCCACTTCTTGAAAACTGGTCCCCTTGAAGACCACCTTGAGCATGGGAAAGAGGGAAAAAAATCACCCAGAACTAGGGTGAAGTGCGAAGGAAAGTGGCTCCAGCACAGCAATGTTCTTCTCAGCAAGGAACTGTCGGATGCTCAGGACATTGTGAGCAGCGAAAGCTGTGATGCAGCCACGAGTTGTCCTGGCACACCTCTGATCTCTTCTCATGCAGCAATCAAACGCCACAGGATCTCTTTGTAGACGTGATGGATTATCATCTGGCCCTGTGGCAGGAATTTACAGTGGAGATGACTGTCTCTAGCAATTGTGGTCTCCCGTCCACGGTTTCCGGTTTGCATATTCAATCGACCCATGCGGTTCCGGCCCGTCCTTCGCCGGTGACAGCCAATTGGCTGGTGCCACACGAACAGACACGACGCCAAACAAAGAAAAAATATCAAACAAAAACAACACACACGCAGCAGAGCGTTGTCATCAGTGAAATATGGGACACATGTCATTGCGTCTGTGGGACCGCAAGGTACACCACACCCTTTTATTTTTTATTGTTTCCTTACTCGACCGCGTGTCAGGAGTGCGCCACATGCATGTGAGGTGGTATCGGTAAAGTTCGTTCTCAACGCAGGTTGGCTGACTCCGACCGACTGGGACCACGTGGGCCGAGTGAATATGCAGGACGGAAACCGGGGACGGAGGGCCGATGCCCAGCTCTGCTCATTGGTCCCATCCCCACTCACGCTGGCCACTCCTTGACAACCTGACACGGGGCATATGTATGTACAGTAAAAGCAGGTGTTAAAAAGTTCAACAGCTGCAGAGAGGTCACAGTTATGTAGAATACTCCAGGGCAATTACACCTAAGGGGAAAACTTTTTTGGGTTTGAAATATATATTTTGCAACACCAGTCGTGGACGTTTTCTGACACACCTGCATATCAAACCATACTGTGTGTTATGATTGGCCAGATAATTAAGTGAGGAAGAACATTTTTGTTCGACCACAGCATATCTGTGAAAAAAAATGCCTACGCAGCTTCCAGGAATTTTACATTTAATTTTATTTTTTTATATATTTAAAAAAAAAAAAAAAAAATTAAGGACACATTCCGCCAGACATTAATTAACTGATAATCCCAATTGTTACTGCTAAGCTAAAGTAACAATAGTCAAAACACAAATGTTATTGTTTCAGAACAAGCTGTTTCCTGGCTCACCATGCCCTGCAGCGTATGGCCAATTAAAGAAACAAACTAACAAGTATACTGTTAACTGAGGATTACAACTTTCCTCTAGTGTTAGCAGTGTTAGCAGAATTGCTAAAGTGAAAATTAAAGGTTTAGTCAGATAAGCTTTGGCAGTTTAAATTACACGCAAATCACTTTATCATGATCATATATAAAAATATATTTTTTGGGCACACATCCCAGCACTGGATGAAGAGTTGTTAATGCATATTAGCTGTAAAATACTGTTAACCTCCTGTAATCCTGCTGCCAGCAAAATTACATTCAAGATTTCCTATTTTAAAATCTGATCATTTTTAATGCCCATACCGAATACATCATATTAAAAAGACGTTGTTGCTTCAAGAAATTTCTATACACTATAACTGTTTGTTGCTTGTGTGATATTTATTTCCTCATGTTCATCAGTTCAAATGAATGCATTAAGGGTAAAAAAACAGGATAGGATATTTAAAAAAAAAAAGAGCACGATTTTTTGAGGGCCGTTTAAGATGACTGATTGTGTTCATAATTAAAAAAAAATGAGGAAAATGGTTTCAGGGCAAAGAAGACATTATCACTGTAGTTGTGAACAAGGTTATTATTGTATTGTATTGTCTTTTCTGCGGATTTGCCCAATTCTTGTCACAAAACAAAGTTTGTCAGTGGCGTGGAGGTGTTAAGGGACAACTGCTGAGAAATTATGTAGGCCTACATGGTAGGCAAATACATAACACCACATTTTATTTGATTATTGTGCTGTGATCAGGTGAACAAAGGGGGCTTTGCATCATTTAATGATTTAACAATCACGTCTAGTCCCAGGGGCACAGTGCCACAGGGTTCCTGTCAATCACATGATTGTTGATTGTTGACGTTTAGCTGGTCTATCTCTGTTTTTTCCTCTCAGCAATGTCTGACTAGGACTGTCTATACTAAATGTTCATGCTTTTGCTATATGACTTTCTACATCTGTTAGTGACCAACACAGAACCAGTATTAGCCTATCGAATTGTTAATTCTATTCCGGAAAATCTTACAATTTTATCAAAGTTTATCAAATTCAAATTCTCATCCTCCTTGTTTAGGTCATTGCACTGTATGATCTGCTTTTTTAGGATTTTGTGGGACTTCTTCAAGGCTTCTTCTTTGTTCAAACGAGATGTGGTAAAGTACGTATTCCAAACTCAAAGGGCTGAGTAAAGAAAAGAAGAAATCAACACAAAATGAGGAATGAATGCTTAAAGTGGAAGTCAACGCAAACATATTTTTTTTCAAGAATATGTTGCAAGCCCACTAGTTGAAATAGGGCATTCTGATAAATATTGCGTTTGTTGAATAAGTCTTAATCCACTTGTTTTTAGCCATTTTGTCTTCTGCCGACTGAAAATGACATCACGACTGCTCACAACGACCAATCACGGCTCAGATTCAGAAAACAGGTCAGCAGTGATTGGTCGTTGTGAGCAGTTGTGATCTCATTTTCAGTCGACAGAAGACAAAATGGCCGCCCGCAGAGATGGCTAAAAACGAGTGCATTTTGCTGATTAATTTATATTCCACAAATGTAAAATTAATCACAGTGCCGTGTTTCACCTAGTGGCCCTGCAGGGAACATATTCTTAAATATAAAATATGTTTGGGTTGACTTCCGCTTTAAGTGAAGTTAGCGGATCCGTGACTCATTAGCCCTTTGTGATTTGTCATTTAAGTTAAGACAGAGTGTGTTCTACTCATGTTTTGTTTTTGTTTTTTTTCAAAAGCCAAACAAATGAAGGTCACCCAGAATCACACAGAGCAGATTGTGCAACCATGGAACTTTCATTCCAACACTCCTTTAATTTGTATATCTAGCATGGTGATCATCACGTGCATGTTGACGTTTATCAAAACTTCTTGCTTTTAATTTTATTTATCAATAAATCACATGTAGGAACAGAAAGGATGACTAAAAACGTCTGTCATCCAATTGTCACCCTTTACCTCAGACGTCTGGAGACATGGCATATATTGCTTTACTGTTGCTAGCAACAAGAGGAGTTACTCAGGCCCACACTATTGATCCAAGAACCATTACATTCCTCATCTACAGGAGAACAAAAGAAGCTGATACAGTTTCCGAATGCTTTACTACCCTCTAGAAACATCAATGCACGAGTGTTGGCCCAGTTTACATAGAAGGCGAAAACAAAACAAAGGAGTGGAACTAGGGGGAAAAATGGTCACCATTAAGCAGTTAGTCAAGAGAGCCAGATTTAAAGTTTCTATTTCTACATTTTTCATCTGTGGATCAATGAGGAGTCAGTTCATTTTCTCCAACATCAATACAGCACAGCCTGGTACAGTCCGCTCCCCTCCAACTACCTTTCATCCGGGCCGCACTGGAGTTTGTGCATGCTCGAGGTAGCAGCTGCCCTCTCCAGCACAGTCCAAATCAGCCGCCTCACCTTTCTATGCCACAACCTCAGCTGTGTGGAGGGAAGTAGTGTAAAAGGGAAAAAAAAGATGACCTCTCACGAGTGGTTTGGGGCGATGTCTGCCTCCGTTGGAGTTGGTTGCCGGAACTTTTGACAACCTTTTCCCACTTCTTGCTTGGCGGAAATGTTGGCCGGTCTTTGCATTTCCTGCCCTTGTGTTTCACAGAGGAGTTCTCTCACGGAGGGAGTCTTTTTTTAAATAAAGAGGAGGAGGTTTCTGCTGCTGTGCCCTCACTACTAACTTCCTCGAGCTATAACCCCTGCCCCTCCCCACCTCGTAACCCGTGTTTGAAAGCTGACAAAAAAACTGTCCAAAACTCATCACTCCAGGGCAATCCCAACCTCAATCTTAACACCACGACCTCCACTTCTGGGTTCAGGATGGCATGGTTTGTTGAGACAGTGTTTGAGGGAAGAAGGAGACTTGGCACATGGCTTTGAGAGTGTGGTCCTGCATTGACAGAACTGCATGCCCTGGACGGATGAACACCAGTCCTTTTTTATTTATTTTTATTTTTTGTTTTGTTTTTTTCTTCTTTTTTCTTCTTATTGTGTTTTTCCTCTTCATTATTGAAAATAAGACCATCAGGCACAAGCTGATACTAGGACTTCCCAGGCCATTTCTCCAAAAATGCGTGTGCATGTGTGTGTGTTATCAGACACACACGCAACATACTGTATATATACGTCATCAGTTTGTATCGACCTCAAAAGGTTTCTTATTGATGGTGATGGCTTTAATTGTGAGTACTCACTGTCACTCACATCTCACATCCCTCAGGTGGTCCCCACCCTCTGCATGCCCCCAATGACATTTATGTTATGTCATAAACCAACCTATTATGAAATAACCAAGCCAAGTATTTTGCTCTAATTTCCCATTATTCAAATAATAGCTTTTCTTTTCCTTGTTTTGTATAACTAAAGAACAAAGGACTGGGCTTGTAAACACAAAATGCAGTTGTGAGGTGGACGTGCTAACCAGTCGACCACCGTGCAACCCTTATCTATCTATCTATCTATCTATCTATCTATCTATCTATCTATCTATCTATCTATCTATATATATATATCTATATATATATATATATATATATATATATTAAAAAGAAAATATATAAAGAGCTGGGCAGTCCGTCCCTGGGCCGGACCGGTCGGACCCTCCGGCCCGGCTGTATGCCCGTTTTTGGGGTGGAGGGGTGGGGGATGACACATTTAAAAAAAATGGCTGGACTAAGCATGGCCGGAAGTGGATTTTAGTCTGGCCCACTAATCGGCCCTCGTGCGTGTGACATGCTCGCGAGGTTGCCAAATTTAATCTCAGCCTACTCGGTGACAGGCTTCTTTTTAGGCTTCTTTCAAAACAAATTGTGTCCGGGAGGAAAATAAAGTTGCGCGCAGCACTCAAGTATGACACTGGCACATCATGCACTTCCCTACTTCCGGAAATACGCTGAAGCAAACCTGCTGTGTAGTGGTTTGCTGGCATGCTTTCATTTTGAAGGCAGGGAAGTGTGAAGGAGGGGAGTGTGGAAAATGGGTCACTTGTTGCTTGCAGACTTGTTGTCCGTTGGACCCAAATAATTATACAATACGACAAAACCAACCCCATGGCTCGCAATGGAAGTGAGTACACGCAGCTGGGTTGTTGTGTCTTTCACAACTTAATAACTTGGAGAAGTCTCGGAGCTCGGCTTCTTTTTATCGCGTAAACGGCATTGATTCACAGACGAGTTGAATCACTGATAACGCTTGAAATTGTATCACTCCGCGCACGTCGCGGTGCACTGAGGAAATCACAGTGCGAATAACTACGCCTGGAAAGGTCCATACACTACATGGGTAAGTACGTGAGTAATTGGCGCATTTGAAGCGTGTCCACAGCGGGTTTTAATAGTAAGTTAGCCAGCTAATTGTCTTTAAATAAACCTCTTCCGTTAGCATCCCTCCCGCGGAGGCATCGTGCATGTTTTTTTGGGGGGAGGGGGGACAATGTTTACGAATATGGCCGAGGGGTCGCGGCCGGAAGGGTACCCAGGTCAAGGGTGGAGAGTTGTGGCCGGACGGGCAAAAAAGGGTCAAGTGCGCAGCATTACAGAATGATTATGAACTGTAAATGTACATGTATGTACCTGAGCAGATTCTTTCCTAACAGTGCCTTTTAACACTGCAGCAACGTTGCTGATTAAAACAGAAGAGAACGTAGAGGAAATAAACAGTACTTATCTTCACTGCCGACTGCCGCTCCAGTTTGTCAGCTAATGTCCACCAGACTCCACCATCTATTGTTCTACTACATTCTACATATCGTCACTGTCCTGTGAAAAACACTTATCTCCAATTGTGGAAACTTTTGTAATTTTCACTTTAATGCGATGTATGTAACGTGGAAACATGATTAATGTAAAAATAAGAAAATTTTAAAAAATGGCGATAAGTGTTTTTCACATGACAGCGACGATATGCACCTGTCTTGTTTCATGTTAATAAAGTCAGCCAATCTAACACACTACGTGCTAATGCAACAATAGCATTTCACATCGAAACAACTGAACAGACGTAACATCAGCCAATTGCATTCATGTGCACTTCAGGGACCTCTAGGAAAACATAAAATCAAAGCATTACAGCACCTCATGCAATAACCTAGTCTATGGCGCCCTCGCCTGTTGAACTCCACCACCTGCAGTCACATCTAGTTAATGGGAAATGTATTGTATTGAATTGTACTGCCATTCCGGTTAGAGTGCCCCGAGCGGTGGAAGGAAAATCCTCAGAATAGCCGCACCAGACTATAAACCACATGGCTCAAATTCTAGGGGAAAAGTCGCGGCTTATAGTCCCGAAAATACGGTATATATAGTGTAATATATAATAATTATATAATAATATATATACAATTTAGAGGGAGCAGCCCCATTAATCCATTTGCAATATTGACAGTTGACAGCAAACAAACCCAATCAACATCAGTGCAATGGCAGAACTGAGTGGTAGCCATGGTTGGTAAGGAGTCATAGCTATATACAAATTATTTGGGAGATTTATTTTATCCGTCTTTAGAACTGGATGCTTGATTGTTACCATTAATGTCAATTAATTCCATTATTTTCACACCATAGCAAGCATGAAACATGGCACAAAAGGCATTGTTTATCATACCATCCGCAATCATGATTTCATGTAATAATAAGAATTAATTAGAATTGCAAAGAAATAAGAGATGGTTGTGTCATTGTGCCTTATAGATATGATTGGAATAATCACAATATGCAAAACAGTGTCAGCTCTTGATTGGCTGTTAGCTAGCTACAGGTCCAAATCCATGCCCAGAAAGTAAAAACTATAGACTAAAACTACTAGGTTTGGCTTTACCGCAGGTGCTTCTCAACCGGCAGGCTGTCGCGGCTAATGGAAAAGTGCCATTAGACTTGATCCTGCTTGAATTATATTGTAAGTGTGTTGACCAAGGTTCTGGGTATTGTGCATTTTATTTAATAACATCCTGACTGTGTATGGTATCATAAACAATTACTTCTCAGTTACAGAAGGGGTTGTGTGTCAAGTGTGTGTACTCGTGTGTAATCACCACACATGCTACAAGCATGTGATATCCCACTAGAGATTTATGTCACGCAAGTAAGTGTTGTCATGTAGCCACGCACACAGGCCAGTCCAAGCCAAAATGCCAGGGAAAATATTAATGTCAGTCCATCCCTAGTCCTGTGGTCACTCGGACTGAGTGGCGAAGGAGGACACACTTGTCAGGCACATGTATTGAGCCTCACGCTTTCCTTAATTTTGACAGCATCTATGCAGTAAAATGACCTCAGAACCCAAAAATGCAGTCAGCAAAGGATGCCGACACTGAATTGAAACTCTCGTTTTGTTGCCAGTGAGTGAAAATGTGTGAAACCAGTGATGTGTATTTGAAACATATTGCTCAGATTCCGGCCTCAGACCCTCTTTAATTGGGCTTAAGTGAAGTGTTGTTGTTTTTGTGGCCCTTGCCCTTGCCTGCAGTTACCTGCTCTAACATGACCTATTGAAAGAAACTGCCAGCACTGCCATTTGGGCTCATGTGTTTGTGTCTTCCTCTGAGATCCCTTGTGGCCCTCCAAGTGCCCAAACACACGACATGAATCTGCCCCCTCCTCCAGGCAAACAGATGTCCCCCTAAGCTACCATGTCCAAGATCACACACACGCACACAACATGCACACACACACTCACACACACACACGAATATGTCCAAGGCAATAACGGCTCACACAAAAGAAATCTTATTCATACTGCAGCTTCTTCTTGTTAGAGCATAGCAAAGAAAATCTTTTGACTGATTTTCTTTCTTTGCTTCTTTTTCCTTTTTTTGAAATTATGTATTCACATGCTTTTTCAGAATTATCAGCTCACAACATCAAGACATTATTGTCTGGGAAAAGTAACAAAAATAAATAAATGTACCACACTACAATATGTATTTACTACATCACAAAAAATAGTTTTCATGCTACAAATGTATCGAGCTTCAGATTAATTTTTCCCAACACCTTTTTCAGGTAACATATTTCCTATATCTCTTACATACACAAAAATAAAACCACACTTACTTAGCTCACCACTCCCTCAACTTGTGAAATTGCCATTACCGACTGCTATGTGTGTGTGCGCATGCGTGTGCGCGTGCGTGTGTGTGCGTGTGTGTGTGTGTGTGGGAGTGGCTCGAGCAGAGCGACCTGACAAATGTATTCCGCACAGCGGCAGGGCCACAAATTCATGTAAAATAGCAGTAACTCTGCTTTTTAAAAAGGGACTGGCTGATACAGGATAATGATGGAGATTTCAGCTTCATTGTGGGAGCCCACGGCCATCAAATATTTCATTCCCTTTTTACAACATTCTGGGTTGTTGTAAAAGACAAGTCATACCTGGTGCTGACGGCCAACCGAATAATCAATGGAAAAATAAAGGGTCAACACGGGAAAGGGAAGGAGACAAGGTGAGGGCATTTAACTGCCATAAAAAAAAAAAATCACTTTTTTCCCCTATAATAATTGTAATATATAATTGTAAAGACACATTTAATTTATCATGCACTTTACATTTCAGGGAAATCTCAAAGTGCTTTTTCTGTACATTCAAAAATAGGCCAAACTTTACTTGATTAGATAAGTCTTTCCATAGTAGGCCACCATTTATGTGTTGCCATGCATTTTAAAGACAAATGTACAAGTGACTTTCTCTCCATTTAGGAGTTTTAGAGATTAAAAGGCAAGACAAACGTTAATTGTATTAGTATTCTGTAATGCATCTGGCTATAGTGGAAAATAAAATCAGCTCCAAATAAGGCTATGGTTTGTGCCAAAGCATATGGTTTACTATTATCTTAGATACCTTTAAGTTTGTACAACAGGCAGACTCCAACTGTATCTATCCACATTTTCTCATCAAAAAAAGAAAAACAAATATTTGTTAAGCCAATATATGAGGGGATATAGCTCAGCATTGATGAAGTGGAAAAAAAACGAAATCCAGCAAATCTCAATATGATCACAATTAACTAATTGGACAAAACAAATTTCATTTTAAAAGGAAGGCCTGTAATCCTAATACTATTCTTCCATTAAACTAAAACATTCTGAAAATGTCACGCGGGGCTGGGTAGTTCTTGAAGTTGGCCGTATCCTGCATACTGTATCGCTGCCCTTCAGAACAGCGGCAGAAGCTGCCAACGTCTGATTTATTTCAAACTTGTGAAGTAAATTAAGTTCCGCTCTCCTGCATGTACGGCCTAGACACAAAGGTGGTAAATGGAGAGGAAAGCAAGGCTGGGGTGCAGAGGGGCATGCTGGCAAAGAGAAAAGTAAGTTGAGGTCAACAACAAGTCATGGCGACCATCGCCTTTTATTTTCCTTGAAGCAATTCAATGCTACACGAACATCTGCTTGAGGAACCTTTCGCATTCTTCTTGATAACCTATGGGATAAATATGCAAAAGCATTCATCTTTCTAAAAGGAGCGGGTGAGAGAACACAAGGATGGGGTGAGAAAGAGAGAGGGTGTGATGGTGGGGGATGCTTGCAACAGGCACACACACGCGCACACACACAATCAGAAATTGTTGGTAATGTGCAGACATTCACCAGTGGATGAACATCTTTCACTTTATTAGCATGACAAAGAACACAATCATTTTGGTTATGCCTGAATGCCATTTTCATTAACTTCACAATGATTTATTAACAAAAGTGTCAGGAATGCTGTGGAATCTGCAGTCTCTGGCTGAAAACTAAAAAAAAAAAAGGCAGACAAAAAAATTAAAAGAAATTAGAAAAGTTACAACGGAAAAAACAGAGTGAGCCAAACTAGGGAAATGTCATCTTAGGGGGTGAATAATGAGAGACAATGAGACAGGGGACAGGGGTGAGTAAGGGGTTAAAAGGTAGATGGTTTTATAACAGCCAATTCCATTCTAAATGTAAAGTATATCCAGTTAATTATGACATTCATTAGGTTTTAACGCAGCACATTTCAAACTGGGACTCCCAGCTGGGAGACGTTCTGCAGTCGGTTAATAGGGAATTCCATCAGCCATGGAGGAAATTGGGGCTCATGCGGTTTTATATGACGGTTTTGTAAGCCTGCATACAGTACATGAAATAGGGAAGAAAGGAGGGGTGCGGGAGTAAAGCCAATGACCCTTCAGCTTGTATGAAGCCTGCTCATTTAGAGATGACATCAAAAAGAAATAATAACCGATAAATAATGTGACACACAAATGAACGGACAAATGACCTAATTAGGATTACGGTGTTAAATTTCTTTCAATAATATGCCGGCAGCTCCCCCGTTGTTGCCTTTTATTATTAAAGCTGCATTCTTGTTTGGCTCATAATATTACTATGTAGTTGGTAGAGTTGATTCAACCGCTTGACCTGCTGCTCTACATATAGTGAGAGGCATCTTGCATTCAGTTAGGGATGCTTGACATGAAACAATTCTCGGATTAATCTCAAATCCACATAGAATTAGATATGTGGTAGCAACAAATTGCTCTACACTGGTCATGCAGGCTACAGGCCAGTAAGTTAATAAAACATTATACAATGTCATGAATTTTAAGAATGTACTCTATCTCCTCACAAATGTGTAATGATTAAAAAAAAGATGATAAGACTGACACATTTCTGATTAAATAAGCAAAATGTAATTGTTTTCAATTAAAAATGTATCCATTATGTGTGAAAGTCTGTGTGTGCACATTTTACAGTATATAATGTGTAGAATCCCTGCATGTTTGAATGTAGCTTTTAGGTGCAAATGGAAGCTAGTGGAAAAACACAGACACACACACACATACACAAGCTTCTGAATGACCAATGGAAGGTGTGGCCATGCAGGCAGAATAGTCAGAATTCAGAAATGATGGATTTACTGAAGTGAATCAGCCCATTCAAGCATTGGACAGACCAAAGCCACCCATGGCTATGGTCACTATACACAACACACATGTATTAAGACTAATGAAAACTTTACCATCGTGCATTTTTTCTCAGGAGGTCTTCCGTTTACATTGAGAATGGATCAGGAAGTGTGTTTGATTGGAGAGGTGTAGCTATATATACTTATATATATATATATATATATATATATATATATATATATATATATATATATATATATATATATATATATATATATATATATATATATATATCCATCCATCCATTATCAATACCACTTATCCTCACACGGGTCGCGGGGTGTGCTGGAGCCTATCCCAGCTGTCTTCGGGCAGTAGGCGGGGGACACCCTGAATTGGTTGCCAGCCAATCGCAGGGCACACAAAGACAAACATCTGCACTCACAATCACACCTAGGGGCAATTTAGAGAGTCCAATCAACTTACCATGCATGTTTTTGGAATGTGGGAGGAAACCGGAGTACCCGGAGAAGACTCAACCAAACGCGAGATCAACCAAACGCATCCCCTTTTCATAGTTTTCTATTATCTCTTGGTTTGTTTGTATGGACAAAGAAAAAACGATTTTCTCCTTTTTTTTTTCCTTTTCCTCGTTTCTAATTCACGTAAAACTATGGCGCCCGGGGCGAATGACGAGGACACTGCATAGACATATCTATCTATCTAATTGTCTATCTGCACACATAGACGCATACGGTAGAGGTCCCTCTTAGCCAATGGGATGCTAGGAAGATGCTAGGCTAGCCAATGGCAGAGCAGCTATGAGTATGTTGCGTTCAGGAAACTCCGAAGCTGCGAGTGGCGGCCCATACTGTATTTTTACCTTTCGTATCTTGAAATTTCTTTCGTAACAAGAGGCAATATTTTCCTGTTGAGGTGTTTCGTAACTTGAACATTTCGTATGAAGAGACGTTCGTAAGTAGAGGTACCACTGTATTGAGAAATCTGCTTACTTTTCTTTGGGAAGATGTTTGAAAATATTGAGCTTCCCACATTTAACTGACGAGTTACCCCTTCATGGACCCTCTGACTAAAAAAAACAAAACAGCAATAAAATTAAGTTCAATAGGGTAATTTAGAGAGCTGTATAAATCAATCCTAGTAAGTACAAATATTTCTGTGCAGGGAGAATTTATATGTTTAATTACCGAGCTGAGGTGCCATGCCCTGGCTTTACTCATTACAGTAAGATATATGAATGGCGGCGAGATCCTGGATAGCACAGGACAAAAGGGAGGACAAAGTAATTAGCCGGCTCTTATTTAATGGGACCCTTCCTCAAGTCGTTCAAGACTCCCGTCGCGGCTCCTTGTCCATATGCTTCAATTCAGAAGTCATTTTATAAAGGACCACTGGTGGCAGGTAGCACAGCGGCAATTAACATTGGCAGAGAATGAAATCGGTGGGGATTGAAAATTATGTGTTAAACACTGTGTAATATTTGATTGTCCAGCTTTTTTTTTTTTTTTTTTACCACAGTCAATTCACCACCCCAGCCAACACCCCCCACCGCTCGCCAGCCCCCTTTTCTCTTCTTCTCTGATGGATTTTCCCACAGAGACCCAGAGCCAAATGCTGGGATTCCCTGCAGTGTGTGATGACACTGCTAGTTTTGGCAAATGCGTGTATTTGGCCAAAGTGTGTGTTTACCCTCCCATGGCCTGTAAGTGGACTTGGCTGTAAATATTGCTTTGGCGATCCGGAGCCTGTGTGTCTGACCGTATGTGTTTAGTCGCGTGGCACGTGTGCTGTTTGAGCAAGCAACCATGTGTGTGCCATCTTACCTCAAGGACTGGATTGATACCAACCAGCTAAAGGAGGTACTGACCACATCCCACATGTGTGTGTGTACATGTGAAAGTAAATGAAAATATCTCAGCAGGGATATGAGTCTCCCACTGAAATGAAAGGCAAAGGTCACATGACCAGTAAGGATACGACTAAGCTTGTTTATTGGCAGCAGACCACTCTTCTTGTACACGCCAATCATTTTGAACCATGCCAACTAGCCTGAGGGTATTGTTTGGCCTGGGTATTTCTCACTGGACACCACTTGGCTGTTTGTGACCACTGGTTGTTCGCCGTCTGGCCACAAGTTTGTCTCATTTGGCAGGCTGGTACCTCATGTCTGCTCTCTCTGAGTGCATATCCCTTTGACCTTTACGTCAAGGGGGATGCATTTGGCAGTCCATATCCATTTGTAGCTGCAGTTTGTCTTTGAATTATATTTTATACAGGTAATCAGTAATTTCCTGTGTGATGTTTCACACAAAAAATGTCTTCAAAGTAAAGATGCAACTTGTGTGTTAATTTTCTCCTTCCAAATCCAATTTATACACCGACTCGCATGAATCATCTTCCATTAGCGAAACACAAGACTGTGGAAAGGTGAGAATACTGTTTTGTTTCCCAATTTTAATTTTTTTTTCTGCATAAAGCTCTCTCGCCCACCCTTAGCCATATAAAACAACTCTAACCCCATAGCGTGTCCAAGCATACTTTCCTGTTGATTGACATAACAGTGACTATCGAACATACTGCAAAGACTACAAGTCAATAAGCCTTTGGTTTGTTGTGCTATTTCTGTGCAATAATGGGCTATTAAAGTATTTACTATTTTACCCACTTTCATTTTTCTTCTTGCACAGTATGCAGAAACACAATAAAGTGGAATCTCAATTTAAAGAAGTAATTTGGGTAAAGGGTCATCCGTTAGAGCCGTGGCATCAGCGAATAGTATACATTTTAACATTTCCGATGCGTTTGTGAGATCGTTACCGTATTTTCCGGACTATAGGTCGCGTTTTTTTTTTTTTTTTCATAGTTTGGCCGGGGGTGCGATTTAAACTCCGGAGCGACTTATGTGTGAAATTATGTTATTTTAACACACATAAAGAACATAAAGATAAATCCTAAAAGCTATTAAAATGCATGAATAATTTAAACGTTAAAATCTAATATTGGGTTAAATAAGTAATTAAAATAGTATGATAAATAGACAATTTGACTGTCTATAAATTCATCTATACAGAATAGTGTACTTTTCCTTTAAAAGGTAACATCATCAGCCAGCCACACACACACACACGCACGCACGAGAGCGCCGGAGAGAACAGATAATTACGACTGAATACCACAATACTTTTGGAGACTTGGAAACATTCTACATGATCTGCAATAAATAAAATACTTATTTAATCGATCTACGACCGTTTTGATGAGTTTAAAGTTATCTTACCGTAACTTTCTTGTAATGCTACATGTGTGGATGTTAGCTAAATGTTAACATCGTAGCTCGGTGGAAACGATCTGTACTAAGCGCACAATTTTATTAATTTGATTTATATGGACATGTTTATTTGCGTTACGCGACAGAGACAACTTGGATTCCGAGAGGGGGCATGGGCGGGTGCTCGACTTATACTCCAGTGCGACTTATATCTGTTTTTTTCTTCTGTATTATTTTGTGGCTGGTGCGACTTGTACTCCGGAGCGATGTATTGTCCGGAAAATACGGTAATATATGCCCAATACACAGCCTTGCGGAACACTGCTTTCTATTGGTAATCTATTAAATTAAGTGTTGCTTATCTCTACAAATACTATCCGGTTACTTAAATAACTTAATCTAATCATGATCCTGTCCTCTAATTCTATAATGCTCAAATTTTTGTAAGCCAAATATCATAGTTTACCGTATTAAACACCTTTTTTAAGATCAATTAATATTCCCACTGTAAGAAATGTTATTAGTTACAGTATTTCTTCTGTTAACTCTAAAACTGCTGTTGAAGTTGAGTGTTGTTTTCTGAAAACCATATTGACAGGCACATACTTTTTATAATATCATATTTTGTCAGAAAGTGAAAAGTTTCAAGATTTTTTGAAAATTAGGGTCACAGTGAAATGGCTCAATAATTATTATAACTTAACTCGTCTCCATGTTTAAAAAATGGTATTACATTTGACAATTTAAAACCATCTGGAAATATACCGATCTTGAATGATTTGTTGCAGATGTCTAAAAAAAACTATCCTACCAAAAATGACATTAACTTTTCATGAAATCCAGCTTGAATGCATCTCTATCTTTCCAATTCTTACTTTGTAGAGTACAAGAAATGCTGATGATGTCTTTCTTGGTTACAGGGGTAAAGAACATGCTACATATGTTTCCTTAATTCAAAAAAATGTCAATCTGGTGTCTTAAGATAAGAAGGCCTTAAAAAAAAAGAAATGAAAATTTCCCCACTGTGGGATCCATAAAGGCCTTCTTATCTTATCTTTATTCAAAAAAATGTCAATTTGGTGTCTTAATCTCATGTGCAAGGTTAGGGGGCATACTTTGGTGAAAAACTCATTGAAATCATTTGCAATACCTATTAGGTAGATCACCTGCCAACACCCCACACCCCTCCACCCCACGAATCGGCAACAACCGTTAACAGATGATACTCATTTCCCCTTTAATTAGTGTGTTTATAACATTCCAGGTTTTTTTTATGTTTTGTTTTTTATGTATGTTACATTTATCAGTAATTAATTCTAATATTGTTTTTTTCAATTCCTAAGAATTAAGGTTAATTTATGTCACTTTTGGTTTTAAGAAATTTCTTAAAGCGAGTATTTTCTTCTTGCAAGCATTTTTTAATCCGTTGGTGAACCAAGGCTTTGTTTGATGTTCTACATGTGTTTTAATCCTTGTTTTTTATATGCTTTTTTTATATGCGATATATGCTTTATTTGCTCTATTTGAGTTTTCTGTATCATACACCAGTTTCCAGGATGGCAACTGTGACTGGCCCGGAAATACACCAGGCCTTCAAGAAAATTCACATTTTTCCTGAAATTCACAATGGATGTCCACGTCATCAGATGTACAGTAGATCCAGGGTCTTGCAACAGTGGAGCAAATTCGTTTTGCCACTGCAAACTTTGGCGCTTAGGAGTTTTGTTGCTCTTCTTCCCTTTAGCAGTTGTCCATGGCCTTTCTTTCCTGTGCCTTTCTTTGTACAAGCATCGAGAAGGATGATAGGGCTGGCCAGCCCGTTGAGTCACAAATCTCTGGGTGCTGGGTTCTGCCTGATCTATGTCCTTCATGCCCAGGCCTGGTTGTTGACTGTAGTTTCATATCTTTTCTGCAAAAGTTGACAAAGAAGCCAGCTCTACAGGGCCTGTAGCTTAATGCCAAAGGGCCTAACGGAGCGCATTCCACATTATTGGACCATTGGTATATTTATCAGTCAATCATATCATTGCGGCATTCGTGGACCAATCACACACCCGTACGATTGACTCAGGACATCATATGACTGATCCCTGCATGCATTTGTTTACGCGTCAAGATGACAGGACCAAAGTGGCGGCAGTTGATCAGTCAATATTCTGCCCAAGTGAAAACGAAAATGACATAATGAGATACATATGCAAGCTGGACAGGTTGGATATCACAGATGCACTAGGAGTCAAGGCAGATGGGAAGCAACTACACTGGTGAGTCCGTGCAATCATGCAAAGGCTTGGAATGTTAAGGGCCGCCTGTACTTAGAATTGCATGCTTTAATGTTTGAGACAAGCATACTGGCAGGATCAACCAGATTGCCTCGGAATCAGTAGCTGACTGGCGGGTGGGGGAGCAGGGCAGGCGGGCGGCTTGGCGACAGGCCTTGCACCCTGACGTGTGCACAGGGTCGTCCACGGTCCCCGACATGGTGGCTACTACCGGTGTGGAGCGGAGGTTAGTTGGGGCTGGCCGACCTCGCTTGGAGGGCACGAGAAACGCGGCACTCGCTGGAATGCTCATCACAGGCTCCATTGAGTAGGTAATGCTGATACCGCGTGGGAAGTGGGCGCCACTGGTGTGCGCGCTCGCGTCATCCCCGGTGCTGGAGAGCGACCCGCGGGCTGGAGGAGCCTGAACGCCGGCGCTACGACTTCATTGGTTCTTCTCTTGGTAGCCTGAAGAATGCTCACCTCTTCTTTTGACCCCTGTTGTTGTGGCACCCAAGGAGAAAGTCTCTCTGACGAACCAAAACCAAATAGATCAGAACAAGCAATTATTGATTGATAAATAAAATTTGCTCAATGTTGAGTAAAAGTATCGTTTCTTCTTAACATTCATATTCAAGTAAAGTGATATAAAGAGATATGCATTCTACCTATGTGATGGACCAGTCCGTCTATCTACCATTTTGTAGGCGATAAACAAAAGACAGGAAATAGATAGAATAAGCATAGTCGGAAGCCCATTTTTTCGATCTCTGTAATTGTCCACCGTCTATTTTCGCGGTTAGGCTTCAATGGCCGCGGCAAGGTTTCCATTTCCCATTGGCCGCAGCCGAGGCTTTTTGACAACTTCGAAAGGAAACCTATTCAATCCAGCCGTGGTCAGGCTTCCATGCCACGATGTGTTTCTTTCGTTTCAAATATCGCTCAGCAGGGGGTTTTGCGAGTGGAAGTTGGTCGAAGTTTGTAGACAGAAACGCAAACAGAAGCCCGTTTTAAATGATAGGCGGACCGGCCTATAAGCGATTACTATTTGTTTTGGCCAGACAAAAAGGCGGATAGACACACGACGGAAGCAGGGCCGAACTTACCAACGGGCTTCCCTGGGCTCAGCTACGGAAGTGTGTGGCCTATCAGAATTTTAAAAAATTGGGGCTAATTCCTCTGTTAATTCCTTCTTGCCATGTGTTGACCAAGCCACAGGCAATTCTGTGCTGTGCCGAGGCTGTAGAGAGGGCTTATCAAAAGTGCTACAGTTGAGTAGTTTTATATTATTGTGTCACTTGTTTGAATTCACTTGCCACTGCAGTACACGAAGCCCGCTCTAGGGGGCCTATCGGAAGGCATTGAATTCCACATTATTTTGTCATTTATTTGTCAGTCAATCATGTCATTGTGGTATCCGCGGACCAATCACACTCCCATACCATATACTGTGACAATTTCAGCCAATCCTGATGTAGAGATAGTTCGATATAGCTCCCAACATCACGTGACTGATGCCCATGTGCATTTGTTTACGCAGCCAAGCTGACAGGACCGTAGCAGCGGCATGATGACAGTTTGGCGAACATTTACAACCTGGGACGAACCCTGACGTGAACGTGCATTTTTCTAACTTTGCCAACAGTTGGAAATGTTCGTCCCTAATTTGGGATAAAGGCTTTAGGGTTGAGGAGGGGGACCCATATTAGATGGTTAGCCCCGGGGCCTATGAGTAGGTAAAGACGGCCCTGGGCAGAAGAGTACCCCGGCTGTAGGCGGAAGGCAATAAACGGACCGGGAAGTTTTTGTAAAATGCCCAGCTCTGTAAAGTATGCTGCACTCTATAAGTACAAGGTACCCAAAACGTTACTTGAGTAAATGTAAAGAACTAAATGCAGTGCATTACTACCCACCTCTGCAAATGATAAATGCTTCACTTAATACATTTGGACAGGTAGAAACATCACCTCTTACTTTTGTTCTTATGCGCATTTTGGGGCTTTTTTGGAAATATATAAGACCAACAGCTCTAAAAATATGTTTCAGAGCTAAGAGAAGAGTAAAAGAATTGCAGAGGGAACAAAAAAAAACTAAGGGGGGGAAACAAAAGGAACAGACAGCATTATCGGGAGAAGTAAAGCTCAAGAGGAGGAGCAGTGAAATCCCAAAACTAATCTGAGTATAATCAGGGCATTGCCCCAGTGTCCTAACCCTGTCTGCACACCGACACACACACGCACACACCCACCACTAAGCTTACCCCATAACCCCCAGTGTGTGGGCGGTGGTGTTCCCATGACCCAATTTAACACATCTGGGTCAGCGGTATTCAACTCCACACTCCCACAGTCACACACACTCATGCCTAATGCAGGTTCAGGTAAGGCAGAGGGTGAGGATAATGGTTTTTGTACCTCTCCTGTGATTTATTACTAAATTAGTAGACATATTGTAGCCATTTCTCAGAAAAGTCGTATTTCCGTGACATACACACAGGAGGTGAAATGACTTGATGAACTGCAGTACTGTGTCACCGCTTGTAGTTTATTTCCAAGCATTTAGCCACATTGAAATGCCAGCAAACCCACAGCTTCATCTCACTGCGTACACAGTCCTGCTTTTCATAACACTGGATGTAAACTAACAAGTCCCTCTGATGCAGGTTTTTTTTTAACAGGAAGTGAGAAAAGGGCAAATGAAGAAAGTGGTTTGGCTTTTTTAATGTAAGAGTAGTTCTGTCTGTATCACATCCCAAAATAAATAAATAAAATAAATGTGAAAATGTTTGAAGTGGTTTTGTGTTTGAGACAAGGGAGCAAAGGTGTGCTTTTGCGTTTGAGGCGAAAGGCTGGAGTGTCTACTATTGTGTGAACGTGTGTATCTATGTGTG
This sequence comes from Filicampus tigris, assembly GCF_054856515.1. NCBI lineage: Eukaryota > Metazoa > Chordata > Actinopteri > Syngnathiformes > Syngnathidae > Filicampus > Filicampus tigris. The sequence goes on along the minus strand of NC_141227.1, from coordinate 4,657,470 downwards.
TGTGTGTGTGAGTATATAAGTGTTCAAGTCCCTCTTGCCAGTTTTTAAAAAACATCCGTAGCCCAGGTAAATGGCATGCTGTCCTCTTGCACATGCCCAGTGGCTTTCTTTTTTTCATCCCAGGGAAGAGTTCAGAGGGCCGGTTAGCACCGTTCACTGCAGACCCCCAGGCATCAGTTGAACACACAACTTAAGACACGTACACACAAACACACGTACACAAATGCTCACAGACACTGAAAAAATCATGCACAAGTTTTATTTAAGCACTCATATGCAGCATCCACAAAACCACAAACACAATCACCCATGCTCTAGGCTCTCAAAAATTCATGCAGCGGCAACAGTTCAGTATATACACACTAATGTACGCGCACACAAAAACGCGGAAACATATTTTGCATGCACACATGAACACACACACAGTTGGCCTTCGGCTATAGTGTTCAAACAGCCGTGATATTGAAATCCAGCAGTAGGGGGACCAGCAGGTTTAGCCGAGGTCTACAGCAGGTTATTGATCAAGGTTAGTTTATTGTGAAAACTCTGCCTGTAGCACTGGGGTCATTCACATCAGAGGTAGATGTATGTGTGCGTGCGTTTGTGTGCATTCTCCGTGTGTGGATGCATTGGGTTTGTAAGAATAGCTATACATGATGAAAAATAAGTTACACTACCAATGTGAGATAAAGTGTGTGATTAAGTGTTGTGCTCTTTTACTTTTAATTAAATGGATCATTATGAAAAGGGCATTGGGTGCCCATTTTACCCTTAAAAGAATATCTTCTATGCAGGCCCACTAGTTGAAACAAGGCATTCTGATTAATATTGTGTTTGTGGAATATGATGGATTTAGACCGCTTTAAGCCTGCTCTGCTACAAAATATAAATGTTCCTTTTATTGTCTTCATAGCGTGTGTAACAAGTGTGTTTAGAATTCACTCCCACTCTGACCCCCGCCCCCCTAACTTGCCATCCCAGGCAGACCACAGCCAGTCAGGTAATATACTGTATTCATGGTTGCTCTAGTCTATGTTGAATATGTTCAACTTATGTGAAATAATATTTAGCAGTAATATTTTTTTAGATTGGTAGCTTATTGAGGCACCGCATCAGCGCTATCTAGCTTACATCGAGGCTTTGAGTCTGGCTATACGAAACGATGTTTTGAAAACAATACATTATAACGTCTTCCAAGGTTCACTGAGACGTTAGACAGTAAACTTTTGTTCATTTACAACAGAGCACAGCTACTGCATGGCATGGTGATACCTCTGTCTCTACCCAGCAATCAATGTGTGTAAATACAAGTATTCAAAGAAACAGAACATGATATGTTTGTCACAAGACCGCCACCCCACAACACGATAAAACATCCATATCCTAGCTCATTACAATATAATGTATTATGTTACAGTGCTAAAAAAAAATCTTGAAGGATAGAAGATTTTTTAATTTGTTTCAATTTTGATTTCATTGATCAATTTTATGCCTTTAAATTATACATGCTAATGAAACAAAGCAAAATATGTGGGATGAATAAAGGTTACATAAAAAGATAAAGTAAAAACCAATGCAAGTGTTCATTTTAGTTTTTTTTAGTGGTGACTTTTCCTAATTTTACTCAACTGAATTCACTTGTCTTCTGCATTTAAAAAATGCTTGATACCTAAGGAGAGTGAAACATGTTTATGAGTATTTCATTTTGTAGTTCAAGTGTGCACAGTGTATACAGTACTTGTAACTTTGAGCATTTGCTTTTCCAAAGGTGATTGCATGGACATGACTCCCCCTCACAGACACACACATAGCTGCATAGATACAGATGCACATTTCAGAAATGCATATAGTATGTTTGTTTCCATTTTTTAAATGTTGTTTTTATTCATGAGCTGACCCTACTATACTTCATTTTTACTCTGTTCCTTATCAGAAAACTGCTGTCCCGCCTTTTCAAAGAATTATCCACTGATCTTCAAGAAAATAAACAATTGTTTCAATTGTGGGGAAATCAATATACCGACTAAGTCGAGACTGTATAGGTGGCAATTTGCATAGCTTAACACTAAAACAACACTAAAAACAATCTCACGTTTATGGTGATCCATCACAGCTTCTCCTCGAGTTATTGTGCTTAATTGCTACTCGCAGATGTTTATTTTCTGATGCTCTTGAGAAGCTTAATGTGCATAGAAAAGTCATAATATAGCTACCTACACAAATGTAAATTTCCTCCCTGGAATGCTTAACAAGGCCACCTTCAGCCGTTGCTTGTTTGTGGGTCTGGCATTTTCAGTTCTCGTTTGCCTACTCTGTTGGGTTTATATCAGGCTATTGACTTGGGCATTGAAGAATACTTTATTCCATTTGTTTGCCTTCAAAGTCTTGCTTTCATTGGCACATTCCGGCTCATGATCCATCTGTACTGTGTGAACTGCCCTCCTATAGCATTATGCTGAATGTGAGCAGTGAAACAGCATTCCTGTTATGATATAGCACTGATTCGATCCCAAAGGATGTTCAGAAAAATTCAATCGTTTTTTTGACAAAAAGTTAGTTAGTTAGCTAGTTAGTTGGTGAGTAAATACTGTGGGGTGGGAATTGCTACTAAATGACCAACATAACAGGGTCGGGTGGTGGTCGCAATAATAATAATAATAATAATAATAATAATAATAATAATAATAATAAATACATCTTTTTACCATTGGCATTTGCCATACAAGAGTTTTCTTTAGTCTTATGTTGATCATGTCCATATGTTGATAAAACAGAGGAACACAAATACAATCCCTGCTTTATGAAAAGAAGAGCATTTGTGACTGACATATCACTGCAATGATGAGTTTCTTGACATAATCTTTCTTGTATTTTTTCACGTAACTATCAGAGATGAACACCTTACCCTATTTTGCCAATTCATCCTCTGTCCGCGACCTGGGCACCCTTCCACCATTGTCTCTCTGTCCTTATTCATAAACATAATCATCCTCCGACCCCGTCCGTTTAAAGCGCTTCCGTCCTTACATTTCGTCAGTTCTGACCCCATTTTTTATTAAATAACAACAATGCAAACTTTATCAGTATAAAAAAATAAAATACTTCTACTGCAACTGTTTCAGAACAAAAGTCAAGAGAGTCAAACCCCAAAAAAGCAGCAATGTAAAGAAAATACAAATACAACAATGTCAAGTTGACAACTAAAATACCTTCCATTGCACAATATTTTGAAAATAAAGTCAGAAAGCGCAAATAGAGTAAACAATACAATGTAAAAACCTTTCACACTACAAAAAATAAAATATTATTGTAAATTTTATTATATGTTACAAATAAATATTACAAACTATTGTTGATTTTTTGGGGGGGCTGAAAAGCCTCTGCCAGTCTGTGTCCGCAGGGGTGTTCTGGCTTGGGGATCTCCCCCATCCTCCTCCTACCTCAACTTCACTTGCAGCACGTTGCTCTCTGTAGGGTGAGCTTTTTTCATGTTTGTGTAAATTTGTGGTGTTACCACAGTAGCGGAGCACTTTATTACACAAATCACACTTGGCACTGTTCTTTTCTGTTATTGCAAAAAATCCACTATGTGGATTCCAGGTCTGGCGGAGGAGGCTAGGGGGTCAAGCCCCTGTGTTCAACCGATCTGACATCCATTTTCTTTACACTACCTTAACTAAGGCAAGGGAGACCTGCAGTTCTTTAGATGTTGTCCTTAGTTCCCTTGTGACCTCCTGGATGAGTCCTCGCTGTATTCTTTTTGTGAGAAGGTTCACCACTGTTCCATGCTCGGCCCACCTGCACAACACTTCGCTCTGATGAAGAGCCCGGTGTTTTCTTTTTTTTAATCCAAAATACCTCCAAATAATGCAGAATGACTTGTTTGTCATTGGCTAGCATGAAATAAGGGCTGTGACTGGAGGTCCTTAGCGTTGCTTTCAAGGACAGGCAGTTTTGAGCCGGAAAAGTTGATTTTAAGATATACAGCAATCATCTTGAATTTTCATATCTGAATATAGCTATGATAATGATAAATCATTTAGCCATACAGCAAATATAACCAGCTGCAGGTGCAGTTGAAGTGGTCAACAAAGGGACAAGGCACAAGCAACTTGGTGGGGAGGCCAGTCCCACTATGGCCTGCCCGTGGTGACAGGTTTGGTTCTATTTGGTTGATTTATTGATTGAACAGCTCTGGAGCTAAACAGTCTTAGGTGCGGCCAATGAAAATGAACTCAACAAAGTTAATTCATGGTTTAACAAGGGGGGAAGTAATTTTTCACACAAGACCAAGTAGTTTTGAGTAGTTTTTACCTAAATAAATAAAATCACCATTTAAAAACTGCATTTTGTCTTTACGTGGGTTATCTTGTATAAAAATTCTCTTTGTTTGACGATCTTAATTATTAAAGTGGAAGAACTATGCAAAAAAAAATAAAAATTTGAGAAGAGGGCAAATATTTTTCACAACACTGTATATACAGCATGTACTGCAGTTAAAGAGCGAGGCGTTGAGAGTCATTCTGCTTCAATCAAAAGACAGCAAAACCTGATGTTCACTTGGAGACTTCTACATACCTCATCATGGTTATCAGGCTTCTCGGAGTTTGCTGGCGAGTTATTATTTCAATCAGGTGTGTTGGAAGAGGGAGACATCTAAAACAGGATGGATAGGGGCTCTCGCTGCGTTAAAGCTACATGGGAATGGATCACATCTGACCTATTAACTACTTGTGAGTTGTTGCCCTGAAAATCGAGGTCCTGTATTCTGAGTTACCAAAGGTGTCCTTCACACTATTAAAATATTTTGATGCCGTATGAAGGCAGAATCATAAAAACTCTGCCGGTTCCCAAATACTGTACTTCTGAACGAGCTGCATGCGCTACCCATTAAAAAATGTTTTGTTGACAAATAATTTAAACAGTTACTACTAAAGGCTGATTTATTCAAAACCATCAGAGTTGGTGTTTTTACCGGTGTATCTGACAAAGCGCCAAAATATATTCACTCTGACGTTATAACCTAACTTAGTCAAAATTTAAACTTATCACAGTGATGCAAAAACACACACAACCACTTCATTCCATCTGGTTACTCATGCACATGACTAAGAAATATCCCTCTCTGATCATAGCACTGCCACAGTACAAGATTTGTAAAAGTCAGTGAATGAAATGACAAGTTGATCACTCATTCAGAAAAAGGGCATTGAGGATACAGGAAAAAAATATGTCTGACAAATTACAGGCGTCCGAGAAGTAGATGTGGTGTTTTTATGTGTAAATAAATATTTGCTTAATATTAAAGAATTATACTATGCATTGCTTCACTAATGAAAACAAAACTTAAACATTAGTCAGTGATAAATGTTATCACCACTTGATATATCAGTTGCTATGCAGTTGCTTTGGTCCTTTAATGCGGCTGCCCTCTGACTCTGCTAAGGTGGCGCAAGGCCTTCGGCTGCCCTCTGACTCTGCTCCGGCGGCGCAAACTCTGTGGTTGCCCTTGGATTCTGCTACGGCTGCACAAGCTCTGCAGCCTCTTTCCGATTCTGCTACGGCGCTGCAAGGTCTTCATCTGCCCTCTGACTCTGCTATGGCTAGGGTTGCCAACTTTCTCACTCCTAAATAAATAAGGGACATGTGCACCATGGTGGTGTGAGCATGATGTATGACTTTTGGATTTTTTTTCTAATTTTCGCGTTAATGCTGAAACCACATTCACGTAAAAATAAGAAAAAATGAAAAAAATGGACAGTGTTTTTCACAGAACAGCGACGATATGTCACCTCATATGAAACCATAATTTGGCTCTTTTCATCAAAAAACGCGTGTAAGAAATCTGAAATGTAAAAGAGGAGTGTGACTCACCAAATGTATTTTTTCCATGGATATTTCTGGCTGCTTTTGACTGACTCAAGCAGTCTTCTGTCATTTTGCGCAGCCAGAGAGAAGTCCTTGCATGACAGGTGGAGTGATTGCCGCTTGTTCTCAGATTGACGCTTTATCTGATCTAGGATCTGTCATGTGTAGTGCCGAGAGTCTCCATTAGCGAGCGCTGGTATGTGCTATCACTGTTTAAGAACCAGCAATGTATGTTCAAGCAAGTATACAAGTAAAAGACATTGAGCTGCCAACCAGTCTGTGTCCGTCATTATTGACAATCGATCGCCATCCAGAGCTTTACTAAAAGCATCCTATATTACAGGATCGGTAGATTGCAGTTTTCTGTATTTGCAAGAGTTGATAGTCAATATACAGGACATTTAATTTCCCGTATGGGGCAAACCAAATTTGCCCAAAATACGGGACGTCCCGGCTAATACGGGACAGTTGGCAACCCTAGCTATGGCGGCGGCCTCCCTGTGACTCTGCTACGGCGGCGCAAAGTCTGCAACCTCCCTCCAATTCTGCTACAGCGCTGCAAGCTCTGCGGTCTCTTTCCGATTCTGCTAAGGCAGCACAAGGCCTTTGGCTCCCCTCTGACTCTTACCTGGCGGCGCAAGCTCTGCAGCCTCCTTCCAATTCTGCTACGGCAGCACAAGGCCTGCAGCTACCCTCTGACTGCTAAGGCGGCGCAAGGTCTTCGGCTGCCCTCTGACTCTGCTAAGGTGGCGCAAGGCGTTCAGCTGTCCTCTGACTCTGCTTCGGCGGTGCAAGCTCTGCAGCTGCCCTCGGATTCTGCTATGGTGGCGCAAGCTCTGTGGCCTCCTTCTTATTTTGCTACGGCGGCGCAAGGCCTACGGCTGCACTCTGACTCTGCTAAGGCGGCAGAAGGCCTTCGGCTGTCCTCTGACTCTGCTCTGGTGGCACAAGCTTGGCGGCTGTCCTCACCTTCTGTGTGGCCCTCTGGAAGGCCATCGAACTGGCACCGTCAAGAACCTCTCGTCTGGCCTTTGGGACGGCCATCGGATTAGCAATGCCAACAACCTCTCGTCCACCAGACTGGTCCAGCCAAGACCCTCTCGTCTGGCCTCCTGGGCGTCTACCGGACTGGTTCAGCCAGGAAACTCTTTGTCCGACCTTCTCTGATCTGTTATTGATTTTAGTTTTGATTTAGAATTTAGTTTCATGTTTTCTTTGTGATTCTTTTATATGTGTCTGTCTCGTTAGGTTATTGTGTCCACCTTTGCTCGCTTAACAGATACCTTGAGTTAAGCAACCAAGGTTAGTGTTTCCACCTGTGCTCGGTTACCAGATCCCTTGAGTTTGTCAATCTTTTCTTGTCCAGGCATTCCTCATCTCTTTAGTTTGCATTTAGTTCCTTGCTTCCCTTCGGTCTTTGTTGAGTCATTGTTTTTGTTGCATTTGTTTGCTGTCTTAGTCAAAGTTGATGTATCAGTTGCTATGCAATTGCTATGGTACTTTTATGCTTTGTCCTTTATTATGTCATATAGACCTGATGTCTTGCAGTTTATAAGCTTCAGTTACTGAGTGTCAGTATGTCAAACCTTCTTCGAGTGAGGATGCAAGCTCTCTCCCAGTCCAATTTCCTCCAGTCCTAATCTCTGTAGTTACTTTGTATTTTCTTTGATAAAGACTTTTTGCTCTTCAACTTCCGTGCCAGCAAAACCAAACAGCTTGCATTCATGAAATGGCGGCGAGCAATGCGTGCCACTAACGTAAAATTTGACCTCAAGTTTCAATATTCTTCTTGTCTCTGCTACCACTTTCCATTCATACTGAATGGAGAGTAAGCTCTCATTCATTAGTCTACCTCTACAAGTCACCGGTGTGTTGTCCTCACTCTCCGGCATCCAAAGTCCTCTGACAGACACCCCAAGCCACCACATCCGAGACCATGACCAAAGGGCCCGGGTACCACCGAGGCTCTGGACTGATCCTGGAGATCTGGCGAGTGGCGCCTATACACTAAGCTTCACTATTTCATCCATTGGTACATATAGCATTGTAAATTGTTATTGTTGTAAAACACAATTATGTGTACTGAATATACCAGGGGTCACCAACTACGGTCAGCTCATCAGCAAGCTCTGTAGAAGCCTGATAATGATCCTGATAATTTGAATCAGGTATGTTGGGGGAGGGAAATGTCTAAAACATGCAGGATAGGGGCTCTCAAGGACCGGTTTAGGTCTGTTGGTTTTAACCCGGAAATTGATTTTTGCCTTTGTGAAAGCTTCTGTGCATTTAGTGGGCTGTAATTTGCAACATCGTCACATCATGAAACGGCAATTCATATTTTGAATCACTGCAAAACCAGTGGCCGAGTCTCACCACTCGTGAAATCTTTCGACTGAACCCTGCTCACTGCGAGTGTGCACTGTGCAACGGAGGCTTGCACAGTTCTGTTGATCCTGCCCCAAACCTGCCCTGGTTGACTGGTGCCTGTTTGGAATGGAAGAGCAACAGCGGTCAGACAGGGCAAAGCGAGGCCGCTGTGGTGTGTTGTGAGACCGTTCTGGAACCTGTAATGGAAAAGCGACACAAGTGGTGAGGCTGATAAAGTGTTAATGTCTTAAAAGCTCTGCTGAATCACTGCATGAAGTGTGGCGGGAGCTTCAAGGGACGGGTGTCCATGACTGAGCAGCTGCATGCAAGTCGATTGAAAAGGTGTAATGCATTCTGATGGTTGCTTATGAAGCAGTTTAAAAGTGTCTGTTCAATGATGAGTAACACAAGGACCCCTTTCCAAATGAATCTTAATGCTTTTTAACCAAGGTATTTTCACAATTTTATTGGGGTTCTTTTCCGTTTCAACATGACTCCATCCCAATGCACAATACAAGGTGTGGGATAACCCTATCAAACATTTTACCTGGAGAGGGCCTCTTGTCCGACATCAGTCACTTTTGACCACACAAATATTCTTGGTTTAATACAACTTTTTGGGAAGCAAAATTCAGACCAAGTACGAGTACAAGTAGGCCTACTCTCATCTGAATAGTCGCCATTAATTAAGTACCAATACTTGCTAATTCCATTACATCTTGCATTTGTGACCCATCAAATATTGTTCAAAAACACAAAACCTTTTATAGGGTAACCTATCATGGCAGACATTTTAACATTCGACTGCATGTCTTTTTAAGACTCTTGGGCTCCACAACATTGGTGCTTATTGGTTGGCCCACATATGGTTGAAGGCCTCCATCATCACCCAAGCAGTGTTCATCATCCATTTTGCACAGCATAATTTGCAGTCAGCTAACAAAGTGTTGTCATCCGTGTTTACCTTCAAGTATCCACAGAGCTGACATGGGTCCTGCTCCATTTGCTTGGAACTTTTGTCAGGCTGGTAAAGTGTTGTCACTGTTGTAGTATCGGAGCATTTTTTTAGATGTTGAGTATTTACATACAGTATCACCACAGCAACCAATACTGGTAACCCTCAAAGAAATTCTTTGAAACATGCAACAAAATATTGTAGCTGTACATTCAGACAACTTGCTTGCTTACCACGACAACAACCCTACAAAAAATAGTACAAATGGGATAAAGGGGAAGTCAACCCAAAACTTGTCTTTACAATATTATATTCTATGTAGCCTAAACACGCCAGTTTAAACATGCCATGTCGATTAATATTATGTTTGTGGAATATGAGTTAATCAGTAGAATCTAGCTGTTTTTGTCCATCTCAGGGGGCGGCCATTTTGGCACTTTCTGTTGACTGAAAATTACATCACAGTTGCTCAGGGCCCAGGTGGCTCAGCTTCATAAAACAGGTGAGCATTTTTTGTCAACTCATGAAGATGTTGGACGAGAGGGCCTTGTTCCCAATCTCGTTTGTAGTTCATTCCATAGGTATTTGATGGAACTTAGGTCAATCGTGTCCACGCCAAACTCTTCTCACCATGTTTTGATGGATCTTGTGTTGCAATCTGGGGCAGAGTCAAGCTAGAAAAGAAAAGGCCTTTACAGATGCTGTGACCACAAAGAATAGAAATGTGGTGGATGTAATGGTGGTTTGAAAATGAAATGAAATCAAAGTCCAAACCATCACTGGCCCCTTTTGAATGACTGAGAAAGATGTGATGTTTGCGACCGCCTGATGTCTGCAATTGGGTCAGCCACATAATTACAATAATTTTAGCCAAACTGTAACCTTATTGATATTTTTTAAAGGAAAAAAAAATACTATTCCACAAATGAGGCGGCCAAATTGGACCCTGAAAATGCGATCTCACACAATGTGCGAGCTGGAGCAAAGACTCCTAAAAGTGATCTTAATATCATAGCACCAAATTTTAACTATTATTTTATGACAAGCAGAAAATGTGGGAAGAAAGAGTACTACAGAAAAGGTGGGCAAGCATAGAGGAGCAGAAGTGGGGGTGAAAAGGCACCCTCAGTAATTCAGAACACAAGACCGATCATTTTGTGCCAGATCTGCTTCTTGTGTTTCACCTCCAACTTCTATCCACTCCAACCCTTTCTCTCTCAAAGGACCAAAAGGAGGCTGCAGAAACATCCTGCTCGTAGGTTCATACTTGAGCTAGGTTGCTCATTTGCTTGTTTTGGAAACATTAAAAAAGTCATTAAAAAAAAAAAATCTCCTTTCATTCATTCCCTTTCTCATCACTCCTTAAGGGCCGACTTGAGGCTGTTATAAAGATTAGGACGGCTGCACTACTGACAAGGCAGTTAAATCTGTGCACAAGCAGAGCTGCTTTGGCTAACGGAAAAGAGAAAGTCGGGTCAGGAAATAGACATTCGGATGGGCCAAAATGGTGTATTGAGGAGGCAGTTGAGTTATGATTAAAGGCAGATGTCAGGAAAACGCACAATGGTCACTTAAATAACTTGAAACTGACAAAAGTAATAATTAAAAATAACAGAAACCTAATGAAAATCACATGCTTTATTTTTGTGATTTCAAAGGTACATTTAAGAACAAAGAAACAAATGAATCTGGCCTGATCTGGAGCCCAGAATGATACCATTTTTGTTGCAGTTTATAGTGTTATAGAAACATATTGCACCATACTGATAGAACTTGCAAATATGTTTTAATCTGAATTGTATCTAATTGAGACAGCTGTCAATATGATGCAGTCCACTTGTACACCGCTGAATATTACAACCTCATGTCATGTCATGTCATCTTCCAAACCGCTTATCCTGTACAGGGTCGCTTGGAGGTGCTGAAGCCTATCCCAGCTGACAATGGGCGAAAGGCAGACTACACCCCGAACTGGTCGCCAGCCAGTCGCAGGGCACACACACAGACACCGTCACTGAGCGGAAACCAATCTCACGCTGCCCGCACACAACTCAGGCGCGTGTACCACTACACCATCAGTGACCCTTATTACAACCTCAATAATAAGTATATTATTAAATTAATATCTCTCTGCAGTGTGATGCTGACACTCAGGGAGCAGAATTTTGGGAAGCAAGACATTTCAAGAGAGTAAAAAAAGTAGTAGTAGAAGTTGAAGTTGAAAATAAATTTTAAATGGATGCTTTAAAAAGCACTGACTGAGTTGTGCTCCCCTCCCTTACCTTTACTGAGCCAGGTTTGCACCTCCTCCCCTCCCCTTGAAATAGACAGATGCAACATCTGAACTGTTTTCATAAGCATTTTATAAAATCGGGTTTGATTTCCCTCAGACCTGTCTCTGTGAAACCTTGCACAAGTGTTCCAATTTACACCGGAGACCCTTTTAATCCTGTAACCTTTGCTATGCAGGAAGTATTGCTAAGCCCTCAAAACATTAGATCATAGAAAACCTGGTCCCAATTTGATAGTTCTATAATTTTAAAAATTGGCAGTGGACATTGTGGCATATCCTCTTGCAATCCTTTTTAATCTCACAATAGAAAAAAATATATACCCTCTCTATGGAAATCGGCTTTTGTCCTCCCACTATTAAAGGGGTGGAATCTGCAATTTTAATACTGTAGACCATTATCCAGCCTGTCAATTTTGCTCAAATTCTTGCAGCTCTTGTTAAGGAGCAAGTAAAGGAGTGTTTGTACTCAAATAACATTTTATAAGGGTATCAATCTGGCTTTAGAAAAAAAAAATAGTACCGTCAAAGCAGCAATGAAAGTGGTACAAAAGTGTTACTCCATTGTAAAAGTAACCACTGGTTAGCTCGTTATTTCCCAACATATAATATACAAGTGACAATACTATACTGTGCTATACCATATCATAGTTATATCATAATATACAGTTTAGTTATACGGCATGCTACTACAATAAGAATTTTAATTGTACACGGTGAGATCAATTCATTTTTAATTATATATTTTATTCTTTGTGGTCTCCATTTCATTGAAAGACAAAGCAATTTAGCATGGCATGCGTTAAAAATTTGTGTTCTTATTTTTACCTTCAAAACAGAAAATATTTATTAACCACAACACTGTCAGGCAGCTGTAACATTGCCATGTTAGTGTGCAAATGCTGTGGCAATTGCACTTGGGCCACTCAATGCTCAGACATCTGTTTCCCTCCCACTGACTTTGACTGACACATGGCAAAAATACAGGAGCATTGAAGAGCAGCTGCTCTTGTCTTGATCCAAGTGTCAGTGTCGTCAATAGTTCAAACAACTTGGCCAAGTCTTCTGGATGTGTCATCTAATGAATCAATCCCAACCAAAAATAAGCCCACAAGGTACTAAAAAATAAAAAGTTATTTGAAAAGAGGAAAAGGCCAAATCATGACACAGGTAGCGCTAACAATTTCCAAGAAAAGTAAAGTGAATATCAATTAAGAGGCAATATTAGTAGTCCTTAAGATACAGGTTTATGGCTGTAGATAATTCTCACACACTGAGCCTGCTTTGTATAACACGTGGTGACAAAACCACAAATGAGGCAATGAAGCCTTCAAAACTGCCCCACCGCCCAAAAAAAAGAAGAAAAGAAAAATCACTGAATACCTCACCTTCATTTCGAACATCCTACTGTACCTTTTTGTTAAGATGGATTTTTTTAAATGAGGATGACAAAAACAAAATTACTCCATAGATTGGACATGAATAACACACTTCAAGTGGACATATTGTAAGTAACACACTTTACGTTATTGTACGTTTGCATTAAATCTATACACACTAATAATCCACAGGATGAGATTTTGTTTTTAATGAATACATGACAGGAATACAACCATCAAATGTGCATTAATGAGCTTGAAGTTCTTTACAGTAGGTTTGCTTTGGGGTCGTTTATCTTATTATCAAAAGATACTGCCAATCTTACTACACAACCATGATTATAAAAAAAATGCAACTGTTTATCAGGTGCAAATTTCCCAAAGCAATCAACACGACAAAAAGATAGAGCAAACTGGATAGTGCCATAATTTATCATTAATGATTAAACTAAATTAACATATTAGACAAAAAGGCACAGGAAAGAGAAGGTGAGTAGTTCATTTAGAAGAAAATATACACTTTTACATAAAAATGTATTAATGGTGTATTTGTATGTTTATTATAGTGCTGTATATTGTTATCTGTGTGTCTCTCCCTGTCATTCAGCTTCCACCCACCACCTCAGTGTTACAGATTAGGCCGCTTAGTGCTCACCGCAGGGCAAGCTAATCACTAAGGAAATAAAAGGGCTGAGGAGGGTGGGGGTCGAGAGAAAAACAGAGAGAGAAGAAAGCAGAGCGGTTTTCAAACCCCCCACCACAACCCTCTAAACTCCCCGTCAACCATCCGACGCCCGCCAATCTCACCCCCGTAATGCCCACAGGGCACCGTCATGGTGACAGCGGTGTGACAGTAATCTTCCGCTGACACTTGTCTGTTTTTTCTCTCCTTTCACTGACTATTTTTAATGGGGAAAGGGAGAGCACCCCCCAACTCATACACGAACTGCATATATCCTACTTCTGAACACAAACAATCCCGGCACACAGACGTGTGCTAGTTGAAATGTTACACTTACGAAGGAGAGCCTGGGAGAGAGACAGACAGAAATACATTTGCTGTCTTGTATCTAAAAATACTCAAACCTATCATATTTATGCAGTGATTCCACGTGAATACCATGTTCAAAATATCACCAATCATCAACATATTCTAGAGTATAGCAGACCGAGGCTATACTTCTTATTGTTTATAATCGACTATTTTAATTTTTGCGTTGTAAAAAGTTATTGATTAATACTGCACTATTTATTTGCACACATTTGCTAAGGTACCAACAACAGCGGTACACAACCTAAAGGGTCTCATTCGACACACTGCATAGGAGGAAGGTGAAAGCAAGACAAAGCTTCTCTTGCCATTGCACGTAGGAATGTTCTTTGTTGACGAATCTACTGGCTACATTTTGTGCTACGGTTTCAAACCATTTCCACAGCTAAAGCAGCTGTTGCCATGCAGCCAACCTATGTTTACCCTGAATGTGTCTTATATGACTTTGTTTGTTTTTTAAAACTCATTGAAAATGGCTTTCAAAGAGTGTAACCATTCATATGAAAGAAAATATTTCTAAAGCGCTGCACTTCTTCCATTTTCACCACAATTGTGGCATTAGATGCAGTAGGACTTGTGTATTTGTTTTTTCACTCACTGTTGGGGTTTGTGCATGCAGGATAGTGTTGTCGCAATACCAACATTCTGACTGTAATAAAACACCTGTATAAAATGCCTCGATGCCTGATGTCATTGTATTTCATTCTTAAAAATGGCAACAGTGTAGGGTAAGCCCTCTGAATCATTGTTGAAATTTAACAATTCAGCACGTTATTATCACCTCTATATCTTATTAAAACCATACCACTGGCCGCGGCAAACCTCTGACTGTGTGGGGGGACAGACGGACATTGAACCGTGCACTGGACAGTGGGTCTCTGTGTGCCGTGGGAGAAATCATTCACAACAGCTGCAACTTCCACCGGCCAATTTAACATCATCTGTCCGTGGAGGTCTGCTTGCAGTTCCGTAAATACCTACTTTGCATGCTTCGACCTCTTGAATGAGCGAATCAATCTCCTCCTTATGAATTAGGGTTTCTTTCACCTTTCGCCGCATGTCTAGAATTTCTATGCGAGTCAGGTGGGCCACATTTAAAGTGATGGAAAGAAGTTGATTAATTGGGCATGGTTGGAGTTGGAGGTTGGCTGTGTTGACTCCCAAATGGCACAGACAGCCTCTTGCGACAAGCTGCGTTGGTCTGCGAAATTGCAAAAACTTCGTCTGGCCCCACCCCTTTCACATTTGCACCACACCATGCCAGACGCGCCAGATGAAAATAGGGCCCATCATCTGAGTGGCGGCGAATAAGCTACTGATATGTTAATTGCCAACCTAACCTAACACTGACGCAGTCAGCATGTTTAACACCAGAATAATGCACTTGGGTGATCGGGTACACTTTTCACAGACGTCTGGCTGGAAACGCGTTAAAGCGGAGAGCATTCAACTTTGAAAAGCAAAATAGCTGTCAAATGAATAGGCGCCTGCATTCACTAAACAGAACCGGAAATTAAATGAGTTCAGTTTATGGTGTAAATCAGCCAGGAGAAGCTGCCTTTTAGGTTAAATGTACATTAATATCATGTAAAATATGTCATAATTATTTTACTAATTTTATTTGTTTGTTTTCACAATAGAGTCCTGTTTTTTAATTTTGACTTTTGAGGTCCGCACAATAAATGTTCTCAAAATGTGATAACATTTAGAGCTCATCTTTTTTTTTTAATCAATTTATCTTTGCATCTAGAACAGAAAATTGTTGCTTTAAACAATGTGAATTTAAGCAACAAAAAACATCCATCCATCCATTATATACACCGCTTGTCCTCACAAGGGTCGCGGGCGTGCTGGAGCCTATCCCAGCTGTTATTGGGCAGTAGGTGGAGTATACCCTGAATTGGTTGCCAGCCAATCGCAGGGCACACAGAAACAAACAAACATCCGCACTCACAATCACACCTAAGGGCAATTTAGAGTGATCAATCAACCTACCATGCATGTTTTTGGAATGTGGGAGGAAACCGGAGTAACCGGAGAAGACCCACGCAGGTACAGGGAGAACATGCCAACTCCACACAGGGAGGCCGGGGCCGGAATCAAACCCGCAACCTTTGCACTGTGACATGCTAACCAGTCATCCACCGCGCCGCCCCAACAAAAACGATTGATTCTCTTAAAAAGAAAAGAACATTTTCATTGGTTGTCATTTTCATTGTTTAATAAAACCCTTCAGTTCAATCTGCAAAATACATTTCTCAACAAAATTTGAAAGGTGCTCCTCAAATGAAGTCATTGATTCGCAAACCTGCGATATAAATATTCCGAGCCTTGCATTGTTGCACTTTTGACAGCAAGCCCCCGTGGTGCTTTTGTAGTATACAGGGTAACCTTAATCCTCTGCTTTTCAACTTGTCACGGTGCTAAAGGAACAATGTACAGTAATTGCAAACTCAACTGTTCATTGTGAGTTCTTTCCTACGTCTTTGAGAATTGATCTCCTTCTCGGGTTCACCGTGGAGCGATGTGTCCTCATATATGTCGGTAAGCAGAAGGTATAGCACTCCAGACAAAAAGAAAAGAACCAGATTTAAGAGTACTGTCACTCGGTTTGAGCCAAACATCTCCATAAATCCTAATACATCGGCTTTCCCTGCGGAACAAAAAAGAAAGGGGGAGTGAATGCATTTCTTCTTATCTATCTGTCTTTCACTCTTTCCCCAGTGTGAGAGGCAGAAGGGAATAAATGGCTCCTCTCTCCTCTGCTCTCTCTTCGGTGTAGGCTGACAGCGCAGCAGATGGTGGTTTAAGCAGTGAATTTATGAGCGCCACAATCTTAATGTTGCAGAAAGAAAAGAAAAGGACTCGCATCAAACGCCACTGACAAATGCACTTGCTAATATTAATGCACTCCTCATTCATCCAATATGCTGCCTAATTGCTTTTCTGTACACAGTAATATGGCACCTGCTGCTCAGTCCGGCTCTCGCATCAGGGGTGGGAAGGATGAGGATGTGGAAGGAAAAGATGAGAAAGTGTCTCACTCACACTTTTTATTTCGTCTTTCCTTCTTTTTTTCTGTGATAGATCCAAGGCTGCGGATCATGCACCAGACCTGTCAGCTCTCCTAATTAAAATTTCATACTTATAGGCGCAGAAAGAAAAAAGTGAAAGTAAACAATCAATTATGAGTTTATGGGAGAGGCCGTCACACACACACACACACACGCACACTAACACAGTTTGACACACTGAAGGAGTCACAATCCTACTTTAAGTACAATCATACCTTGAAAATCCGTGGACTTTATTAGATCTTAACAAGGCCATCTTGCCTGCAGATCAAGCCTGAATCCAAAAAGACAAAGAGAAGCAACACGCCTGTTCCTTCACAGACTCTTGTGAGTATGCCAGATCCAAAGAAAAGCACTATGGCTGTCAAGAAGTATGTCACCTTCCCACTATCTACTGACTAAACTGTTTGTCACAGGAACAAATTAGGGTAAAATATGCATTTGCAGTTTGTCTTCAATCCGCCATTAACAATGCAGCAAAAAACAGTGAAGTCATGGTTGAATAAATCAAAAACAAAAATCAGGTGAAAATGATATTATCACCTCCATCACCAGACGGTTCTTTTTGTCAAAGCTTTTGTCTTTTTGATGCTATTTTTTCCCGATGAAAGGGAGGTGGGTTATTATTCACGCTTCTCCCTGCTGAAATGTGACGTTTTCAGAAGAAACAGACGAACATCATTATTTTAGTGCTTTGCATCACGTTTGGGGTCCATCAGGGGCCCATGCTAGCCCCCTATAGTCCCTCCATTATCTGCCCTCCAGCTGCTGTTAAATGCACCAAATTGTAAAATAATGAGTTTGTAAATTACACACAATTACGGATGCAAATTGAATAAATCCTCCAAACTATATAGACTGTCCTTCCTCATCGCATCATGTTAATTGTTTCATGTTAGATGGAGATTAGCAGGTATTTATTTTGATTATTTTTTTTTTCTGTTTGAAGCACGTTTTATTTGATTAAATCACGCAGAAAGTTCATATTTTATAGAACAAGTAAAATGTGCAACATGCATCGCTGCGAAGCTTGGTGAAAAATTTAAGGGATTTCAGTTTGTATGGTATGATTACTTTTACGAGTAAGCGTACCCACACGAAAGGAACTGAAAAGAAATATAAAAACGTTACATTTTAGCATTTTACACGTATTGTACTGTACCAGGAACATTTTATAATAAAACATTACATAACAGAGTGTGAAAGGACATCAATTTTATATTTTGATAATTTAATCTGTATATATATATATATATATATAATTATTAATAATAATTATAACAATTGTTAATAATAATTATTGTGCTGTACCAGGAAAGTATAATATATACATATATATATAAGATTTAGTATATTGTTGATACATTGATAGTGGTAATATATGAGTATATGCAGACGGATTTTAGGTTAATTCTAACCTATGAGAATAAACTTAAATTATCATCCAGCACGACACAATGAATCAATTATTCATCTCAAAAACAGCAAGTTGTAATAATGAAGCAGCAGACACCAGCAACATCAGACACGCAGTCAAACAGGATTCGCTTTGAGGATCTGATATACACACCTACTTTGTAGCACTCCTTCTCCCCAGTGTGTCTGTGTACGTGGGTAGATGTTTTTGCATGCATTTACGTCGTCGCTGTGTGCCTACTGTGTGTGTGTGTGCGCGTGTGTCAGGTTGTCTATGTGTGTGCGAGCTCCAGCTAACTCTTTTATGCGTGAAATGGAGAACACTATGCACCTGAAGGCACACGTCAACATGCCAGAACAGCCATCAGCTCAGGACTTGAGTCATATCCAGCTGTTTACACACACAATCATAGGCAGACAAACACTAAATCATTCCTGGCTGCGTTTGAGCATGAATATACGAATAAAGAATTGATATAATTAAAGTGATAAAAGTATTCTCTTTTATGGCACAATTCCACCCTCATTACAACTAGTGCAATCAACAGTGATTTTCCCCATGAGAAAAATATGTGGTATTACTTTAAAGGATAAAAGTGTCACTCACATCCTACATTTGCTTCTAATAAAGCATGTGATTGTAGCTACCAAACTAACACTGAATGAAATTACTGATGTTATTGAAACACTGTGTGATCATGGAAATGATTTCTCTGAAGAGCTTGGTAATTATTCTGGAACTCAGAGTGGCACCCAGAGAGTGCAGACCTCCACTAAGGTGCATGTTTGAAATGCAGTGTTGCTTTACGTGAAACGGATCTGCTCCGAAACGGTGTACAGGCCAAACATGTTCACCATTTTGTGTTAAAACTAGATTTTTTTTTTTTTTGGGACACTTTCGAATAAACATGATGGCATGATGATACCATGTCATATTTTACCAACCACAAAACAAGAATTGACTAGTGGCACATTTACAAGTCATAGTAAAACCAGAGCACAGCTGCAGTCATCATCATCCTCACCACTGGAAATATAGGCTACTACCGGTACTCACAATCCTTTGCCACAGTTGACTAATTACTCACAGGTCAAGTAATGTCAGAATGTGATTAGAGAGAAAAGTGGAGAGGAAAATTGATTTTGGAGGTTGTTTGTGCTGGTTAAAGGATACACATGCCCACATATGGACGTCTAGTTTTGGACCTGTGCCATGGATCATCTGTTCATCATATTTTTTTTTTTTTTTTTTTTTTTTTTAGCAAATCACTCTATCACTCCACTCTCTCCCCAGCCTCCCCTCTGTGCCAACTGAAAGCTTTGCTCCAAAACGTTGGCTTTAATTTTTAATGAAACACTTGTGTTGCTGCACCTGGACACATTGGCTAGGTGGGTCCATCAGGTAAGGGTTCCCTGGAGGGTCATTAAAAGTAGAGATGCAGCGCATAGCAGACCTGCTTGGGTGCCAGGCTGTTCAGTGAGGCCTCCAGAATCACCTGCAGTAAAGACATGTGCGTCTTTGTGCTTTTAAAATGTGTTTGTGTATATTTGTGTGTATAGTCTATTCATCACTTTTGGTGATTTTTTTTTTCTTTATGCTCCCTAATTACCAACTGGTGGCTAAATTACTGAGCAATATATTTCCAGCTGTCGTGCAACATGGTGGAAAGGCATTTCGGCCTATGCATATTACATCCTTGCATTCTTTTGCACTCATTGGTAGAGTTATAAGAGAACAAGTTATAGGACTGGTTGTTCCTTATTGTGAGCATCACTTTAGTACTGATGTCATTTTTACATGCAAACCTATTATATAAGTGCCAATGTTAAGCTCACCCAAGTGTCCCTTTAATACCTGGACAATGACCATGGACAACAACTGTCAAGTTGTGTTGGTTGTTTGTGCTCTCCCCTAACTTGAAAAGTGTTCTGACTGTATGACCAGGGTTACACTGGGACTTGACTCATTTAAATTCCAATGATGAGACAAATTTCTCTTTCTCCTTCTCCTATTTTTGGACTTGTCTCTTTTTTCATTGAGGGTCAACAATTGCAAGTTGCAAGGTGAAAAAACTTTAAAGATGGGAACACAAAGGCAATTAGGAACTAATATGCATTATATTTCAATTAATCATTTTTTGAAGGGAATCTTTGCAGCTTTACAGACTGGTTTTAACATAAATCATTAAACAACCAACTGAAAATATCAAATAAAGTAATCACAATAATAAAGGTCATCTCACTGTCAGCCACCCTGGTCTTTGCACACAGTCGCGCACCACTGCACTAGGCAAATTCTCCGAGAGCAGCATTTGCTGTACTGAAGTCTGAGTTGTGGAGCTACAGACTTATAGGAGTGGTAATTGCTTCAGGTGAGCGCCGTCCTGATTGCTGAATGACTTTCAGCTGCTGGAAAATTGTGATTGTAATTTTTGGTCTCTCCTCTGGGAGGAAAATGGCGCCAAAGTCACATTTTGAATTGGGGCTCTTTTGTTTTGGTTGAAGGCTTTCGCCTTGAGTAGAGTTTGCAAAGACAGTAACTGCGTGCTAAAGATTACTTTATTCATCAAAGATGTTTTAGGACAACACACGGTAACTCCAAGACACTTTAGGGCCCTGTGTCGTTACCTTTGTTACGCTTCAATCGGAATATGGCATACGAACGGTCAAGTAGAGTCGCTTATGGTGAGTAAAGTGTTTCTATGCCAGTCCTTTATCTTCACATGGTCACTAAAAAGTTTGGGGACAGCTGCCTTTAAGGAAAAAAATCTATAAATTCTACATTGTGCTTGTGCACTGTTGGAATGTCAGTTCAAAGTAAATATTTTAATAATTTTGTATTGGATTTATTCTAAGAATTAATTTTGTGCAATTGCAGTGTGTTGATTTTAGTGAGATGCAAATGTACATTATAAGGACGCTGAATATGAAATAACCACTAATGCCTAATGTGTTATATTATGAATATATGGGGCCAGTATTGCTTCTACAGGGTGACCATCCAAAAATGTTCAAATGTCAGACACTGATAACACCAACTTTCCAGTTTACGTTCAGCAAGATGGGTCTCCAGTTTAGTATTGTATTCTGGTGCATCAGATGCATGGATTGGTCGTCGGTCCTGTTGTATGGCTTCCCCAGATCTCACCTCACTTGATTTTTATCCTTGGGAACATTTGAAGGCCATGGTTTATCAGGAAATGAAATCAAACGTAAATCATCTCAAGAAACGTCTCACCAATGCTGTTCCAAGCATAACTTCAGCTGTGCTAATACATGTTATTCAGTAGTTGAGGACATCCATTCAAATGTGTTTTCAATAAAATGGGAGTTCATTTATGCAGCCATCCATCTCATACACTCCACACAGGATGGCCAAAGCCTGGACTCGAAACCCCATCCTCAGAACTTTCCAGCAGGTGTGCTCACGACTCAGTCATCATGTCAGTGAAACATACTGCAGATACTCACATTTTTTTTAAAATGCATTATATTGCAAATGGCTTGTTAGTTCAGTACTTTACCTTTACCTTACAAGCCACTACAAGCTAATCAGATGTTAACTTCCACTTCTGCCACTAAAAATCAGGACGCTTCTCTGCATCATCTTGCCTGTCCCTGCCTAGTGGAATCTTTCATCTTACTGTGTTTTCTGTCAAGCTGGCACGTTATCAGCTCGCAGCTACTTCTCCATTATCATGGCACTCCTAACACACTCAACATGTTAATTACCTTCTATGAGTTATTGTTAAGCATCTTAAGGTCCCCTGAAAGACGTTATATAAATATAAGATATTATTACTATCTTGGAATAGACTCACTGGGATCCATGTATGACTTTGGAGCACGCAAAATGCGTTTATACAGGTGAACTGCAGTGGTGGGCGCGTCAATGAATTTTGATGGTCCGTTATTCGTCATTCATCAATGGCCGGAAAATCTATCCGCCATTGTCAAGCCATCATTATTTCAAGCCGAACTAGACTGTAATTGGCGATCTATCATCATTGTTTCAACCGCGCTTCATCACCAAATAACAGCCGCAATTTTACGATTTCGATTACGATTTTTAAATTTCACTGGTCACCGCTATTTTAGGACTGTCAGTAAATTCCACCGGTCCGTCAGTCCATCACTCCACCACCATTATTATCATTATCTGGGGAGTGGTGAAATAATATTTTTCAAATATAATTTATTAAGTAACACAACCAGCTCAAATTAATTTTTAAAAATGAGATTTTCTTTATATTTAACAGCGCTAGAGATGGTCTTCTTCAACTTAATTGCCTTCTTCGACTCTTTGTTTATTGGTAGATTGCAGCTGCTAATCTGTAGTCTATATTCTATATATATACTGTATATATAAGAGCATACACCATGGGTGTCAAACTCATTTTTGTCACAGGCCACATCTCAGTTATGGTGGGCCGTTTTGACTGTGGACCCATATACTGTAAATGTATGATTCCCTCTTACAATATTACATATACACAACAAATTGATGGATAACAAATGTTGAAATTAGAAGCAGGTAAATAATTGTTTGTTCAACTATGTTTCCATTTATTTTAAGGGAGAGCTTGGGATCAAAAACTTCTCTCAATATCTCATATCTCAGTGTTATTAAAAGTTAAGACTATTTGATAAAAAACATAGACGCACACTAAAGTCTGGGATGAACTGTCTACTGTTTTTTGAGAGTCGGTCAGTCGGTACTGACCCGGTTATTGACAATTACTTTGACAGGTGAAAGAACACTTCCGTCATTGCGTAGTCCATCAATTTTTTGAAGTTTCGCATCATTCGTTATTCATCAACGAAACGGGCATCCGCAATTGACAGATTGACAGACCTTCCGTCAATATTGATGCCATGCCCACCTCTGGTGGACTGCAAGATCTTCCCTTGCGGATGACGTAGTCGGCCACACATGTGACGTTGGCATTTGGGGACCAACACCCACAATCGTGCATGCGCTCTGCGGTACACTAATGGTTGTGCCGCACAAACATCGGGGTGCTATTAAAATATTTTAAGGATGAGAATAATTATGTTTTGTCAAATGAATTAATTTCGACAATGATGCAAAGGGATTGTCTCATGCTGTTGTCATATTTATGAACAAAATACAATGACACCCACCACATATGTCCGCAGAGCGTCAAAACTGTCTGCCTGCTACTTGATGAAATACAACAAAATTGTCTTACACCACCTGCGCAACCATTTAGACCTGGTGTTAGATAGTTTAAAGCAGCACTGGGCAACAATTCAACCTTAATAATTTTTTTTCACAACTCTTTTGATGAAACATTGACTTACAAGTACAGTAGTTGAATGGGACTTCATGCCCTGAGGGGGTCTGTATCGTTTTTACTGGCACAAAGCAACTTTGAGGAGGATGGGATCAACCCTGGCACACAAAAAACATACATACAAATGTCCTGAATTGCTTTATGTCATACTCACTTCCTCCTTTTGCTGTAAGGACGGCTCGGGATTTCATGACACTACGCGCTGACACGCATGGGAAATGTGGTTGATTTTTGTCAAAACACTACCGCTTTTGTCCACATGGCACCGCCATAATCAACAAAAACTGACATATGATACAGTGTTGCTTTAATATTTTGTCTACATTTTGTCACCAAATTGCAGGATATGCCAGGGGGTAGGAATTAGGGTTAGATGTGTCTACCAAATTCACAAACACACTAAACTAGACTTGCCCCGACACAAAAATTAGAATGCACCAATTTTTACACTGGGTGCAGTCAACTTCTGTTACCAAATTGTCAGGTGCGTATGGGGATCAGCAGCTCCGTGCGTCAGAAAGCCCAGTGAGGCGCATCAAGGTCACAAACACATTAGGCGACAATTGCCCCGGCAAGAAAATGAAGTTGTGCCTGTTTTTACGATGAGCGCACAGGCTCTTGTCTACCAAAATAGGGCCCTATGAGTCATATATTGCATCTTTTGTGGTGCTATTATGACTTTTAAATTGGAATCTAGATTTCCAAAAGAGTTGAAGTTCAAATGTTCAATTACCTTCTTTACCTTAAAATCCATCATTCCGTCTGAATTATCATACAGTTACAGAGAGTGCTGGAAGGAATGTAGTCGAAGTACCGGTAAGTAAGTAAATAAGACTGACACACACACACACACACACACGCCCACACCCCCACCCACACCCCCGCACACTCACCCCCGCACACACCCACACACACACACACACACACACCCACACACAGGAAATTACTTCAAAAAGATGCTACAGAATCTGGCATAATGATTTAATAATTTATCCACATATATTGAATGACTACTCTGAAGATAAGTAACGACCCCATGATGCAAAATTACCACTGAATTTTAAAGGCTGAACTCACACTTAACGTTTCAAATTATATTGTGGCAAGCTACTATTGACTTTACTGCATGGTGCATGTGTGTTACTGCCCACTCTCCATACGGAATATAATGTGATTCGGCACTAAATGTAGCTCAAATTTGCAGACAAAGGCTCCACACTTGCCCTTCTACCTGGAATAGCCTGATCCCTCAGGGGAGTAGTGCTTTAAGATGGTCAAACCCATACTTGCGCGCGCGCCGCGCACACACACACACACGCACACACACACACACGCACACTTGCACATTTGGGCACACACACACGCGCGCACGCACACACACAGATGCATGGTAAGTGGTCCCACAGCCTAATGGAGTTTAATTAC
Organism: Filicampus tigris; assembly: GCF_054856515.1. Taxonomy (NCBI): domain Eukaryota; kingdom Metazoa; phylum Chordata; class Actinopteri; order Syngnathiformes; family Syngnathidae; genus Filicampus; species Filicampus tigris. Next base: position 4,632,327 of record NC_141227.1, on the reverse strand, counting down.
TCCCAGCGCATCCATCAGGGGCTCCAGTAGGGGAGTGGAGTATTTTATCACCACTTTTAAGGGTTATTAGTACAAATACACTGTCACCCTGTATTACCATTGCAGAGTTTTAGGGTGCCATGCCCTCACCACATTCATTACAATCTCTCTCAATATCTATCAGAACTGTACGGTCCCTTCTTTTACCTCTTCACTCAGTATCCTCTTCTTGCACTCTCTCTGCCATTAAAAGACCTCACATCAGCTTCTCTTCTTCCCTTCTCTCTCGTTCCTCCGACACACACACTCCCCAAAAAGTTTTGCTCCATCTCTTGTCACACTGACTTGGCTTAGAACTTTGTGAGGGACAAAGCTAGAAAGGGGATCCACAAGGCCCCTGGTCACACCAGTAAAAGGAAGAAAAGGAAGGAAAAGAAAAAAGAACACCTAAGCTAAGTCTTAAACGGCAAAAATGTAACCCAATCTAATCCATCCATTATCCAATCCGCTTATCCTCACAAGGGTCGTGGGCATGCTGGAGCCTATCCTAGCTGTCTTCGGGCAGAAGGCGGGGTACACCCTGAACTGGTTGCCAGCCAATCGCAGACCCAATCTAACCACTTTTGGAAAAGTGATCGGGTTCTACGAATTGACTCATGTAATTTGGCGGTTCCGATAAGTGAAAATAATGAATTTTACTGTGTTTGTATGGGCTCCTGTGCACAATTTTTTTTCTTCTAAAGGAAAATTCAGATTTACAGCTCTACACAGCTCCTCCCCTGATTGTGATGGTAATGCATAGTCATTCACGCGCTGACACGCCACAGTGGAGAAGGCCCGTGTAAGCAGCAGCAGACAGAATACACCCCGTATCTCCAGAACGGTTTGATTTCAACGGGGCGGTTAAAAGGGTATGATGAGTGTGCTGGTATTATTGATTTTGGGGGATATTTTCACACAAGCATGTTATACATTTTAATGAGACACATGGGAACATTTATACATTGTGGGAAAAAGAATGCATAATAGTGTTAGTCTCTTTAAACAACTTATAATACAGGACTGAACAAATGTTAAAAGGTGTTTTCCATGTTAAATTTGAATAGCAACAAAAGTATCATCTGGATTGTCTTGTGATGATTTCTATACATATACAGCAAAACACAGACAAATGAGAAGGTTTGACAGAGATACAGTATGAATTAAATTGTTGGCCATTTCGGTAGGTAGGACTTTGAGCAAATTTTTCATCACATTAACAGTTGATGAATATCAATTAACAGTCGATGGAACACCTATCGTCGTTAAAAAATAAATACATCAAATATGAATAGCCTACATGTTGGAGACAATAAAAATAGAACACTTTGCCTGCTGCTGAGCACATAGACTACATAAAGGTTAATGTTTTGACAGACGACTTGGTTTCTTCTCTATCGGTGTAAATCTCAAGAGGGAGGATTTTTTATACAACGTGAGAATTACGTTGTAAGTCATTCAAATGCTGGCCAATCCTTGACTGACTGGTGAGAATATTATATTTAAACAAATGTCTGGTTCATCAATGTGTCTCGGTCCTTCAACAGAGCTCTATTAATTTAATTAGGTATATATTTGCTTTTAGTGTGTGGGTTGCCAGAACACACACTCTTCAGAGTAGAGTCTATTATTGGATCTAAATAAAAATAAAGACACTTAAGAGCCTACAACGGAGCATCTCTGTCACATTTGGGGAGTTTGTCATGGTGGTGTGTGGATATAAGGTTGACCCAAGCACAAGGAAGGAAGAGTTAAGCAGAATCTTAAACAATTACTAACCACAAAAAACAGCAAACAAGGTACTGGGTAGCATGGATGAAAAAACTAAAACTATAATGTAAAGTATATAACAACCAGAGCCGGACGGACTCCCATTTTGTGGACGGACGGAGAACGAGAAGTCCTAAAAAGGGCGGACTAAGTAAGGACGGAAGTGGGATTTCGGCTGTCCCTCTAGTACTGACTGAACGTGTTGTGTTGGGTTCTTTTAAAAAGCAAGACCACTGCATGTTCTCTTGTACGGAGCCGCCATCATTAATCGCCTGCACAACGCTTAATTAAAAATTAACAAAATTAATTTTAAGAAAGAGTGGGAACCCTGCTTGTCTATTGGCCAAAAAGTTTTACGAAAGGAAATTTATTAGGTAAAGAAAAAGTGTATGCATAATAGCTATTTTACAGTATGAATTTTAGTACATTTCGAGGTAAAAAATGTCACAGACATAGATGCACATTCAAATTGCCGAACAGAGATTTTGTATTTTTTATCAGCATAGCAAAACAGGTTGGTCACTTTAGCCAAATTGGTCACTTTAGCCAATTGACAATACTTGTCAATGTGTAAAGGGGTTTTAACATTCCAACCAGGAGGGAGGAAAACAGAAGATATGGGTATGTTCTTACATTAAACATACTTTTCTCCCCATAGTTCAGTCCGTAAAGTTTAGTAAAGAGATCAGTTAGAGATTAAAAATCAGCTCTGCTTTCTTTTAGCTGTACAACGAAACATGGAGAGAACTCTATTAGGCTCTGAGTTTTGACACTTCCGTTGCAGCTGTTGACCACAGATTTGATGGCTGGGGAAGGTTATGTAGAGGTAAACATAAAGCCTGAATTGGCCAAGTGACACAGTTATAATGCTTACTCACCGTTTATGTCCATGAACCCCACCTGGAAAAATTGCCCTTGAGTGCATCACCATTATAAACCAAGCCTCCAGATTATGCAGGCGGGGCTCCTACCCTGCTGCAAAAATCGGCGTTGTAATTTAAGTTTGAGGTTTATATATAGCGGCAAATTCCATCCTAAAGAGATTACAAAGTGAAACACTAAAATCCTGCTGCCAAACCCGCCTCAAAGCCCTGCAGGTAATGAGATTTTTTTCTTGAAATCGTAACTTTGTGTATATGGTCTTCATATGCATGCATCAGCATTTAAATGAGAGCACATACACAAAAATACATACAGATCATTAAAAGACAACCTACTACATCATATGAGCACCATATGTTGCACGTGCTAGCCCATCCCTAATACGTGCACGGCACGCACCCATTAGTAACACACATCCTCTTGTCATTTTTTTTTTTTTTAATTTCGTACTTAAACCACAATCTAACCAGGTGGCTGTTTATCCTTCTTTAATTACAACTTTTCTCCCCCCAAGGATCATAAAATAAAAATCTATACTCGCATTCCCTGGGCGCTCATTATCCAGTTTCACATATACAAAAGTGAAATAAAACGGCAGTGTAATGAACATTGGAATTTGACCCTATACTGTTTGGGCCATTCAAAAGGTCAGGGAAATTAATTGTGCCTTCTGTTGCTGTGGAAGAATGGAGAAAAAAAGAGCAATCAAATGAAGAGGAGAGTAAAGGTTATGTGCGGGGTAAGACATCATGTGTATCTTAAACCTTTTTACTTAGTTTATGAAGGAGCATAGTTGATTTGTTTTCGTCTTACTCACATCAGTGAATATAACGGAAAATTTGAACTTGTACCATCATATATTTGTGCATTTGTTTGTGTATGTGTGTGTGTGTGGTGGGGGGGGGGGGGGGGGGTTAGGGTGAAGCACCTCCAGCCCTTGCTGTCATTTTGAGAACAAAAGCATCTCGCACTACATACCAGTCCAAGTTGGGTTGTGCCCTGTTATTTATGGAAAACGAGGAGTGTATGGATTAAAGAGATGATGCCAAGAGTAAGAACAGCAACAACAAAAAAAAAAGCCATGATTCATTTCCCAAACCAGGGAAAAGCCAAAGGACAAGCAAATCAATGGCAGTTTGGATGATATCTGGCCTTAAGCATTGACAGGCCCTGGAGTGGTTGGCATGAATGTAAATGCAAAAAGTGCAGTTTTCTTTACAGGCAGCTAAGCTTCAACATGTGTTACTTTGGCATAATAAACATTTCACAATATATATAGCTAAAGCAGTATTTGATGTGCTTTCACAAGCAGCGGTAGAATCAGTGTGCTAAATACATATATTTTCCCTTTTCAGTTGAAAGGATTAAGCTGAAGAGGTTATGTTAGTAATTTTCAGAGACAACAGAGGGATCCATCAAATTCAAAACTAGCCAAAACAATCAAATAATGCAGTGGATAAATGATGTCACACTATAAAATCTATGGCTTATTGCCTGGGCATAGGGCCAATTCACATTACCACAGTAGACTACACTGGTTATGGAAAACAGCAGGAATGCTTCTAACGTGAGCTCGTCATCAGTATACAACAACTACCGCTACTGTTTTACAATGTAAATCTGATACGTTAAGCGTTCGGGTGCTTGCAGCATGCGGCCACATGTGAGGAGCAAGAGGAAGAGGAGGAGAAGGAGGAAGCGCAGAAAGGAGCCGATCCCTGGCTGACTGCCACTCATCTGGGCACCTTCTCTAAGCAGGGCAGAAAATCAGACACGCCAGGAAAGAATTAAAGGAGAAAAGAGAGGGAGAGAAAAAGAAAAATGATTTTTTTTTTTTTTTTTATAAATAGCAGGGCTTGCCAGAAGGCAGAGGAAATGAGAGCAAGTGAGCGCTGGAAAAGAAGGGCTTGAGCTTGACACGGGGCTTAAAATTGAGAGGGGGCGGAAAGAAGGGACCTACTGCGTGAAAATGTCTCCAACCAAAGCAAGGATTAGTGTTCCAACCTCCTCCACCGCCAAGATCCGCCAGTACAACTAATCACCTTCCCAGCTTCTCTCTCTCACTCTTTCTACTACCTTTCTCTTTTCTCATGTCCCTTTTTTTCCACTCTTTTCATTCCCCTCTTCTTTTGCTTCCACTCTCCTCCACTCTTGAAAGTATCATTTTGCCACTCTCATCGCCATTACGCCCCAAATTAAAGCAGAATGTTCTGCCAGGCCTGATTAGCTGTGAACACCTGAGGTTTTACAGAAATGTTATTTGTCAGTCTTGTGAACATATACACGGTCGGCAAACGAACACAACTTCAAATGGTATCTACGTATGAGATGAATAAGGGAAGAAACAGAGAAAAAAAATCTGAAAAGTACGCCAACCGCTCTTCTCTGTCCCCTCTTGTGTTTTCGGCATGTCACTGTCACTCTATCCCTCCTTCTATGATCCCACCGCCCCACCTACTCCACCTGTCAGACACCAGCCCTCCTCTCCTCTCTCCTTTCTCCTCCCTCACTCGCTTGTCTTCCTCCTTTTTTAGGCTGCCGTAGATTTCCTCTCTCGTGACAAGGCTTCTCACAAATATGGCGGCAGCATAAACATAAACAAGTCAAATTGATCACACAATAAGCCAGACGGTGGATTTTGGAGAAAAGTGAAGGGGGGGGGGGGGTTCTGAAACAGACAGGAACGATTAAGCTTCTTTCTCTCTTTTCCCCAAGCTTGATCTTTCTTATTCCGTTTGTGCTGGAGTGAGGTGGGAGGTGTGGGGGCGGGGGTTGTGTGTGTGTGTGTGTGTGTGTGTGTGTCGGGGGGAGTTGCAGAACCATCCTGGAAGAAAGCGACACTTCATAAGCAGATGCCTGGCATACGATTGCAGTCGGGGGAGTGTGTGAATTCATTCTCCTCCGCTATAAATACACGTCGCGTCTGTGTATAGGTGCAAGCACAAAATGTAATTAGGCAGTGAGGCAGAAAAGCAAGCTAGCTTTCTCAGTGTTTGCATATTTTGTCCACAAATAATGGAGTACAAAGGCAATGAGAAGAAAAATCTCTCTTGAATATTCATTTACAAAATAACGGTTTGCTGATAAGGCCAAGGCATGTGATAATCAATTAGCTAAATGTTCTACAAAAACCTGGCATGAGGTTGGGAGGGGTAGGGGGGGGACAATCATGATAAATATGCACACACACATTTCCATCTTACAAGAAGCAAAATGACAAATTCAGCAGAAGTCAGCGCTGAATAACCATTAGCCGAGATGGAATATCACAAAGAACACAACGGAAGTAGAATATGAACTTGTAAAGACAGTTTTGTTTCAAGTGTTTGTATGATAAGAGTTTGTTTAACATACTGTGTAGCTAAATGCACCTGCTGTTGTCTGCATGCGTGGGATGAGAAATGTTGTAGTGAAAGATAGAGAGTTCGGGTGAGTGCGTGTGTGTGTATTCATGAGACAGTTGGGGAGGTCAAAGGCACAGATTAGCATCAAGCCAGTTTAACTAGGAATAGTAGTTTTAGGAAACATTTTTTGTGCTCCTTTTGCGAAACAAATTGAAGGGAATCACTCAACCAGATGTTGACTATTTCTATGGGTGTGACTAATTATGTTTTATTATTGACGGAGGATAAATGAATAAAAGACAACATTGAATGAAGCTAACCATTTCAGTCAAGCTGAGAGTGACAGTTCACGAAAAGTGATTTAATAAGTAGGCCACTTTTACATTTGGTGCCTAAATTAAATAAGAGACTGTTCATCAATCAGTAGACATTGTTTTTCAAAATGGTCACACATTCATTTCTTGTCAATCACATAATGTATTTTTTGAATAGCTGGTGCAGCCCTAAAATCCGGCGTGCAGCTGTGTGGAAATATGCATGTAATTCCTTTTTGAAGGCCTATTAAGGTGCATGTCCAGTGTAATTAAATGGTATTACCAGCAGCGCTAGAGTATTATACATTGCCGTTCGTACTGCTACTCTGGTACTGCATGTGAAACCAATTAGGATACATGCAATTAGGGCTTGTTTCTATTAATAACAGCTAACAAATACTCATGTAAGTTATGCACAGCTGGTGTCAATATGAAGAATAAACGTTGCCACAGAGGCTTTCTCTCCTCTCCCAAAGGCCTCGTGTTGCCATATTGCCATGCGTGACATGCCGTCCTCTGCTGGCCAGAGAGTGAAATACAGCTGACCCTGTCTCAATGACTTCCTGCAGCCGTCCGTCCGGGCTGAGAACAAAGAGGCAGTGCTGTGCCAAAGAGGACTATCACTCTCTCTCCTCCAGGGAGGACAAGGGAAAGGCATCCAAGGGGTGGGGAAAGGAGGGGTTTGGGGTCCACCAAGTAGAGTAATGCAGATGCGCTCTGCAGTCGACTCACTGGCGAACCTGGGCATCGCGCTTCATTGTGCGCCTCTGGGTGTATGTGTGTGAGAGTGTGAAATAAGAGGGGAGAGGATATTGGGCGGGTGGTGGTTGTTGGCACCGAGGGGTGGGCTGGTAAGACATCTGTCATCATATCATCAATGCTGTCACATCATTGAACAAATGGGCTGTGAGATTTTTACAACCTAAAATACAAGCGATGGCAAAAGGTGTCGTTACGTCTGATCTATTATGGCGGGTTTGTGCCTTTTTCAATAAAGCACAAAGCTCTGACCATCAAGTCGACTCATGAAAATGTTGGAATGGGAAATGGTTTTTGAGTGAGCGCACAGATGCAAATCTGACAACTCGAAAGATATAAAAAGGCGCCTCAAGCTTTTGTATGTGAACGACCTTGTCTGAGGCCCAAAGTCACTTTCGGGTGTGTAGAACCACCACTTTTGGACGGGGATGAGGGCTTAGACGTATTATGTTTAATTTCTCCCATCACACTTTTATTTTTGAAACGGGTCACCACACTGAGGCAAGGTGTTCCTTAATGAAACCTTGACTGTGAAGAAATTCATCCCCTGCTTTGCTACCTGGTGCCTATGTGACAAGACGACCCGCTTTGTTGCCAAGAGAATGAAGGGGAGCTTTGAACTGCTGACTGACAGCGCAGGGAAGCCGTTCCAGGCGTAAATGTAAATTATTGTTACTTACACGTTTAACCCAGCACCTACAACCCCCCCACATTCTTTCTCTCCTCACCCTGTTCCTCATTGAGTTTGCACTGTTTTGTGGAAGGGCTATTGAGGGGTGGGGGGGGGGGACATAACTGACATCATGTTGCCCTCTTTTGGCAGGTATTTGCAACTGCACTTCACTGTCCTCTCACCTCTATTGCAACAGCTCATCCATTCTCAACTGCAGCGACAAGACATATGATGAAATGGAGTGATAATGAAGATGAATTTAGAAAAAAAGACAAGCTGGTGAAGTAAATTTTTGTGAGAAGCAAAACTTTTTTCCACTTCAAATGCAAAAGCATATAGCCAACTGAGAACACAAATCAAGTGTTGTACTACATATAGCATAACACAGCTAACACAAAAATCCAAGTCCAAAAATGAAAACGAGATTAGAAATGATCATGTCTCAGAATTTTCTTGAAACCACAATTGCCCCATGAAATGGAGGCCATACCACACATGCACAGCTCATTCATTAAAATTGTCCATGCAGTTTCAATATTACACAACTTTATATAAAGTTGTCAGCGTGTTGTTGTGTTTAAAACACTAACAGCCATGATGGGACCAAATCTAAAGTGGAAAAAGGCCTAATTTTGTTGTGGTTTGTGGGAAAATTTGACACCTGAATGTATTCATAATTTACATAGTCTTATTCATCATCAGACAAAGAGAATGAACATTGAGCTGTGCGCCAAAGCACATCAGGAAATAGCATGAGCGCGTTCCATATAGGGCACCTTATGAGAAAACAGGTGCAAACAGATAACGGAGATTAATCATTGACCACAGATTGGATTTAAAGTATAAAATTACATTAAATGGAGATTGAGGCTTGTATTCGGCAGTTGATCTTATTTTACATGCAGCCACTCCAGGGCCGAGCTAGCTGGCAGCGCCTGTCGTCAGGCAACACTCCAAGCTTTTTCCACAAGATGCATCTCGACGGAATCAATAGGGCCCTCACAGCACATCATTAGACATAAGTATTATAATTACTTGTGTTATTAATTTTGCCTTAATACCAGGGATAATATGATATGTAATTCAGCCCTGTTGAGGGAAGCGTAAACAAGATAATCACAAATGCATCTCTTATGAAAATCAATATTGAAATGGATATTCCAATAATGCCAAAGCACGGCCCCTCTATTTTATTGCCATGCATATCCAACAATCATTTTCTGCATTCATTTGGAAAAAAATATAGTAATATGACCACCATATTTCACATTGGTGCCCGAGTCTGAGGCAAAACAATATGGATTTGTGTTTCCTTGCAAACAATTTTAATAAAAAGCAATTGATTGGGCATCGAGTAGCTAGCCTGTAGGCGTGAAGCACTAGACCCCAGTGGGTCCAGATCATTAAAGTCCTCAACTGCTGGCACAAATGTGTTCAATAAGAGTCTGGAACTCATGCTTCAGGGTTTGATTGGGATACAGCCGTGTCAAGCTGTTTGTGGCTGCTTCACAGACCGCAAACGACTCAAGTGTTCTGAAACCAGACAGCCCATTTTGCTGAAACATGATAGCCATATGTGATTGGAAAGAGAAATAGCACAATTCGATCTCGTCTTAAATGTGGCTAAATGACAAGTAAATGGAAATACGGAGCAGTCTGCCCAGACATTGTTGGCAAATATCACATGACAAGAATAATGTGACACTCATTACATTTCAACATGATATCTATGACTAAAGTCTATCATAAACACAAAGTCAACCACGCTCTGCTTTTCGACACCACTGGTGCATCTACTCTCGTATGCGCATGTAGGTAGATTCATGCTCAGACTTTCTGGAGTCAAGAATCAAAGCTTTGCTGCTGTGACACAGTTTTTAATTACCAGGTACTTTATTTATGCTTAGGATTTCAATTTCTCCCCACAAAGCTGGTAATGATATTCAAAACGCCTGCTGGCAAATGTGAATCCTTATTGTCTGCCGTCTTTCCTTCCCGCTAAAATATGAATACCTAGTTTTATATGGCTTATTTGTCCTCCAGTCACTTTGTAAAATCTTTATTCTGCGGCACATATATTTTTAAATGTGAGCTGCGCTGGAAGGAATGGCAATAAAGGTTTTTCTTTTTTGGTTTGTGAAGAGGATCAATGTAGAATGTATTATCGTGCACTGCAGAGACTGACTTCAATAATAAAAGAATTGATCCTTTAAAGTGAAGCTTATTCTGGACCAGCACGGTAAAGGAGGACGGTCCATTTCAATACTGCACAGATGAAGAATCACAGCAGGCTATTTCACCGACCCAAAACTTGCACATTATCTCAAACCGATGTTAGATTCAGAAGACAATTACATTGTGGAATTGCACACATTCGAGAGGAGCATAATTCAACAAAAAAAAAGCCAATGGGATAGCAAGCTCATGTGGCATGTATAGACACAGAAGACAAAAGAGACCTGTAGGAAGAGTCAAAGACAGATCGTGCTCTCGGTTCACTTAATAGATTTACATGACCTGGCTGATATGATTTTGTCATTGTCCGAAATAGAAGATGCTAATGTTCCCTAATGAAGCATGAGGCAACAATAACAAGAAAATGGTCATTAACAGGTACCTAACAAGCTCACTTCAAGTCTTAATACTTTCAAGTGGAGTTGTGTTGTATGCTTGTAGTACTCTCTTTAAATGTGACATGATTGAAGAAGTTATCTACAGAGCTGGGCATGTTACTAAAAATTGAGCATCCGTTATTCGTCATCCGTCTGCAGCGTGGGTACCCTTCCGCCGTCCGTCATTCACATTTTTTTCCGGGGGGGAAAATAGTATCCGTCTATAGGCTGACTTTAAATTTTAAACGGCCGTCCGTTGACGAGTCCAACTAAACTTTCACATTTTATTTCCTGGGGACGCAAATGGCACCAATTTGTTGAATGGCCTGTACGTATAAGCGTAGAATGAGGGCTTCCTCTGTTTGAGTGCATTTGATTTACGTAATGGTAAACAATACATTTACATGGTTATTTATTGGCATGTGCAGGCTAAAATGATGAGTCCATGCGGCTACGTAGTTGGTGAGTACGTACGTGAATTTTCTAAGAACGGCTTGCTTGTCACCAAATCATTTATACTGATTAAACTTCTATTCTTTTGGACGCATCTAATGCCGTTCAGTGAGGCGGCTTTATATCAGCCAAGGCAAACTTAAAATTAACTTTTGTCTTACCCTGTTTTCACATCATTTGTGTCTCGTTGTTGCTCCAAACAATTTACTTTGTGCAGCAGCACAGAGGGAGAACACTGCGCATGTTGCCACCGTTACCGCAGTCCGCCCCCTAAAAACAAAACTAAACATTGTGTCACATAAAATTAAGCTATTACTGCACAATTTGACAAGATATTCATAGGTTTTGGCTTATTTTGTCACTTTGTGTATACAATTTCAGAAAATGAAGAAAACAATCTTTTTTCCCCGATCAGCTGAAAACCACCTGACCGCCAAATTTCCGATCACGTGATCGGGACGTCCCTGACACAAAATGATTAATTTCATTAGTTTGCTGACCTGGAAGGAATTAATCAGAGAAATCAGGAGGAATTAACAAATTATTATTATTATTTTTGTGTGTGTGTTTTTCCGCAACTAAGAGGCAATGGTCGTACATTTAACATATTTTTTTTCCAATCAAAACTCAACATCCCAAATGTTTCAGAATAACAAAAATTAATAAATAGTCTCACAGCTGCTGCAATTTAGTTTTCTGACCAAACAACCGTTGCACTCTGTCAGAGTAAATTTAATGACAGTTGAACAATCTGGGACTGTACCAGCTTGCTTTTAGCCACGCAAAATGTACAAATATACCTTTCAGTCCTTTAATTAGACCAGTGGGGTAGATTAATGTAAATTGTACCTTGGAGAACAGAAACTGACTCCAACGTATGCGTATTTCTGACATTGCATGTTTCTTTAACTCATTCACTGCCATTGACGAATTTGCTTGTCTTTTCACAGTCCAGCCATTTAATTCAAGGAATTTATTTGTATTTTTTTCCAATTTTTTCAAACGTGAGGGTAAAAGAGGGTATGAAAATGCCTGGCAGTGAATTAGTTAATGTTAAAAATGTATCTAATATATTATACAGTTGTGGCGCCTTTCAAAGTTTTGTTTATTGTGTAACGCCAATACACATCAACACACACACCAAACCCAACTTCTCCATCTAGGGCCCCCGGTCATCTATTGGATGAGGTGTGGGTGGCCAGGGTAGACACATGATACCTGTAATCCCATCAACTCTTGTCAGTCAGCAGTCTGGATAGAAACCTTTCTATGAGACCTGTAATCCATGGCTAAAACCTCACACACTGTTTTCCCTCTTATCTGGAAACACACATGTGCACAGATGAGCACATGCATGGATAAACGCACACGGACACACACGACTAAACATTCTTGGAAACACTTGATGGATGCTTCACTCAATTTTCATAAATCAAACTTATACAATAATTGAAGAATGCATAATGTTGTTAATGTGTGCCAGGCAACCAGGTCGTCGCTGTCCTGTGAAAAACACGTATGTCCAATTTTGGATTTTGAAAACATTTTCACATTAATGTGATGTCTGTAATGCAGAAACACCATTCACGTAAAAATAAGAAAAATGAAAATAATGGACAAAAGTGTTTTTCACAGGACAGCGACGATATTTAACATGGGTTTCAATTTAAGGTTAAGATGAAGTTCAAAATTGACAATAGTGAGACAGTTGAAACAAAAACGGAGTTTTATGTTTCAATTCATCCCTAATTCACTCTAATTTTGGGGGAAAAAAAGACAGAGAGAGTTCTAGAGTCTGGAGTGTTTGACGGAAACACTAGAATATTATATATGTGTCTTACTCAATAGAGTGCATAGACTTCTATAAGGCAAGGCTCAATGTGTGTCAAGTTGTCTATTTAATTTAATATGGTACAAGTAGGAATACAAAAGCAATCACCTCAAGTTGATACAATTTCAGTATGTTTTTGGTTATAAAAATACTATTACTGTCAAAAGATAAGGGTGCCAACTCAAAATGTTGCAGGAAAACAAGAGCAAGGTATGTGTATGCACAAATGACAAAATCTATGCAATCAATCAATAGTCTTGAGAACAACATGTGCCATTTTCATTCAGATACATGCAAAATACCATCACCAAAAAAAGGACTGCGAGGGATAAAGGCTTCTTGGACACTCCCGTTCTTTTCAAAAGCCAGCGAGAAACGGGGGGGGGGGGGGGGGCGAGAGAGAGAAAGAGAGAGAGCGAGAGGGAGAGAGAGAGAAAGAGAGAGAGAGAGAGAGACGAAGGGTGCAGGACCCACACAGTGTAGTTCCAGCCAATTGCATTCCAGAGAAGTGACCATGGCCAGTGATAAACAAAGCACCATAGATCATCCCTCACGCAGACGGAGCCCCGCAGTGGAGACAGAAGACGTGAGAGCGGTCAGACGTAGACGCAGAGCAGGAGAGGCAGACCAAGACAGACGACAACAGAGAGCTCACCGCCTATATGCATCTGATTCTCTTCTTCTATCCTCTCTTGCTAACATTTTGCTGCAGCTTTTTAACCGGAATGCCATGAAAGCCAGTCATGCTGCATGCTTGTAGATTTTCTTCCCAAAGAGTGAGCCACAGCGAAAGGCTGAGAAAGAAGAGGGAGGGGACAAATACTGCTGCTTCCCCTACGGCTACATTTCAACGCGTCCTATAAAATAAATCCTTTGAATGTTCCAATTTCCCTAAGAGAACAAAGGAAAAAAAGCAACTTACCCAATACGCGATACAACATTCAGGATCATTAGAGCCCAGTGTGCACCACAACAGCTGATATATTCCTCCAAAACAGATGTGCAAGAAGGGGCTGTGAGGTTCTCCCTCTTTTGTTTGTGAGCTGAATAGCTAGGTTCCTCTGTTTGCATCAGCTGGCTGTTTGTTGCAGCTTTGAAGCAGGTGGATGACAAAAACATCAATCTAGGCACATTGTGTGTGGCAAGCATGCATTGAGGCACATCTCTCACTGGCTCTGTATACAGTACATTCACACATTTCAATCCTCCGTTTACACATTTAGGGTGGAATATGAGCTAAAAGTGTAGTGAAGGTGAGCTGTAGTAAAAATGTCATATTGCTATGGTTAAACAATTTGCCACAGGCAGGGCACATTTGATACATATAGAAGGATATTAGATGGTGAATTTAAGATGTTAGCTGAAGCATAAGATGACTGTCGGGTTTTGTCAACCTAATTTAAGCATCTTATTGCATAAATTGTTTGATGCATACAAAGATTATCTTAATTATAAAAATAAATCCTGGATTCTTTGGATCTGAGCTGATATCATGCAAAGAGCAAACAGCAGTAAACCTTATTCTCATATATATTTTTTGCACTCATCTGACTTTTATGTAAGTAAATCTTTATTTTTAAGGCCATGATAGTCGGGAACTTTTCTATACTTGAAATATTAAAGTGAAATGGCTCGGCCCAGACTTGAGGGGTTTTCCTAAGTAAGCCCAAAGGCTGATGGCCGGACCTGTTTCATTTGTCATTATGACGCTACTACTAGCTGAGGCTCGAAATAAGTGACATTGCTGTTTGCGAGTCCAAATTTGCATTTGGAAATTTGCATTTGGAAAAACATATTCAATCGCAAAACTGAGAATCAAGGATTTTTTTACGAAGTGCCGAGACGGTCCCAAAAGCTTTGCTGGGCTGGACACACGCACGTTGAAACTTGTCACCTACATGTGGGTAGTCAGAGATCCAGGCAAGCTCGGTGCTACTTATGCTGCACCAGCTTAGCTAGCATTGAGCTACGGCTGGCTATTAGTGCGGCTAAACATGTTGAGTCGCACCTAAGTCCATTCAGCATTGATCGTGAATGAGACACGATCTATGTCCTCAGTGCATGATTACCGTTCGGCATTTTTGCCAGAATGCCACTGGGTATGCACATGTGCAAGTCAATACCCTGTGACCATGCGCAAGTCAATACCCTGTGACATTATGGGAAAACAATGCCAAACGGAAATCATGCATTGTAGACATAATAATAAAACCACAAAAATTACCAATAAACAATGTTTACTTACTTAACTTTAGCACGTATTGGTATAATGTAGACCAAATGCTAAAAAATCGCTTTTTTACATTTGCGCATGCACAAGTCAACACCCCGTGACATTGTGGAAATAAATGCCGAAAAAAAATCATGTACTGCAGACATAATAATATAACCATGAAAATTGCGAATAAACAATGTCATGTCATGTCATGTCATTTTCCAAACCGCTTATCCTATACAGGGTCGCGGGGAGTTGCTGGAGCCTATCCCAGCCGTCAACGGGCGAAGGCAGACTACACCCCGGACTGGTCGCCAGCCAGTCGCAGGGCGAATAAACAATGTTTACTTACTTAATTTTAGAATTGTATTCTAAAGTATTATCACAATTAGAATTCTATTGAAAATGTACTGGTAATTTGGTCTGTGATTGGCTGGCAACCAATTCGGGGTGTCTCCCGCCGACAGCCTGAAGACAGCTTGGATAGGCTCCATCACTCTCCGCGACCCTTGTGAGGATAAGCGGTGTAGATAATGGATGGATGGATGGTAATTTGGTATAATGTAGACCAAATGTTAAAAAACCTTTTTTTTTTACTTTCGCAAGTCAATCCCCCATGACAGTGTGGGAAAAAATGCCAAACGACAACCATGCATTACAGACATAATGATAAAACCATTAAAAACATATGGATAAACAATGTGCACTGTACTTAACTTTAGAATGGATTGGTATAATGTAGGCCAAATGTCCCAAAAAAAAAAAAAAAAAAAAAAAAACCGAGAGATGGGGTACACCACAATTGTCAAACTCTGGTCCTCGAGGCCCCTATCCATCTTGTTTTGGATGTTTCCTTCCTCCAACACCTTCCTGAGTCTAATGATCAGCTCATCAGTACGCTCTGCAGGAGCCTGATAACAATCCTGATCATTTCAATCAGGTGTGTTGAAGAAGAGAAACATTTAAAAGATGCAGGACACTGGCCCCCGAGGACCGGAGTTTGACATCTATGGGGTACACCATGGAATTATCGCCAGTCACTCACATGGCAGGTATAGAGAAAACATAAACTACAAACTACAAACAAACTAAAATCCGGACAGTTAAGAGTCTTCAATTAACCAAACATGCATATTTGTTTTAATGTGCTGGAGAACCCATTGATTTCCTTGAGTGTTTAAAAAGTTGCAGATTGCAATGAGTTAAATGCTTCCTCCAAGAGGTATGCTCAATTTGTAATCTAATACGACAGATTTGTATCTAGTCACTACTGTGTAGTGTTCTTTTTTCTTTTTTTTTTATTGTTATTTTTGTTTGAAAAGCCAAACTACAGGTACTTAGGACAACGTGAAAGTCGAATACCGTAATCCAATTTTACAAGGTTTCCCTTAAGTTCCTGAACGCACCTCGATGACGTTTTCTTGTTTAGATGATCATGGCGGGAGACAGAGGTTACTTCCTTAAAAGCAGTCTGTCTATGAGAGTGAAAACAAAGCGTGTTACTCGTGAATTATA
This sequence comes from Filicampus tigris, assembly GCF_054856515.1. Classification (NCBI taxonomy): domain Eukaryota; kingdom Metazoa; phylum Chordata; class Actinopteri; order Syngnathiformes; family Syngnathidae; genus Filicampus; species Filicampus tigris. The sequence continues at coordinate 4,615,941 of NC_141227.1, read as the reverse complement.
TTTTATTTAAAAATAATCAAAAGTATTAGTTGTTTAAAGTTTAGTCCAGGCAACATAAAAAGCAGGCGCTAGGCATTCGTGCCATTGCTAGCATTACCGAAAGAACTTCCCTCGAAGTTTGACAGATGTTTTGAAATTAGCTTGATGGCGTCTATGTTGGTAAAAGACAACCCAATTCTCTTACCCCTCAACGTGGAGAAAACGGTCTATGATGGATTCATCACTGTCCAGGTACGTGAATGTCAGCAGAGTGTTCGAGTGACGATAGAGCAGAAGTACCCACAATCATTTTGGACCTCCGCTCGCCTCACACAGCTTAACCTACGTCAATATTTGCCAGTTCAACCTGACATTTGTGAGGGCATCTTACGTGCAGCCCCTTTTGTGTCATATAAATTTTGGTATTTTACTATTCTCCCATCAGTTTCTCATTGGTTCTGGTCTATTTTGTTCAAATTTGTTTTAAAACAACAATGCACATCGGCTCTAATTAGTATCCTGTAGGTGCAGGTTTGACCCCCAGTTTCCTCTTTGGATCGTTTACTTTCGTCCAAGTATACTGGAGCTTACTGTAGCTACACCATTATTTAAACGTCAATTAGGCTACTTTGTAAAGTCGGTGAAAAGCATGTTGTCTCATTGAGGACATAGCCAGTTCTTACCTTGAATGTGTCTTCGATTCTAGACTGCAATCACAGACTGATTTATTTTAATTCATTTCTTTTGGTCCTCACGCGATGTCCTTTCCTAGTTATTGCCACTGTGTATTTTCTCATTATTCTAGTCATCAAACTGATCAATCAATTATATCATGTCCAATTAATGATGCACTGAAACTATTAAACAATTTAAAGTGACAATGTGTAGAATGTTTAGATTTTTCAATGTTTATTCATTTTAGAAACCCACTATTCATTTCAATAATATGCAAACAATATGCTCCATCACATCTACGTACATCTTTTTATATAATCATAGGTCTAGTAATCGCTAATTATATTACATAGGGCGCGCCTCCCCTACAGGAGGCTGCCATGTTTCGCTGCCATCTTTCTGCTACGGATACCCGAAGGAGACAAAATTAGCTAACGTAGTTCGTCACTTGAGGGGATAATACAAGTCGTTTTTAATGACATTTTGTTTGCACCTCTGCTGAGAAAATTGGTGGTAGGCTTGCGACTTGTGGTCTCTCTGAGGTGCCGTAGTGTGTGTGCTTCAAAATACATGTACGTCAAACTTAAGTTGTTGCATTCTATTAGTTCAACACTAGATGGCACTGAATTCTACACAATGTCGCTTTAAAATGGGACTTCACTTTAAGTGGCTCATACTGGTATTTACTAAAAGCTGCAAGCTGCAGTTTCAAATTTATTTGGATTTGTTTTTCTAAGTGAGCGACAAATGATAACCTTAAAATAATCCAAAGGAATTTAAATTAGCACCTGTTAACCAAGGTAAATATACATTCCAAAGCTCATGATTTGAAAATACAGATACCATGTTGCTTGTATAAGCAGCATATTTGCAGTCTCATATTATTATTTGTTTAAAATGTAAACATGTAACCTAGCGTTCTTTTTTTATTTTTATTTTTTTAAAGGAGAAAGACCTGAGACTGAGAATACATCTACCACCAGATCGTCAACTCAAAAAGGCCAGGTATGAATGGTCATGGATGTATCATTGATATAATTGAACATGGTGCTTTTAAAAATAATACATTAATTGGACACAATCAATTTGAATTGGGTGTAGTAAGGGGACAAGTCTTAAGCTGAGTACACACATAAAGATTTGTGTACCCAGCCTAAGACTTGTTTTTGTCCCGATTTTGCTCCTTCCAGACCAAGGGTGGCAAACGCCCGACAATCTTATGTCTTCTAAGATTGTTTTATAAGATTATCCTTATGCTATGAAACCGAGTTTCACTTCCTCCTCCTCTGCCGTCAATGCACACTGATTTGCGGCATGAGGGTTTCAGCATTTCCTCATACTTTGCGGCCGTCGACTGACTCGTTATTCTTTTTGAGGCAGTATTAATACTCGATAATGTAAAATTACACATTGTGTAAAAAAGATTGACGATATTGATGAAGATATATATCGCTCACCCCTAGTGTTGGGGCGGGGGTTAGTTCTCCTGAGCTAGTTGACTCTGCAAACTGTGACATGACGGAATGTGGCCAATCAAAGAAATTCTCTGAATGACGAACGAGGAAGCGTCACTTAATAAACCAACTGATGTACATCCATCCATTGTCTGAACCGCTTATCTTAAAGTAATAATTATATGTGTATATTATAGATGGTTGATTTTGTTAACTACATGTTGATTATTATGTAACTACTGCTCCCTTGACGGTTATGTTGATTTTTGTTGAAAACTAATTGTTTGATTGATGTCATTTTTGTATGTTCTTCTACGCTGTTCAAATGAAGAGTTCAAAAAGTGTTTGTGAAGTCACATGTGATCATGCGAGAGCTCTTCCTCGGAGGACTGCATTCTTGACCGGTGGTGGAAGAGAATGTTTTTGTGTAGGGAGATGTGTTGAGATTGTCTGAGCACAGTGCCCACCATATGACCACAACTGTTAAATGCACAAGTTTTTGTATTTACATGTGGGATATGCCAAAGTTTAAAAAAACAATTAACATTCGAAAAATTCTAGTGTGTGTAAGGGGCCTAAACAGCCGCCAAACATGGACTGTTTTGTTTTTGTTTGTTTTTTTTACCCATTCTTAGCTGAAGCTGTAAATATTTACCGGTATCCCGTTATTGTTATAGGTTGCATTGCTGTTGGAAGTTAAAACACCTGCTACATGGCTATGAACACATTGTAAAGCAGGTAATATATGCTTACACTACAGCAGTGTTTCCCAACCTGTATTGGGCCAAGGCACATATTTTACATTAGCAAACTCACGGCAAACCACCAAATAAAAATGTCACGAAAAGCATACACTGAAAAAATGATGATATCTTCTCAATATACTCACAAATCTACTTAGCATAAAATCTTTGTATGAATGACAACAGGTTAACAGTTCTGCCATATAGTGGAAGAGCATTTATTTATTTTTCGCCTGTCACTGTACATCAATGGCATAGATAGATGGACAAAGTTGCATTATTTGCAGTTGAATAACTGCACTTACATTTTGGACCAATCAAGTGATGGTGGATAATTTCCCATGACACACCTGATTATCTCGCATGGCACACTAATAATGCACAGTGGTTAGGAATCACTGCATTACAGTATGCAGATACTATACTGATAAAAATATTTGATTGATTGTTTTTGTCTGAGTCATTTCACATCTTTTGTGTTGACTGTGTCATACCTGGCATTGTTCCTGTGCACCCATCAGGCACACTTCACTCAGAAGCAGAGAAAAAATATTTTTCACTGTTTAATTAACACCGCCTGGAAAATGTCCCTATTTGTTATGTGGACCCTCAGGGTTATTTGCATGAGATTGATATTTCACCTCGGGCTGCAAAGTTCATTATTTTCGCAGCCTTTAAGCTATCATTAATTATTAAAGGAGGTGGCAGCCTCCATTAATCACAAACATGTTTGATTTGAATGCCGGGCTTGAGGAAAAAAAAAAAATAGTGTCACTTTATTATCTTGCCATTCAAGGATGTCTCTTCCCTCTCTTGCAGAGACTACATCAGTCGACTGATCTTGTCAGTTTTATTCTGGAACTGAAGACTGTCTTGGTAAGCAGGGCAATGATGTATTGGTTTACATTGCTTTGTTGACAATGTTGGTTTATGAAAAAAGTTCATGCGGGTCTCACACTATTGATAACATCGATTTGGAGGCAAGGACATACACGGACATTATACAGTATTCTGTTGAATTAATCAATAGTGTAATGACCTGTGTATTGTTTACATACATGCTGGCACTGACTCAGGTTTACCATACAGTGGTACCTCTACTTACGAAATTAATTGGTTCTGGAAGAAATTTCTTAAGTAGAAAATTTTGTTAGTAGAGACGAGTTTTCCATGTGAATGGCCTAATCCGTTCGAAGCCCCCCAATATTCAGATATAAATATTTTATAATGCATCAAAACATTTAACAAACACATGTTACAATTAGATTATTGCACAATAAATGAGAGTTGTGCATAATGTAAAAAACAAAGACTAGAATAAAAATGATGGTCATTTACCTTTTAATTGCTGTCCTCATCGCTTTCGCGAATGACGAGGACGCTGCATAGACATATCTATCTATCTATCTACCTGTCTATCTACACACCTAGACACATACGCTAGAGGTCCCTCTTAGCCAATGGGATGCCAGGAAGATGCTCGGTAATAGCCACTGGCATAGCAGCTATGAGTATGTTGCGTTCAGTAAACTGGAGCTGCGAGTAGCAGCCCATACTGTATTTTTTCCTTTCGTATCCTGAAATTTCTTTCGTAACAAGAGGCAATATTTTCCTGTTGAGGCGTTTCGTGACTTGAAAATTTCATATGAAGATACGTTCGTAAGTAGAGGTACCACTGTATTTTTTTTGTTTTTTTTTGTTAGAGACTTAGTGATGCAGTGAGTGGAAGTGTTGTAATATGCATTGTAATTTGGTGTCATTGTTGTCTGTTATTTCAGGAAGTTTGCCTCAAAAACCATCCAATGTGCTACTCTATACCGCCTCCACAGTACTACTCCCAACTCATCTTGGAAATGGAAACCCTTGGGTGGGACAAGTGAGTGAGGCCTGCTGAAATAAAGTACATGGCAAATAAAGCCAAAATGATCTTCCAAAGAAAATTAGGCCACGTTCAGACTGCAGGTCTTAATGCTCAATTCAAAGGAGCAATGTGGGACGAGGTAGAAATATTTTGGGGAAATGAGGCGCGGCTTTTTGATCTCCAGATTTCATGGAGACGTCTACTAAAGATGACGTCACGCCATTGCCGTGCGTAATAAATGATCCATCTGCATGGTTGAATTACAACTATCACCACAAATGTCTACTTTATTCTTCATTTTTCAAGAGGGATTAAATTAAAGTGAAATATAAAGTCAACACATATTGGGCTTTTGGTGACATATAGGTTGGATACATGCAACTTGCCCGTTCAGCCTGAGGTAGCATTGCAAAAAATCTGATATGTATCCGATCTTGGACTACATATAAAAGTTACCCAGGTTGGATTTGGAAAAATCGGGATTGAGCTGTTCTGATTGTCATAACAAAATCTTATACAAGTCACATACAGGCAAAAAAAAAAGAAAAAAAAATCAGATCTGGGTCGCATTTACCTGCAGTCTGACTGAAGCCTTACTGCCAAAGCTACATAAAGCTAGAATCTTAACATGCCTGTTAAAGTGAAGCTTAACTTTAGCAACTATGTTAATCTTCTATACAGGTGCATCACAGGTAAACAACAACACCTTCCTCTGTTTAGAATGAGTTCAATTGAAAAGAAGTGCCTTTTAAAATATATTGCGGATTATTATTATTATCCGTCCATTGTCTGTCCTCCTGGATATACTATATTAATAAACTTTTAAGTTTATAGGCCACTCCTCCTGGATGACGGAGGGCGTAGCATATAGTAATTATTTTCTGCTTTCTCGTTCAGTCCAGATATTAATTAATTTGCCTGCTATTTTGTTGTGCAAAGTTTGATACACTCTTGTTTAAAACTGTTGCATCCAGACATCTGTTTAAAGTCTACTCGGATCACGCAATCACTTAATTGCGGTGTTAAACACGCTATCTTTGTCAGTCTAAGGCAGGGGTGGGCAATTCCGGCCCTTGAGGGCCGGTAACCGATCCTGTTTTCCATCTCTCCCTGCTGGTACACACCTGGATCAAATGATCTGAATCATATAATCAGCAAGGTCTGCAGAAGCTGGATAACGATCCTGATCATTTGAATCAGGTGGGTTGCACCAGGGTAACGGAAAACGTGCAGGATACAGGGCCGGAATTGCCCACACCTGGTCTAAGGTTAGCTTAGCATTTAGCATGGCTTGTCGTTTATTCGCCACCGCGAAGGCAATATGATTACGATCTATAGAGCGGTGAATATGGTCAATACTCACCAGATGCACAAAGATATTCCTTGCTTCCTCGTTGATCCTTTTTTCTCGCTATTGGAAGCTGGCTGTGTTGCGTAGCTCTTAGTCCCACAGAGCTCTATGATATTGTTCCACATTCTTTTTATTTCACCACGATGTGTGCGTGACCGTCTGTACTTTTGCTGCTTGCTTGCTTGCTACATGACCAGTGAGAGGAGCAACTCCACGATTAACGGCTCAAGAGAGCCATCCGTGTTGAGTGCTCAATAAAGTTAAAAAAAAAAAAAAAAACAACTACAAGAATATCTGGACTGTGGCCAGAGGAGGTTCCTGCCCTTCGCTATATCTGATTGACTGAGACCATGATGTTGAATGAGGCTTTAGACTAGAGGAGACTTTTTTTTGGGGGGGGGGGGGGGTGCTCCGCATCTCCACATCTCCACACTTTATTGTCTCTGTTGGAATTGCCAAAATTGTGCTGTGTTTGGCCTATTTTGTGGAAGATGGCAACCAAAGCTTTCACACACGCTTTTTCACACTAATTACATTTCTGGGTTTTAAGTGACTTATACACAGGTTTCCGACCTCTCTGGCGGCTGAACGGTCACGCGGCATCACCATGGGGGTGTACCCTGTAGGTGGATTCCAGAAAAAAAAAAAGAGCATATATGCATGCACAGTATCCCTTTGAGAACCAGCCAGCAAACACACGAGGTCGCTTGGTGCCAACGTGGAGGTGGAAAAAATTCCCTGTGTGTGAAAGACAGTTGACTTGACGAAGACAACTCTACGAAAATGTGCTGAACACAGCACATTTCTGGTTCTGTAATGCTTTGTACTTTCCCCAAAGATAAATTGAGTAGAATAGAATTCAACTCTATTGTCATTGCACACAACACAAGTTAAGCGCAATGGAATGCAGTTTGCATCCTTCTAGAAGTGCTTTAGCAATATGAATATAGATATATTACAGCTGTACACACTATGAGGACTATAAACATGAATATATATTATGAGTATACAGACTATGAACAGGTTATACATATGGCTACAATATGAATGCTGTAATGGTGTAAATGTAAGTATATGATAGGTTATAACAGGCTATAGCTATAGGTGCAAATATTTTTATTCCTCAACTTTGCAGTTTATTCCTCAACTCATTTGAGATTGGCAGCCGATGCAAGGTTTTAGATGCTGTGCGTGTTGCTGTCAGTCGTTTTCCCTAAGTAGAGTGGGCGTGTAACAACCGTGACGTGGGCGTCACGATCCTATGTCACATCGGCATCAAATTCAAATATGCTCCTTTCTGCATTGCAAAGGTTGTGGCCTTTTATTGTGGGCAGTCTAAGGCACACCTGTTCACTGATCATGGAGTCGAATCAGCATCTTGATATGGCAGACCAGTGAGGTGGGATGGATTATCACGGCAAAGGAGAAGTGCTCACTATCACAGATTTAGACTGGTTTGTAAACAATATTTGAGAGAAATGGTGATATTGTGTATGTGGAAAAAGTTTAAGAACTGTGAGTTCATCTTATAAGAAAATTGAAGCAAAACAAAAGTTTTGCATTCCTATTTTTTGTTGAGTGTAGTTGAGTAGAATTTTTTTTACTTGGGTTTTTGTTTTTTGTATTTGCGAAAGCAAGCAGACAAATTCAGATTCTACTCTGCTAAAAAGAAATCCAATGTCCAGTCCAATCATGAATGTTTGCTTTTATAGTTAAATGATGTTAAGGCTGCCATAGCTTGCATATCTTTTTGTACATAAATTCAAATGCTATAACTTGATAGCATTTCTTTTTCTCTTTATATGGTGTTTGTAAACACTTGACATAATTTCCCTGAGAAAGGCTGCTAGAACTTTAACAGTAACATTGGTTAACATTGGTATTGGTTTCATAAATTCCCTTTTCATCCAAGTGGCTATTCAGGGAACTTCTACTGAAACAAAAATGTATCACAAGATATAGCTATTAAGGAAATAACCAATTTGTTTCTCTGATATTAATGTTTGGAACTTTTTGCGCATGCTCCCCAGAGATATGATTGTTTGTAACTGTGCCAAGGTGTTTTTAATTAGAGTAACATCCACTGCTGTGCTCTTCGAGTAGTATGTTCTGATTGGTTGACCTGAAACAACACAACTCCACACTAACAAATGGTTCTTAATGACTTCCTTATTTTTAGTTATTGAGTTATGGTTGAATCCTGGTCACATTTAATAACTGTCAGTACATGTGTTGTGACAGGCCCTGTAAATACCACTGACTTCTCTCCTCAGGAGGAGTGGAGGGGCAGATTGGTGATACCGCTTCTTCTCTTGCCTAGATTAAGCCTTGGCTACTATACTCATTTTCCACTTTGCTCCTAATGACCACGGCTACAATTATGATATTAGTAAAATGCAAATAGCTCTAATTGAAGACTCTCAGGTTTTAATAGAAGGGGGGAAGATATGCTGGAAATGGGACCAACATAATTTTCAATGTGGCAGTATGGTTATGAGGCATTATACACAGTGGGCCTCAATCTCCAAAGCACTTGAGAGTCGCTTAGTGTCTTAATTGGCACGGGCTGTGTTAATAGCCACTAGGGGTTTTTAGATGTAATCCTGTCTGCTGATTGGACCAGGTAAATGACTTGTACTCTCTCTGTCGTCTCTATTACTTTGGATCTGTCTCTCCATTAGTGCATTTTGAGAGTGTGGTCATCCTAATTGGTCGAAGATGGCATACCATGTATTAATTAATAAAACATGAGGTCAAGTAGGTCGGTTGGTATCACGTGGCCCCAAAAAATTACTGCTCACCCCCATGCCCAAGGATTTTCATGCCTTTACTCTTCATGTTTACTGACTTGAGAAAGTTAGTTGTTTTTTATTATTTCCACAAATGGGAAAAGGAACCATGCGAGGTGAAAACGATCAAGCAAGCCATAGCTGCAGCAGATACAGTATATACTGTGTGTGTGTGTGTGTGTGTGTGTGTGTGTGTGTGTGGGTGTGTGTGTGTGTGTGTGTGTGTGTGTCACGCACGTGCGTGCGTGCGTGTGCGTGTGCGCGTGTGTATATGGCACATATCAGCGTGTGGGGCGTGTGGTTTTCTGAGTCCCCAGACCAAGGCCCCCCCAAATACAACAAAACTGCACCTTTCAGAGTGGCTTTTTATTGTGGGCAGTCTAAGACGCACCTGTGCATTAATCATGGTGTGTAATCAGCATCTTGATATGGCCCACCTCTGAGGTGGGATGGATTATGTTGGCAAAGGAGAAGTGCTTACTATCACAGATTTAGTATGTGGAAAAATTTGTCGACCTTTGAATTCATCTCATAAAAAATGGCAGCAAAAACAAGTGTTGCCTTTATATTTTTATTGAGTTTATACACATACATATATGTATGTGATTTGTGATATGTGAAATAAATGTATTTCACTTTTTTGTCTATTTGAGCCTGAAATTGTTCAACTCTCTAATTTAGCGTGTTGCGGGTGCTGTTCTGATATTCTGTGCTGTTGTCTGCTGGTATCTCAAGAGACACAAAGGATATGATTAGGCTTTTGCTGGTGCCATTACTAAAGTGTGAGGTCACTGGATTATATATTTCTTCTCATAGAGCCACAATTATTTAATTAATGCATTCTACAAAGTGTCAGCTCTTTGGATGCTTGTCCCTTTGTTCACTTGGACAGATGTATTAAATTGTCTTGCTTGACAGATTTGTGTATTTATAGCTGTAAACCCTAATGGTTTTTTTATTGCTCTATACTATTTGTGTATGAGTACTCGAGGATATTAAGTTATCATGATGCAGAAGCTGTCTTCTGCTGCTAGATTATATTTATCTACTTTTGGCATCTTGCTCTGCTATCGGTATCAAAGCACTGCAAAGGCAAGGATGTGTACGAATTACAAAAAAAGATTGTGTGTTTGAAGATAAATATAGAGATACAATAGATGTAGAGCGATTGGGGATAAGATGTGGGGAAAAAGAAGCAAATTGGCCTCATCATTACATTGTGCATTTGTATGTGTAGACTTCAACGTGGATGCCCTTCACTTGTTTGATTGCAAGTGTGCGATTGAACAGTCACATTTATGAGCTACTCGCTGCGGACATCGTCTGCCATCGTTCCATCACTTTACTAAGAGCATGTGTGCGTCTCATCCCTGGGGACACTGCTCCCATCACTCCTCGCAAACACACTCCATTAATCCTCGGCAGATATACAGCCATGTCAAGCTCTGCCCACGTTGTAAGGTACTGTAAATCTAGAGGAGGACTCTCCAAGTTCTTTGTCTTGGATGAGTCTTTTGTCTCAAAGTTTCAGTTGACTGGAAACTGTACTGGAAGGGGGACAGCTCTCACTCCTTCAGAGTGTGCTGGAGCAGCAGCATGGCAGTAAATCTGACTGTAGTGTTGGCGCATGATTGGGACAGATCAGTGCAGTGTCCTCCGCCTCAGCAGGTTGTAATCAGCTCAGGAAGGAGGGCTCTAATTTATAAGCCGAGCATAGCATGCGATCATGATCTCACTCGTAAAGTCATCCAGAGACGTGTGATTTTATTAGTTTATTAGTTTTCGTTTTTTTTTTTTCTTTGGTTCAATGTTTTATCAAGATGTACAAATGCTCAGCATTGGAAAATGTAGTGAGCTAAGCTACAAGCTATTCTTCAGTAATTATTTAAGCTTTACACTGAATACAATACTGTACAGTACAATTTTATTTATATAGTGCATTTCACAACAGTTAAAGCTGTAAAAAAGCACTTTACATACATCAACAAAATAGCCATAATACAATGAGTGTAATCAATAAATTAACACAAAACTACACTATATACAATAGACACCGGAAAATAGGAGAACATTTGTCAGTCACAGGTCGGATCAAAAGCCAGAGAATAGAAATGTGTCTTCAAATGGGTTTTAAAAATTGAAACATAGCCAAATGTTACTTTTCCGCTTCATCTGCCTTACCAAATTTCCTCCCTATTCCTGTCTAAATTCCCTTGCATATACACCCGTACACGCACACGCATATACACACGTTTGCTGCTATAGTCACATGTTAGCTGTTGATGTTTGCTAACTGAGTTGTGATGACTATCTTAGCTGGCGATTATTGTTAACGTTGAGAAATACCTTAATGTGTGTCGTTAAAGTGGAAGTCAACGCAAACATTTTTTTTCAAGAATATGTTCTATGCAAGCCCACTAGTTGAAAGAGGGCATTCTGATAAATATTGCATTTGTGAAATAAGTGTTAATCCACTCGTTTTTCGCAATCTCTGGGGGCGGCCATTTTGTCTTCTGTCGACTGAAAATGACGTCACAGTGCTCACAATGACCAATCATGGCTCAGATTCAGAAAACAGGTCAGTCAGATAAATAAATACGGTTTATTTTCTCTTTTTCCTGTTCCAGTGAATATCTAATTTTTCAACATAGATAGGTGCGGTTTATACATGTATTTTTCATTAATTATAAAAAGATAGAGTGGGTGCGGCTTGTATAAAAGTGCGGTTAATAGTCCGGAAAATACGGTACTTAAAAAAATGTATCTGGCTCCAGATTATTTTATATTGTGCAACCACCTGACGAAATCTAATTGAGTAAATTCAACCATCCTTTTTTTCAGTGCAGACATGATCTTATGCTGAGGTCTTAGTCTGAACAATGTTTTTATATTTCTTCAGCTGTTAAGTGTGCTTCTCCCCCGCGATATTGCACCTAAATGAAATAAATTCATAGGCGGAATCAAACGGTTTTCCTGTTATATTATTGCAAAGTACTTGCAACTTCTGCATATGTTGAACCGAACAGTAATGTTCTCGCACACCGCTTCCTCGTTGCCATGGTGACTCAGCGAATCGGGGCTCCATTAATGCTGTCTTTTTATAGTTGTGGTGTACGTGCTTAACTCCAAGTGAAGGTACTCCGAGTTGAGTAAACTGATTTAAATCAGCTGTTCCGGAACCGGAAACTTAGCGTTTCCTATCTCAGAGTAGATCAAGTCAGACTTCAGGATTAGACTCAGAGTTTGATGAACCTGCTTTGTGAAACGGACACCTGTACTCTAATGTACTGGCATTAAGAGTGTTGCGTTAAAGCGCAAAACAGTGACAGTGTCCAGATGTTGCATTCTGTAGGCATTAATGATGATGTTGCGAGTGCGACCCCTTCTCTGTCAACAGATGAATATGTTGATGTGTGCGTGTTTTTATATTTGCAGGCTACTTTTCATAGACACGCAGTTTCAAATGTTAAGGATGAAAGCTGAGGACTCCTCTGGGCGTCAGCACATTCTTACCATTAACCTCAAGTCTAAGGTAAGTGTGTTTCTTACTTAAATGTATGAAAGCACACAGTCGGAATTGATGACTAGGTCATCTTCACGATAAAAATGATTCATTATCACATGGAACGTGGTTCATCTTGATGTTGATATTCAGCCAATCCAAATCCAGGTCGGACTTCATTTAACACATATGGGCCATTCAGTTTGCTGATAGCAAATCAGTGATTTACATCTGGGTCCTCAAATCTGGGGCAAACTGGAGAGGGTGTACAGACTTGATAACCCACTCCGACTGAGATGTAGCACAGATAAAACATCTCCACACAGACCTCGGCATGATGGAAAATGATCCTCTATGAACAGAGAAAGCAAGTACACTTAGTCTTATCTACATTGGCTTGACATCACTTGCTGCTTTTAAGACTATGTACATGGACAGCAACAACCATGCTACCTTAAATGGCTGAATGGAATCTTGCACATGACCCGCTGTTACCCCTCATAGGAGAAGCCAAAGGAAGAAAAACTTGAATGTACTGTAATTCTCTTGCTAGCTGCCATTTAAGATAAAAGTCTAGGAACAATGGACGTTACACATATCAAGCCTCATATATTTTGCATTGCCAAATTACAATTTGAAATGTTTTTCAATTTTATATAATAATGATAATAGTACTAATCTTTGTATATGACAAATATAATATAATCAAACAAAATATAACATTCATATTAAATTCAGCATCACAAGCTCACAGTCCAGTTTTAAACCTTTTTCCGTTTAACAACGTCCCATATTCTAGGCCCCTCACACTCCATCTGAGCAAAGTAAAACTGCCGGAAAAACAATTTTGGGTCAAAAAGAAAGACAGCTTGAAAAGGGACACATATGGAAGGATCCCCTTTCCAGGATGATGAGCAGGCTGCAGTGGATGCCAACAAACAAACAAACAAATGACGGTAGGGTATGGGCACGATAGCGGGACATATCAGTGCAATGTCCTCCGGCTCAGTAGTTTGTAATCAGCTCAGGAAAGAAGCATTCAATTAAAATTTATAGGGGCAGCTGAGATGATGTCCATGATTTCACTCTCCAAGTCATCTTGAGACACTGATTTTATTTGACCATTTTACTTTGTTTTTCCCTTGCCTACCTGCTTTCATATTGTTAGATTTGTGCATTGCTTCTTTGCTTGGTGTAATGCATATGTCTCTATAATACATCAAAATAGTATCGTACATTTTTCTTTTTCTTTTATTAGTTGGTTGCAAAAAGAAATGGTTAAGTAAAATTTGGTAGGTTAATGCTTATTGCGAATATAGTTTCATCTTCACTGTTAATACATGGCACTTATTAAGAGTTCGGGCAGCTGTTGATTTACAATATTTGCTTGACTTTACCACTGTGAGGCGATGCTTAACTAAGCCCAGCTAATGACCACCTGGGACAAGGGAGAATGCTGTGAGCCCACTCTGTGCCCAGCTGCCCACCTGGCCATTTACACTCTTCTTTCTGGAACTGTAAAAAACCATTACAGTTCTTCCTGCCTTCCAGCTTCTTCCACCAGATCTAGTGCCAGGTCATCCCTCACTAAGCACAGCATGGGGGGAACAGTGCAGGAGTTGTGGATGACAGGGAAGGGAAAGCAAGGGTAAATATGCAAACTTATGGATAGATGGTAAAAAGGGAGAGAAAATATGTTATCCATACAGATCAAAAACATATTGATGACCTTCGCTTAGTGTACTTTTACTGTCAAATCTAGGATTGAGGTACAACTATTTTTGAAGCACTACCCGTTAAGTTGAAATGGGACACATCTGTATGTTGTTGGAATGGACTTTGGATTGTTGTTGTCTACACCAAATCTTCATAGTAGAAAAAAAAATCTGAAATGTCCAATCAAATTTTGTCACACTAAATAGTAGACATCTTGTTGGTTGAATTTATGTATAAGCTTTTTTTTTATTATTCACAAATGGTTTTTTTAATATTATTTAATGTTTAAAATATTTTATATGTTAGCTATTTTAATATTATATTTTATATGTTCATGTGGAGTTGATTTTGTCATGTTCTTCATTTCGGGTACTTAAAAGTCAACCCAAACATATTTTTCCCAAGAATATGTTGTATGCAAGCCCACTAGTTGAAACAAGGCTTTCTGATAAATATTGCTTTTGTGGAATAAGAGTTAATCCACTTATTTTTAGCCATCTAGCCATCTTTGGGGGCGGCCATTTTGTCACTTCTGTCGACTGAAAATGACATCACAACTACCCAGGGTTTAGGTAACAACCAATCACGGCTGAACTGTTTTCTGGAGCTGAGTCGAGATTGCGCCTTACCTGAGCCCTGGGCAGTTGTGATGTCATTTTCAGTCGACAGAAGTGACAAAATGGCCGCCCCCTATGATCACTAAAAGGGGTGGATTTTGCTGCTCAACTCATATGCCACAAACGCAATACTAATCAGAATGCCGTGTTTCAGTTAGTGGGCCTGCTTGGAACATATTCTTGAAAAAAGTATGTTTGGGTTGATTTTAATTTAACTGCCCAATCTTACCCTATCAACAGCACCCGGCAGAGGCTCCTGAATGCTCAGCTGATTTGCCAGTCCCCCTTCTTTTAAAATGGACACCGCAGGTATGCAATTTAAAAAAGATTTTTTTTTTTTACAAAATATGATTATATCAATGACGAGTCGGAAATGTAAAAAATACATACTTGTTGAAATATTTACCTTATGTTTGCATATGCTGTTTAACTCGTATCTGCCATATGCTTATCGCATTTGTACCTATTCCTAAATATCACTCCAATTTTTTTGCATGGTGGGTAAAACGATTATAAAAATACTTCATTTTGAAATGTGATTTGAATCAGCTGCTCAAACCAACAACTTTAGCATTAGTATGGCATTCTTTAGATTCTTTTTTTTTTTTGCACATTCGAAGTTGACAAGACCTCTGTCTTGTCCGAAATCACTTCTTTAGCATATAGCATATGATGGTCACTAATCACAGCATATTATCTATTGCCATCACTGGTTGTTTTTTTTCTCTGTCACACCAACCAAATGCTTGTTTTCTCTACAACCAAAATTCTCCTTTTGTTTTTTCCTGCGGCCTAGTATCGCCAGTCATTTTAAGCAGTTCAATCTGGCCCCTTGCTTCTTACACTCTGTGTGTAAGTACTCTTGCCACAGAGGACCCATAATAACAACTGCTCACCAAGTTCCCACAGCTCAACATGTCTACTTTCTTTGCTGCAGAGGAGGTGGCTGGTCCCCGATGAAATCAGAGGCTTAATGCTGCTAAAATAGCTTTGGCTAATACTGCTCTGCTGTCATGCCCATCTCAAACCACTCTATTTGCCCTCACAACAGACAGGTCATTGGTGCCTTGGCGGCCCTCGTCTTTTCTACAGGAAGCTCCACGAAAATGAAAGAAAGTGCCGTTGTGTTCTCAGGCCACTGAATCGATCGTAACTGATAGGTAGAGTCACACCTAGCCAAGAATGGTTTACAGTACCTTTGACTGGGGGTTTCTCTGTCTTTTTTTCCTTGCCAATAGACACTCTGTGTTCCTGCTGGAGGGCTGGAGAGTCATAGACTTTGTTGACTGCAAGCCCCAGACTTTTGCCATGGCCAAGAACGCAGAGCCATAGTCTGGTCGACAGAGACGTCAGCTTTCCACTATTTCAGAATATATGATTGACATCCAACACGTATCTCCGTGTATTGGAGGTTGGGGCTAAAAACCTGGCGTGTGTTGGGGTCAGGCCCGAGTAGGTGGCTTTAGGTTGCCTTAAGCCTGCTCATGTGGTTATTGGGGTACCAGGTCAGCTGGTCCAACCCCCTTGTTGAGGTAGCCCTTGTGGCGTGCTGTGAGGTGACTTGATAAAAATGTTCAACTTTCACCAAGGGGCAGTGCCTCAAGGACAGAGACCTCTGGTTCAAAGTTAGGAGGAGTTACTCAGGTTGCATGGCCAAATGAAGCTACTGGCTTGTTATGCAGCTGTTTTATGTGAAACCAACTCTGGATTTTTTTGTTAACTTGTTTGCATCCTCGTTATTATTTGCCTCTTTCATTGTGGCTATGCATTCATCTCAGCCTTTCAGTTAGCTCGTCACACCAATGATTGCTTTGTCCCTCATAAAAACGACTGCCCAATATCAAAAGCTTTATCAGATTTTCAAAGATATTGTTTGAGGGACTGACAGAGTGCGTGCTTTTGCAAGCGTCGGTGTCCGTGTGTTTGCATGTGTGCATGTTCGCATACGCTTGTGTGTGTGTGTGTTGATACATGGCAGGCATACAGTGAGGACCAGCTTAGAACAGCGCTACCGTATGGAGCCTGTCTGCCTGCTGGGCTGGTGATGGATCTCTCCCACACTACAACATGAAGTGTGCGGGTGTGTGCATGGATGTACGTCTTTGTGCTGTGTCTGTGTGTGTACATGCACATCTATGCCAAGTGCATTTTTTTTGGTCTGATGAGTGATGGGTGAGTGTGTGTGCGCACGAGTGTAGGGCAGGGGGAAGGGCCTGTCTGTCGGCAGTCCTGACATGTTCATTTGAAAGACTAATTATCGCTTGCTCTGTTGCAGGGCCAAGACGTGCTACTCAGGGCAGAAATTAACTACTGCGTATCCTAATCTAACAGTGTATGCAGTATCTAACTTCAGGGTTTTTAAGTGAATGAGGGCTTTATATCAATATACTCTTATAGTTTTCATTACTAATCTAACTTAAATGCTCACGCATAAACAGGTAAATGTGTATAGAAGGAGTTAGGGGTGGGGACGAGAATCATTTTTCCCGATGCATCGATTGGCATATGAAAAATATTCTGAATGGATTCATAGGTATTAATAGTCGATAGTAGTTTAGTCGACGTGATTAATAAGTGCGTTTGTACACAAGATGTCTGTGCTAGGCTAAGCTAATACGTGACAAGATGACGGAACAAGCAAAACCTCATACGAGCGCAGCGAATTCAAAGTGTGAAATATAAATCATTGCTCTTCCTTGAGTTTTTTGTTTTCAAAAGGGTAAGAGTGTCTTGCATGGACTATAAAATGTAAGCCAATGCATTGATGCATCGGAATTGAATCGAATCATAAGCCTCTGAATCGGAATTGAATCGAATCATGGGCCTCTGAATCGTAATCGAATTAGTAAGAATGGGATGGTACAGGTAACCCACGGTGTGGTCCATACCTCGGTTTTTGGCCCAAAGTTTGGTGCATTTTTGGTTTGTGTATTATGCATAAAAAGAGCATTGTTTTTTTTTCCTTTCCAAATTATCTCTTTATTGTGCTCGTCAGTAAAAACTGGATTTTGTAGTTGTACTGAATAATATAACTGATGTAATTCAATACTATATCGTCAGCCACGTAGAATAATTGCCCAAGTCATAATTAAATCATTTTGGAAAACAAGAAAAAAAAAACAACATTTTTTTGAGAACATTCAGCACATCTTAATGATTCCCATTTTTTATGGGTGTGGCGGCTGTGGCCGTCTCAGCCTGTCTATATCATTGAGGGCAGGAGGCAAGCAGTGCAATATTTTTTTCCTGGCTTGTTTTGTCACATTCTGTTGTCACTTAGTGTCTGAAAATGGTGATCAATAGTCACCAAAATTCATATGTACAGCTGCACTCATGTCCGCTTCAACCTGTGAAAATATAAAAGCGATCAGCACAATATTTAGGATTTTATTGACATTAAATGCGAGACCCTATGAGGAGAAGCCATTATCACTTCCACAATGATGCAGCCAAGGTGAGCAGTAAATTATCTTAGTTAGGTAAGAAGATGATTTCGTACCGCTACCCATGGCCAAACAATAATATATTTAAAGTATATGAATATAGGATAGTACATTTATCATTTCTAACGTTATTCGTTTGTTTTCACAATAGACTTTTAAGTTTTGATTTTGACTTTTGATTTCTGCACAATACATTTTCTCAAAATTACATTATAGTCAGTTACGCTAATATTTTTTAAAATCAATTTAGCTTTAAAATGTGAATTTAAGAAATAAAAATGTGATTATATAAAGAAAAAAAGACTACCAGTTGCTCATTATTTAAATTGTCATATTAGTTTAATAAAACCCTTGGTTAAGGTACCTGGAAAAAAATGCTCCACAAAACAAAAAGTTGCTCCTCCAAATGAAGTCACTGATTCGCAAGACTGCTCTGCAATGAAAAAAAAAAAAAAAGTTTTCAAGCCTTGATTGTGTAAACACTTTTCAGCCGTATCGCCCAGTTCTACCTGTGTCAACAACTACTACTGCGTTGCAGTAGTACTATAGGCACAAAGACTTTTCAGGAAGTTTCCTGAATTGTAATTAAAATAATGAACTTTCTTGACCAGATTGTTTAATCATTTACCAGTCAATATAGTGTTAAATAGTTTCTTTCCCCCCTATAATAATATTAAATCTGTAAAACTGCGATGTTGAATGTGATGTAGTTGAAAATTTTGGTGCACTTAACTTTAGTGCTGGTGCAAAAAGTTTGTCTAGAGCCCTAATTTAGCAAGTACCGTCTATTCTTGCACGTAATTAGTTTTCTTATTATCATCATCATCATCATCATCATCAATATTATGATGTTGATGTGCCCTTGAGCCAGACAGGCCCAAACTGACAAGGGCACTAGAGAGTCACTGACATATACTGTAGCATGTCTTCATTTCGGCATGTGTTATTCAGATATTTCCTTCAGAGAAAAACAAAATTAAGAATCACTTCACTTGCTGTTGGCACATTTCAATTCATGTGTATTAAGGGCAGTTTGGTTCTGTTGCTACACAATATAGTCATTATGTATGTATAGATATAGGCTTTCAGCCTTTCGTTATGTAATTAAATCATTAGAATTTAATCGGAATGTGAGTGGCTGCATTGTAGATCTAAATTAAGCTTGTGTGTAGCTATTATCATTAAGAGAACCAATAAGCTACTGTTCAAGTTCGGTCTTTAGTACATTTTTGCTTTCACTCGTACTCCTGTCTTAGATACACGAGGAATTCAATTACCTGCGCTTCTCTTTCTTCTTTTTTTTTTTTTTTCTCTCTGAACTGGGCTTAGCATAGTTATCCTGAGCGCTAACCGTAATCATGCCACTGGCATTAATTGGGCTGTAATTGCAGAGGCTCTCAGCACCTGGACGATGCTTAATTGTGTGCACTGTGCTGGCACAATGACCTATAATTTTTTTGGTTCATTTTTTTTTCTCTAATTTCTTTCCCACTCATACCATCTGTATTGCTCACCCACACCTCTCTAAGCTTTCTTTTCACTTCCCTGTTTGTGTGTCCATGTTAATGTGTCTGCCTTAAGTTTCGCTGTTAAAAACTGGTCAATAATGATGTGCACACCATTTACCTGCAATAATTTAACAACTAAATAGTTTCTCTGTACACAGTGCATTATTGTATTTTGTGCACCGTCCTACAAGAGACGATTTGAAAAATAAATTGAATTTATTTCAAACATTGTTGTTTTTCTTAACAAAAAGAAAAAAACAAGCCAAAAAAGTTAAGAAAAAATAAATTCACTTTTATTTTATGTCAAAAAAAATTACCCAAAAAAATGAATATGTAAAATGCTTGAATATAAATAAAATGTGCTCAATCAGACAGCTGTGTGTACATATTTTACTCTTATTAATTAATTACAAACTTAAAGAAAATGTCATGTTGACGTCATCTGTTGGCTCTTTTTAATTGGCTGCTGCTTGAGAACATTGTGCAACACACTATAAGAGGACTACAACTCCGAGATGACTGTTCGACCTTCTCTTCTTCCGGCTAACGACCGTGAAATAAATAATGTTGAAATAAATACATTTAAAATCAACCCCAAAGGCTCGTCTATTAAATTAATTGCCACAGACAAAAACGAACGGCATTTTCACTATAATTTTAGTTTGTTAATTTGATAGTTTTCGTCTTTTTAAAAGCACTTTCGGCTTTATTTCATTAACAAAAATGCTATTTCAATTTTAGTTTATTTTGTTAGTTTTCATCAACTAAAATAACCTTGATGTATGCACATATTTTGTCCATTTTTAAAATTTAATTTTTGTCATACATCAGCATTTGTTGCCCATCCCTGTTTTATGTAATACAATTTTGAGTTAGTGTTCATAATGCTCTAACTGCAATTTCACTGATATCATTTCCTCCTTTGTGTTACTCCTTCGAGCCTGCACCAGTCAAATAATGTTGTTACTGAATGCCTGCATTAACAGCTTTCTGCTTGTTCTCTCATTTGTTAGTCGTCTTTGAATCAACTCCACAGTCAGTTCCTGCTGGTCATAGAAGCTCTGACTGACTTCTGGGATGTTCTTGATGAGATTGACACAAAGACCTGGATTCTGGAGCCAGAAAAGCCAAGTTTTTCGGACACTATGAGGCGAATAGCTATCGGTAATATACAATGATTAACACATATAGTAGACAGAGCTTTCAACCACCAAAACGGATCACGCTGTTTAGTCATGTAAGCACACAACGATAATATGACAAATCAAAAATGATTAATAATATGCTTTACTGTTCATACAATAAAACTGTACATTTGAAAATCCACAGATAATATTGATATTTTAGCATTAGAATGGCCGTACATTTTGTTTTAAAAGCTTCTCCATACTGGTGTAATAATTATTAATTCATGGACAAATTATATTGGTGATTACCAATGCTGTTATTTTAGCTGCATCAACCTGACACTGGGTGGTGTTGTAATAATGGTGTTTAGTGTATGATATAGTACATGTGAGCGGATTGTAGTCGCTTCTGTTTAATACGGTTTTAAAAGGCACAACTTAATTCAACTTTATTTATGGAGCATTTCAAATACAACCAAAGCTGAAACTAAGTGATGTACTTGATTACACACCCTCTCTGTACTGCATACTTAAATGCAGAAATTTGACTTAAAAGTGACAAATTTGTAATTGTTGTGACACATTTGCTTGTAATAACATGAAAGGTGCCAGTCGCAACTGTTGCTTGCAAAAGCATGGTAACAGTTGCTCAAGGTTATGTGCGGCAATGCAAACACAAAAATGGCACACAGTGCCTCAGATGAGTGTTGACTTCTGCTTCAATATTTAGCACATACATTCATTGGTTTGGCTTCTTTCAGTTGGATGCTAGCTTCATCCATTTCTTCCAAATAACCAACTTAAGCTTGCTAAGCTTGTCATGTTTTTACCACTGTCAATCTGCTAAAGGGTGAGGAAAATTAAGCAAAAAACACCGCATTAAAAGTGTTTCTTGTTTCTGCAGGAAACAATGTGTCCATAAAAGTGGAAGTTGATCCCCGGCACCCAAAGATGCTACCAGAATGCTGCCTGCTGGGAGCTGAGCATGGTAAATAGGACACCATTCACATGGTAACACTTTAGTGTCATTTTAAGACGGTTGTGTGAGCAAAAGGGAACGGACTCTTCATTTTCATTTTCACAGCCAAATATGTAGGAGCGAACTCTTGGAATACTTTTGATATCGGCCTTGATAACAAAAATGCCATTACTAACCTTTCAGAAATGATCACTAGTTGGGTAATACCCTCGTTTACACATTGTGAAAATTTGCATATTTTTCACTAAAGGAAAGTCCCCATGGAAAACCATGCACACCTTCACAATTCACTCAGGGGTAGGGTTGCCAACCCGCTGAAAAATAAATAAGGGACACCTCATCGGCAGGGACAGCCGACCCGCCTGACTGCCTTCAACTAGGGTATCGATACCAAAATATCAATATTCCAATCCAGAGTGCTCAATTTTAAGTAGTGATCCAACACTGAACACAAAAATTCAGTTAAACATCATTCTTTACAGCAAGCTTATTGGACACAAAACGGAAAGGAAGTTAGAAAGCTTTGAACCATTTAAAATATTTTTGAAAGTCCACATCCTCTGATTTCAGACCCTCAAATGTGAATGCGTTCTGATTTCCGTACTCCCCTGTTTGTTTGAAGCATTAAATTACTGCAGCGAGCAAGAAAGCTAACATACGGTAGGCAACAATGCTGTACTGTATACTGTAAGTCTTCACATCAGGGTTCTGAATCACATTTGTTTTCCCACAAGCTGAACAAAATGAGCAATAGCGTAAAAGTTTCAATCAACTTAATAAAGGCTGGTTTTACTCATATTTTTCAGCATATGGCTCTTATCTGCAGTGTGAGTGATTTGGAAAAAATAAAACCTATACAAAAAAAAAATAATAGTTTCAATGGCTGAAAAAGTTTTGGGGGAACAGCAGACATATTCAGAAAGTGGAGTGGGATATTTTCCCGTCAGCCCCACCAACTCTTGCACTTGAATGTCAGTTTATGCAGATCTTAGCAAGACCTACGTGCAGAAAAATAAGTTATAGTTTTTTTTCCCCACAACGGCCAGTAAAGTCAGCATTTCCCCATATTTTTCCATGCTTGCAATCATATGTGTAAAGAACAGATGCAGGATAGAGGAGAGAAGCTCACCTGTGAATTCCACAATCTCTGGGGTAGTATCAAATGCGGTGCTCTAAAATTGTTGAGATAAATTACATATCGCTGGCATCGGGCCAAAACCTCATCAGTCAAATTTTGGAGAATTTCACATTTTTTCAAAAATCGATACTATTGGTCAGTCCACACGCGTTGGTTGTTACTTTTACACATTACCGACCAATCTAAAGTGTTGAAAATGGCTTACTCTCTTTCACGATGCAATGCTAATGGTTGAACAAACTCGCCATTTTTGAGGTCTCCTGAAAAGTGACTATTTTGGCGGTACAAGGTTTTGGCCCAGCCTCAGCGATATGTAAACGCTGTAAACCTAACTTATGATCTCTTCTTGTTGTCGTCTTTGTCAAATTGACTGGTGATTTATGCACTGCCCTGATGCTATCACACTAATTACAGAGCTCATTCAGCTGTCCTCTGATAAAACGGTCAGATGCACATCGCTGTTGAAACACTCTCAAAGGGATAAAAGGAGGTGTATTTTGGACAATGTATTCGGCAACTTGTTGACGCAAATGGTGTTAGACATTCCCCTTTTTAAGAATACAACCCCAGGAAAAAAATATGGAATTAGCAGTCTCTGAGGATATTCTCAGATCCCAGACATGACACAAAATGAAAGATTTCAAATGGCAATTTTTTTGGCTTGAAGAAACACAAAAGAAATCATGGATAAAATGTGGTAGTTAGTAACGCTTATATTTCTATATCAAGCAGAGTAAAAATAAAATTATATCACTCAGTTGTGAGGGGGAAAAAAATATGGAATCAGCCTGTAAATGTCCATTCCGCAAATGAACACCTACATCAGATTAAATCTGATCATTAATCTGCAGTTAAACAGGAGTGATCACAACTTGGAGAGCTGTTGCACCAGGTGGACTGACATGACATGAATCATGGCTCCAACACAATCAGTAGAGTGTGACCTCAGATTTGTCTTGACTAGAATTTTCCACTCACAACGTGCCTTCCCTCTTTGCTCCTCCTATGTGCAGGCCTATATGTGTTGCGCGAACATTGTTTCTTGAAATATTATTCTCACACAATCCCTCAGCATTCTATGTCGATTAACTGAAGCAATGAGATCAAAAGGCGGTTGCTACGTTCATTTACGCAATCTGTATCTGAATGAACTCATTAAGCTCCACCAAACTATTTCCACGCAGTTAGGCATAAATAGACGTGATGAATGTTTATCTCCCCTGACTTGACGACTGCCATTCCTGACGACCTGTATATGCCTCAAAACCTCTGCGGAAATTCTATGATGTGCTATGCTCAGGATTAGTGGTTACACTCAGCATTTGTCATTTTCTAGGCCGCTTATCATGTTCAGGGTCGGTTCGCAGGGCCATCTCTTAACCTCCCCACTTTTCCAAGTATCCGGGCAATTTTTAATTTTGTTCTCGTATTGTTTCTCACTGATGGCGGTGCGTCCCCGAAGTCTCGTGCCCTGCCTGACGCAATAAGCTACATGCCATGGATAAACCCAGGTAATAAAAAAAAAACAAATCTGTCTGTGCTCGCTATTATTCAGATTAGCTCGGTAAGACACCATCAGGTGGGGAGGAAAAAGAAATATCACTACGTCAATTTCCTTACGTTTGGAGTTGAGCTGGGGTGCTTGTGTTGATTATTGTCTTCTGTCATGTCAGAGCGCTTGCTTTCAGACTGGCACGATTTCATTCTCGCCGTCGCAACCTCGGAGACATCCGGCGAGCTTTCCCTTTAATTCCCCATCAATTGTCAGCCATTGTTTCTGTAAATCCAGGGTCATGATACGCCACGCGTGTTGCCTAGCAATGCGACTCAAATGATATTAAACATACACACTTCAGCCACCCGAGACACTAGGCAGGCGGCGACCCTCAAATATGAGGTGTTGCACAGAAATATTGCTTTTTGCATGTAGGAATAAGAAATAGTGAAAGTGATGAGCACTACTCAGAGACAAGGCTCCCCTGTGGAACACAACAAGCAGTGCTGGCTCATATCTGCATGCACTCACAAAGGCTATTAAATAAGAATGCTTGTGCAAAAGAGTAATATCATGTACTAATGTATGTTGGGAAAAGATAAATCATTATAGAATTGGGAGGTGTGGCTTTAAAGTAATCAATTGTTAACCCTTTTCCTGTTGCAGTTGTGACGCCGCTGAGGAATAAACTGAACGCCAACATGCATTTGTGGTAAGCATCGGTCACACTCTGGGTTATGGTTGAGCATTATCATTTAAAAGTTGTTTGTTATTTTCATATTGCTCAACTCTATTTTCTCTAAACTGATCAGTCTCTGTGAAGGTGGTGGAATTCATCATCCGTGCAAATTTTTAACACAAAACCCACAAATCTTTCATTAGGTATTGCATTTTTTTTTGTACTTATCAGGCATTAAAACTAAGCACAAAAAAATCACTTCAAGTAATTTTACATCTACTCTGCAGTTGCACTGATCAACAGAAAGTGATTACCAGTGGTTCTTAAACTTATACAGCAAGCACCATCCTCAAAAAATACTTTGTTCTCCAAGTACAACCTGTACTGCCAAGCAGAGGATTTATTCCTAAAAAAGTATATTCGATATTGTTGTAAGCCACTGCAATATTATGCGCAAATTTAACAATAAAACTATGCTTAAACATAGCAACATTTTTTTTTAAATGAAGTTGAATCCTGATTCATATAAAGTATATTGCACATAACAGTACAATTTTTACATGCATATTTAAAAATCTATCGAAGGTCATGAGTAAATGTAGAGTCTTGTACTTAAGTTAAATACAACTGAACTGAAAAAAAAAACATCATGACGTTATGCACCGTTTGATTGTTAATTCAGTGATTCAGTTATTCCTTCACATACCACTAGTGGGAGCCTTCTTAAAAGCACCACACTTTGGGAATCACTGACCAACTCCACACGTTTTCAATTTAGAGGACAGTGACCCTGCACAAAGAGAACATTAAAAACAAGGTCAGAGGGGTGCTCAGTGCTCCTGTTCATATTTACATATGAATAGGGATGTAGCGCTATCCCAGCTTCACGATATGATATTATCACAAATTGAACCTCAGAGTCCTAACTGCACTGCGAGGTGAAAGTCTGTCCAGATTTCGTCTTCAGCCACATACGTGGTCTAAATCCTCTGGTCTTATTTTGCATTTTAACATGAAGTCGTTAACCCTGTGTGACTGCACAGCCTAATTGGTGTTCACCAAGGATACCCAAAATGGCCGCTGCATCTCACACTGCAACGCAGTTTTCAAAGCAGGCAATACACGTACTGTACTGTCTGTGAAAACTAAGGCTACGATGGTGAACAATGTTTTGCTAGCTACCACACAGTGTTTTTCATAATAAAATGTTTTCACCTTTCTATACTGTAGGGAAGAGTGGGGTAATTTGTGCCAAGTAGTGCCACCCGTTATTTAGAAACCATAAAAGAAGTTGGTCATGTGACCACGTATTTTTGAAAAGGCATCCATTTCGCTCATCCTGCAGAAGGGATACACATGGCTTGATAGGTAAGCGCATTTAAATTAAAAAAAAAACATTTCTAAAGCTAAATTTCTCAAACTGTTTATTTGAGATCCAAAATGATTGCACACAGGGATGCACAACATCCTAAATTATATGTACATATTTTAGTTGGAGGCATTCCTGTGATCCCCTTGCGTAAAATTGGCACTACTTTACCCCACTCTTCCCCTACTGTATTTTTAACTACGCAGTGATTAAAAACAAGGTAAACATAACTTTGTTCTTGGGCTGGAACAAATGACTTGTATTTCCATTCATTTCAAAGAGAAACACAACCTCAGCTTCCAAACATTTTGGGTCATGAACGGCGGCACAGGATGAATTAAATTGGGAAACCAAGGTTCCACTGAATTACAGTATTTGGAATAAAGTGGTCATGCTTGTACGTGTTTGCTACATCAGAGGGACACAATATTGGAAACATCTCAGAATGATGCTAAGCAGGTCTACACTACTGCAAACAAGTCATTAATTACATTGATGTCAGCGCCAGTGACGGTCAAACAGCATTTGATTTAAAAAAGCGGATTTGACATGGCTTTTGCATTGCATCTTGCTTTGTAAAGTGGCAGGTAACATGAATCTGTAATTCTACATTCAGTGTATTGTTGAATATAGAACTATTGAATGATTCTTAACCAAAATGTGATGTGGCGGGGGGCGTTCTTCTATTTTTATTTTTGGGGGAAAAAAATCACTAGAGGTTACTTTTGCCTCACTATGACACGTCAAGCACTGTAGATGTAACACTTCAATTTAACACAGTAGCAGCACAAATGCTCTCCTTTTTTTTTTTTCTTTTCCTGCCATCACCCCATTTCTTTTTTTAAACCAACGGTGAAAGTCTCTTAATCATCCCCTAGTGTCTTTGCAGGCTCATTTGCATGTGGTTAATTAGTGTGTGAAGGAGCTGTCTGTGGTCTGCTGGCAGGAACCCGGACTCTGGTGTCTTGCAAAACCTCCAGGATGTTTTGGAGATCCAATTCCCGTCACCTGCCACCCACGAAAAATCTGTATGTCACACAATTGACCCCCCCCTTTTCCATTTGCAAACATGTCTGTTCCTATTGCGATTACCTCAAGGAGGCTGCGTGTGCGTTTCACATCTCAGCATGCATACTCCTGTTTGTGTGTCTGCTTGAGCGTCAATTCTTAAGGGGGCGGATATCCACTATTGTCTCTTATTGTGTGTGTTGCCATTTCATATTTTGTTTGGTGAAGAGGTGGGAACAACTTCTTCTCTAATTGGGTTGTTTACGGATCGCACTATTAAAAACAACAAAGGTGGCACAATTCCGTGCGCTGTTGCAATCACTTTAATCACGCACAACCATTTATCCTTTTTTCTGGTGGCTCTTCTCCCCTCCTGTCGCGGCAGTTGACTTGAAAGACCACTCTGTATCCACTGCCACGACCAACGCTTCAGCCTCATTAGCATTCAGGAAGGAGACAAAAAAAAAAGTTTAGTTGGCCAGATGCTGATTTTTTTTTTTTTTTTTTTTTTTTTTTTTTTTTTTAAATCTGCCACCCACATCTAATGGCTAGCTGTGATTAAAAAAAAGAGGCTGTATTATTAGAGACCTGTCTACTCTGTATCTTTTGTTGTGGGAGGGAGGGGGGTACAGGACAAAAGAATACTACTTGATATTTGTAATATTTCAACATCACGTACAGATGTTCAGTGTTGAGTGCGGGATCTGCTACTCCTATCGCCTGGAAGCTGCTATCCCTGACCAGGTGTGCAACGATCCTCGCTGTGGTCAGCCCTTCCATCAGGTGTGCCTGTACGAGGTATGGATTAGGGGACACGCCATGGTGAAATACTACGCACAGTATGCACACTGTATACGCTATACATCTCCATCCTTCTGGGAAATATTTCTAGGTATTACATTTCCCCTTTTTGGTTGTACTGCACTTAAACACAATGTAGGATAATACGTAAAACAACACTTAAAGTGGAAGTCAACGCAAACATTTTTTTTCAAGAATATGTTCTATGCAAGCCCACTAGTTGAAAGAGGGCATTCTGATATATATTGCGTTTGTGGAATAAGTGTTAATCCACTCGTTTTTAGCAATCTCTGGGGGCGGCCATTTTGTCTTCTGTCGACTGAAAATGATATCACAACTGCTCACAACGGCCAATCACGGCTCAGATTCAGATAACAGGTCAGCCGTGATTGGTCATTGTGAGCAGTTGTGATGTCATTTTCAGTCGACAAAAGACAAAATGGCCGCCCCCAGAGATCGCTAAAAAAACTAGTGCATTTTGCTGCTTAATATATATTCCACAAACGCAAAATTAATCAGAATGGTGTGTTTCAACTAGTGGGCCAGCGAGGAACATATTCTTGAAAAAAATATGTTTGGGTTGACTTCTGCTTTAAGTAAAAGAGCAATTTCAGATGGTTTTGAACTTTAAAAAAAATACTGAATAAAACTACTTCAAGTGAATAAATTCACTTCTTTTCAAATCAGACTTTTATTTGTCATTTCGAGCATGTACTGTATACTACTAGTCCTGACAAAATGGGGTACTAGTAAAGGGGGGAGTAGATGTACATATGTAGTATGTGCACTTGATACTTAAGGAAGAACAACTGAGTATATTTGTGGAGATTAAGTATAGTATATTTTGTGATATTTTGCAGTTGCACTTCTTGATGGATAAAATACTGTAAATGTAAACCTCTCGGTATGCTTTTTGCACAGGCAGTACCCAGTGTTTCAACATGGGATACATGGGATCCCTCGCTCCTTCGCGGCCTCAGTGCATCGCAGGTTCACAAAAAGTACTCATCAAAATTAAAGAAAAAAACTGCCGTATCGGCAGCCATATTGTGGAAAGACGTGTTGTTTCAAAGAGATAGTTGACTCTGAGGCTTTGTTCATACCCTCTGGTCTGGTCCCCATTAACTGCAATTAACGAGGCCTTACTGTATTGTGAATTTTTTTTTTTCCATTTGTTTTTGTAAAACATGTTTGAAATAAAATGTTCAAATAAAAAGTTGACAGATCTATAGACAACAAAGGCCACATTATTCAAAATCAATGATTGAATATGTGCGTTAAAAAATAGAAATACCTTCTCTTTTTTTTTCCCACAACACTGAGCTCTTAACTGGTATTTTCCTTTCAACACTATTTACAAAAATGCCAAATTGAAATTAACGCGTCCATCCAACCTGAATTCTATTATTGTTTCCACGGCAGCCACATAAGCCAAATCTGGACGCAACTCAAGTCAGAATGTGTCGCAGTAGACTTGTAACTACAGTAAAATTTTGTAGGAAAGAAATATACATTTAGAACAAATGAAAACCGCTAAATTAGGTGGTAACTGAGCGTGCCTTCTTGTCCTGGGTGACAACATATTCTTAAGATGCAGCAAATGAGTTCCTTGTAATATGAGTAAATTCATAACATTGGATGTTGCAACTGCCATAAACTTCAGTCCGCCCGTTAAGGTTAGGAAAATGTGGCAATACTTTTATGTTCAACTTTACAAAGTATTACCTGAGCATACCTTTTTAAGTGCGCCGTGCATCCAGCACATTTAAACAAATGTTATCACTTGACACGTCGAATTCAAGGTGACGACTTGACTAAGTAGTCTTTTGTCTTTTCCCCTTCCAGTGGCTGCGTGTGCTGCCCGCCAGCAGGCAAAGCTTCAACACGGTGTTTGGAGAGTGTCCTTACTGCAGCAAGGTACGCGTGCACACTGCCTCGTGACTGACAGCTGCCTTCATAAAGGCCTTTGCTGTGTAGTCAATAGATATTCAGCATGCTTAATTAGCATAGCTCAGTACATCGCATGGCCTTCTCTTTGCTGAAAGGCTATTGGCAGCAGAAAAAGGTGCCGCATTCATAGTGAAGCTACTCGCTCCATCATCATAAAGGAGTGAGTCAAGTATGTGCCAGTCAATGCTGCGTGTCATTGAATCAAAGTCAAAAATGAACTTATTTGTGTGCATGCCTTCCAGTAGTGATGGGATGATGATGCCTCAAAGTGTCTATCGACACATTTAACAAACTGTATTTGACACTGCGTTGGTCACTCGATAGTGACCTTTACTGTACATATCAAATCAATGCAGGTAAACAATATGATGGAACAACTTGCATGCTGACCCAACATTACTTTGTCAAATAATATTAAATCTATTCAATTGCTAGTTTTGTACTTAAAATGTGACCTTTATTGTGGTTGTTGAGGAAGAGTTCAACATCTGCTTGTTTGTGTAAAGGCTCAAATGAGCATGTAATATATAAAAATTCGAATACAATTTTGGGATAACGTGTAACTTATGTATGGGATTTTGTTAACCAAAGTGTTATCTCCATCCAACAAACCCACAACATTTCGATACAATTTGACACGGCACAGCCAAACGACACACTTCCTGTATTGGTCACATGATTTTTTGTTAAAGCGATACACGCACCAATACGGGGTTTCACACTTGAGAACTCGGCACAGTGCTGATGCACCAGTGTTTCTCGTCCTATCACTACCTTCCAGTGTATTTGATAGCTCGGCTAGACAGAAATGAGAGTGCACTTTATTGCATTGTTGTTAAGTGTCCTTCATAAAGCATTTGACTATTTAATAAGCAGAGCTCTCCCTCTATTTCAGCCCATTACTGTGAAAATGGCAGCTCAGAAGTCCTGAGAAGTGGCTTTGCGAGCCACATCAACTCAAGGAAACAGCCTAAAAGCTAATTAGAGCCAAAGAAAAAGAAAGTCACTGTTCAAAAAGGGAGAACTGAAAATTCCTACGGGGTGGGAAAAAGGTTGAGTCAAGGAAAGTCCAACAGCCAGCAGAAGGGAAGGCCGGCAGCCTTGAAGACTTGGCCGCAAGTCATCTGGGGGGAAGGAGCTTGCTCTCCCACATCATGCCGCTCCTCTCCCATTGCACGCATCTTCGGGAGTCAAGCTCTCATGCACACGGGTGGCAAACACGGCTCTTCTCTTGACTTCCTGATTCGCACTGATGCTGTTGAGGTCATCTGTATTTCTGGGTTCTCTTGTGAAATGTATTGTGTGTTAAAGAGGGCAATTTAAGGGTTTGCTCTATTGGAACATTCAAATAAAGAGAAAACACTTTTTCAAGCTCAATACTTATTTTTTTATTTTGGGGGGGGGTGCGTAAGAAATTCTTGCAAGTATTCAGCCTAACGTGCACACGGAGTCTCATTCTCACACCTTTTTAGGCCGACCTCTCTTTTCTTTTGGGGGACCTCTTATGTAGCGCGCATCAATGGGTTGGCTTCTGGGCTCCTCCTCTTCATCATCATCATCATCGTCATCTGAGCTGTCTTCTTCCTTGTACGTCTTCACAGATGTGGTCCTCTTCCTCAGTGATCTTTGAACCCTCTCGCTCTTCTGCAAAAGAATAAAAACAATTAGTCTTTATTGTGACTGAAAAAGACGCTATTTGAATTATCTCAGACTAGCAGTAGCCTGATTAAAATGGAAACACAGCAAGTTCAAAGAATAGTTCAAAATAAAGCTGTGTGTACATACTTAATGACCCACAATTAATGAAAATTTGTGATAGACCATTAAAAAAAAACTGAACACACTTAAGCAAATTGTGGGCATTAAATGTATATCAATCGAGTGCTTTTCATACATGACAATGTGACTCAAGGTGCTTCACAGTATTAAAATTAAAAACACAAAAAGGGTAAGGGGGGGGTAGGTGACTTCACAGACTGCAGCAACTATTGTACAGCTTGTCTGTGCTTAAAGTCCTCAGCACGCTCACCATATTTCAGCCCCAATTAAGTTGGCCGCAGACAGCTGTAATACAAGGGGACAAGTTCTCCGTTCATCAGAGCGTTCCGCTTCTACAGAATATGTGAATTGCAACGTGTCGCTACCAACCGCTAATGCAGTGATAGTTATCATTTCAGTGAATAGTTGTATGGCAGCAGCTTGTTGAATACACGAAAAGGTGCTGTGAGCAAAAACTCACGCCCAGACTCACGAACGTCAAACGCCACCCCACCAAGGCCCTGCCCCTTAAAGTCACAAGAAAAATGTCATGTGCACACTATTTGAGCAGTGACCAATCAAAACTCATCGTGCGGTCAAAATGGGAATTTGAAAATGGTAGCCCCTCTGCAAAGTTGTTGTCACATTAAGAGTATGAATTTGTATGTGTGTATGTGTTCATGACAGAAACTGAAGCCAGCCGGAATGATTTTGCTCCTCATTTAATCAACGAGGCGTCACCGCCATGTGCGGTAACGACTGCTGGTTCTTAGCAGTTTTTGAAATTGGAAGATGTTGCATCATATAAGCAGGTCTAATCTTACTTTTCCCACACTTATCATTTTTCATGAAAAGTTGGATGTGTTGGAAGTGGTCAAGCCACAGATTTGTTTGCATTGTTGTTGCAATGTGCAAGTGATTTTATTCCTGATTGACAGTACAGCATATACTTAGGTTAACGTTTCACTTGTGTGGTAGAATTTGTTGTCATGAACGCTTGACATCGCACGTCAAGTCTTTAGTAAGTTTACAGCTATAAGTGTAGTAATTACTCTTTCATATTAAAATAAGACTTCATCCGCCTTTAGTTTACATTTAACCCTATTGTAATACAGATTGCAGGTTAATTGCTTGTGTGTGAAATCACTCAGTCGTAGTCTCTACGTAACAGATTTTCATCGATTGCGGTTGGAACGTACTTTAAGTATGTTGAGGGTCCTCCAAAATGCCACCGTATAATAGTCAACATTGGCCATTTGAAAGTGCCTGCACTCAGTCTGCTGCTCGGATTGATGTCGTGTCTTTCCAGAGAGCCAAGGACGTAAACAAAAGCTTCCCTCTAATATGGTCTTTTAATGCTCGATGACCTCATTAAGCAAATCATGTTAGCATTTGTCCAGACCATACCTGTGGAAGGGGTGGCCCTCGTCTGTAGCTTCTTGGCACTTGTTTGGGCTTTTTCTCCACCTCCTCCTCTTCCTCTTCCTGGTCGTCATCATCATCATCATCATGGTCATCAACAACCACTTGCATGGCTGCAGACTTAGCTTTGGGGAGGCCTCGAGCTTTTGCCGTTCTCTGTGACATGAAATATTACAAAAATCTCAATATAAAAATAAAAAATAATAATCTAAAAAGTATTCTTTTCATATTAACACACACTGCCTTTTGGCAATAGAGCCGGCATGGTGTGAGAAATAATTGACCAGGCGACAGCGGTGACTAATGAATCCGAGAATGGCCTTTGTCTCTGCTGACATTTCCTCTCTTCACTAAAACGGCCCCGTAAATGGCCACTTCTGTTTAACTAGATGGGTCAAACTGGCCAAGACTTTCACATGGAAATGAAATGACACGGTGAGAGGAACGGGAGGGGGGCATAATTGAAGATATAAAGTAGGTGTCATCAACTTCTTCAAACGGTGGCCTGAGGGGTCGGGAAGTGATTGCGCTGAATTGGAGGAGAATCCTCCAGTGTTGGACCCGCTCACCTCTGGTCGACATGCTCCCCCTCTTCACTGCTTTCACATCTCACTCGAGGTTAAGAGACTCAGCGGCACAAATTGGGATACTTGTGACCAGCAGCCAAACTGCTGAATGTGCTGTAAAGCTGAGTAAATGTTGATTTATATTACTTTACGTCGGAATAAAGAATCAATTTGTGAGCCCTCAGGAGCTAGTGCTGTGACAGTGGAAATCAATGTGGCTAGCCGAAAGGCTCATATTGGTCGTTTTTGTCCATTCTTTTTTTTTTGCAAAATGAATTCCTTCATTAACTATAAAAATGTGTCACAATTCAAAGGCTCACTATACGTTGTCCATTGAATATGCTCATTCTGTTTTGAGACAAGTTGCCCTTGCACCACCAAGAGTACACTTTACTGTACCCTTCCAACACAAAATAGCATCTTCGAAAAACTATTGTTTCAAGAATGGGCAATTACACCAACAGGAAGTGAAAATAGAATAGAAACCAACCAGCCACAACAGTATGACCAAAAGTGCAAAACAATCCATCCATCCGCATTTTTACGACCGCTTATCCGCATTAGGTTCACGGGTGTGGTACATGTGGTCGCCAGCCAATCACTGGGCACATATAAGCAACCATTCACAATCACATTCACACCTAAGGGCAATTTAGCATTCTTAATTAACCAAATACGTGTTTTTGTAATGAAGGAGGAAGCCGGAGTACCTGGAGAAAACCTGAGCAAGCTCAGACGAACATGCAAGTGTTTTCTGTTTGGTGGTTGGCTGCCATCTTGTTTTTGGAATGAACTGGAATATGCTCGGCTAAAAGTAGAGTTTAATTCGTACAATGACCAAACTTGAAACTCAATTTGCTTGTAATTCAAATCTATACTCTCCACTGAAATTAATTGAAATGCCAAATCCATTTCAGCCCGCCAAAAACCACCACAATTTATGTTTTTATAAAGAAAAACAGCACTTTATTGTAGAAAACAAAACATGAAGAAATAAATGTTCTTTTAATGTATTTTAAGTGTTTTACGTAATACATAAGAAATAATGTTCCGAAAGTACATTAAGTACTGTTCATTGGGACCAGTTGGGCCACAACAACAACAGCTGTATTCTAAGTGTGCCTTGAGAGGGTGGCCTAGTGAGTGATGCCAAGAATGTGGCCAGTTAGTTTCTGTGCGCTTCTGGGCACGGGTTTTGGCTTATTACAAGACTAACTCACTCACATGTTGGCCCATTTGTAAGTCAACGTACAACTGCACGGTCGTTTAGGACACCTGAGATGATGTTCTCACCTTGCCCCTGGTGGGTGGATCGAGCACCTTGGACATGGACTTCTCCCCGACTCCACGAGGTACAGAAAAATCCAGTTTTTCCTTGGTTCCAGAAGACAACATTTGCCTGAGGCGCTGGTAGTCAGGCTTGTCTTGGAAGCCCAGAGATTTCGCATACAGCAGCAGGGCAGCCACCTCAGCTGAAGACAAGAGCAACAGTGTTCATGTCAAACAAGTCCCAGAGGCAACCAGTTGCTTTACATGTTGTTGTCTATTGTCTTGTAGGTCTGACTTGAAGCTACATTACAGTACGTACGGAAAGCAGTCAGGCCCCTTGAAATGTCTCACTTTCTGTGTCATTGCAGCCATTTGCCAAAATCAAAAAGGTTCATTTTATTCATCATTAATGGATACTCGGCACCTTATCTTGACAGTTAAAAAACTGAAATGTAGATTTTTGGGGAAAATTTATGAAAAGAGAAAAACTGAAATATTATGTGGTCATAAGTATTCATATTCATAACCTTTGCATTGACCTTCATATTTAACTCAGATTCTGGCCATTTCTTCTGATTCTCTTTGAGATGGTTCTGCTCCTTTATTGGAGTCCAGCTGTGTTTAATTGAACTGATTGAAGTTGATTAGGAAAGGTCTATGTAAGACCTTACAGCCCAAGTGCATGTCATAGCAAATGAGACTCATGAGGTCGAAGGAACTGCCCAAGGAGATTAGCGACAGAATTGTGGCAAGGCACAGATCTGTCCAAGGTTACAAAAATATGCTTAAAGACGTTCCAACAAAGTTAAGAGTTTACAGGTTTTTTTTAGATTTTGTTGCCAATATTTTCCATTTGACTGAAAATTAATCTATTTCTAGTCCTACTCGGCCTGCCACTGGGCAGCAAGCTCTATTTTCTGTTCTGACCCAGCCGTCCAACCATGGAGCTTGCCGCCTCGTTGGCAGATCTCTCCGCGCTCACCCACCGCACTAAGCACCTGGCAGCGAAGTAGGTGGCCACCTCGCAAGCTGTGGCACAGATTTGACAACTACTAAGATCCTTGTGAGAGGCACGCTCACGGCTGAGAAAAGAAAAGAATCAACTCCAGAAGTGATTTGGTTAAATATGGTCACTCAGAAGATTTGTCTGTGTGAACAAATCATGTGAATTACACAAAACTACTCCAGCCCGGTCTCCAGTTCACAAAAACATTAAAAATAAATCTGCAACCTGGTGGTTCGAGACCCCTGATCCTGACCCCAAATCAAACTCAGAGTCCAACATACTGACATACAACTGTCGATCAAATCAAACAATCCCACAGACAGGCATACTGTATTTTGTAAAAAGTTATTCTCATACAGTGGAAGCACTTGTCTGTCTGGTGAACATGAGATAGACCTAGTTTTAAATAAATGAAATTACTCCGCTACATTTGAAAACATTCAGAAGGTCTTTTCCCATATAGATTCTTTCCTTGATCCTTCAACCAGTTATGGGAGCTTGAGATGTTATTGATGGACGGGTGAAATCGGTTGACCAAAGGACTCTTGTGCCTTCTCTCTGGGAGTTATTCAAGCATAGTCAGCATGTAACTCGCACTCAGTTTGATACATACCCTGTGTCTTATCTGTGGCAGGCAGCTGGGCTTTGTCAGCAGAGGACTATTCGGTCCTTAACCATACACACACGTAACTTCTCCTTATAAGCAGTAATAAAACAAGTGCGATTTTGTTATGACATGTCAGTGGAATGAGTTTCCATTGTACAATCACTCTACAGTACTTTGAACCTCAAGGAGAGATGGGACTTAAAACGTCCATTTTATCGTGGGTTCTTATACAGGGGTGCATATAACTGATACGCAGGTACGCATGCGCAACAGAAATCACCGATGCGTACCGTCATTTGCGTCATGAAGCGCATTTGCGTACCTGTACACACTAGTGGTGTAGTGCAACGAATCATCTTTGATTGGTAAGGATCAAGCTTTTTTTTCTTTATTTTATTTTTATTGCTCATTCAAAAAATGATCCTCTAAATCTATGACCGATCTGAACCGTGACTTATGTTATCCGTCCGTTGGACCACTACTGAGTACCAAAGACAATCTCCTGGTACTCATGCGAGTACCGCATGAAAAAAATGATGTGCACCCCTGGTTCTTATATTTATTCACTATTTAACATGAACATTGAGAAACATTTGGGAAAACTGGAAGAAAAATATGCTTGTCTCC
The DNA here is from genome assembly GCF_054856515.1 of Filicampus tigris. Classification (NCBI taxonomy): domain Eukaryota; kingdom Metazoa; phylum Chordata; class Actinopteri; order Syngnathiformes; family Syngnathidae; genus Filicampus; species Filicampus tigris. The sequence continues at coordinate 4,578,502 of NC_141227.1, read as the reverse complement.
ATTCTGACAACTGATAAAGTGACCTTGGCAAGGCACCAAAACCCCCTAGATTCAGCTAAATACTGGTTTATGCCCATCTTCACTCTGACATTTTTGCCTGCATTTGTGTGGTCTGCTAGTAGACCAGGAACAGTAGAACCTCGATTTAACAGACCCTGAACCAATGGGCAGTAAATAATGTTCAGTCCACTCAAAACGCCCCTTTGTGCAAGAGTTGTCAGTCTGTTAGTTTCACAATTGGTTGGTGTTGTTTACCGACGCTGCGGCACAATCAACAGACAGAAACTGGTACATGTATTTCTGGGTTGCACCGCTGTTGTCATGAGGGTTTACATGGTTTACATTGTATTCAGATTACAATGAAAACAAATGACCCGATGGAATGAATACGCTCCTTATAAAACCTCAATCGGAATAAAAAGGCCGAATCCAAATAAAATTTTATTCTGATTCACAGGGTGGTGTATTCTTTTGACAATCCAAAACACATATCATGTAAACAGTACAATCGATCATGCTCTCTCTTAAATAACGTAAATGCGTAGTGACGTGATCGTTTTAGAGGTAAGATCTTAAGCCCGAGTCCGACCCGGAAGGAATTTTGGGTCGGGCCCAAAATGTCAATTATAACGTTCGGGTCGGGTCGGACCCTGGCTTGTCTCTCGCGGACTTAAAAAAAAAAAAAAAAAAAAAAATTATATATATATATATATATATATATATATATATATATATATATATATATATATATATATATATATATATATATATATATTACTTTAACATTAAAAAATCTTGCGGTTTTTTTCTGCCAATGTCAGATGTCAAATGGGCTGCTGCATTTTGCCAACGAAATGAAGCATGAACTATCACACCTGATAGAACAGACACACAAATATAAAAGATATAAATGTTTATTAAATAATGTATGTATCTTACAGTCTTGTTTAACTGGGAGAATTTGTTACAAAAGACAGGCTTTAATTTGTTATGATGCACAGGCATCGTCACAAATGTGATCACACAAATCGCAACCAGTCCCTTTTCCCGGAGCAGTGCTCTGTCCGGGTCTGACTGACGCATCCCCCCCTTTCCTTCTCCTCCTGAGTCCTCACAAAAAAAATATAAAATTGTGGGTTTGCTTTGGGCTCGGGCCTGCAAATCAAGTTAATTGGTTGGGCTCGGGTCGGGTCGGGCTGAATTTTTTTAGGCCCGACCTGACCTCTAGATCGTCTACAGATTTGAAAATGGCAACGTCCCAACAAAGCTTATCAGTGACGGGAGAACTTCTTTTAAAGTGCTTGGAACTTGTTTTTAATCTAGCTGTTGCTTTAGTAAAAGTGGTAAATCAATCACAACAAACTGTGCTAAGTAGATGAATGCACTCAATCTTGATAAATCACGTGATGTTTAGATCGATCGAGTGTCACGAGTGATAAAAGTCTGTTCTGATTAGTGTAGCGGAGCACGTAAACGGCAGATCGGAATAGATCACTTCCCGTGTAAATAGTTGATCACAGATCATCAATCGAAATTATTTCAATCGGAATGACTAAAAAGTCTACATGGAAACCCGGCGACGTTCCCTTCAAAGGTAATATAACGCATGGACATAAGATGAGCATAGGCAAGCAGCTGAAAAGGGGCGTGTCGTATCGACATATTCATATCTACAGCTGTTAACTCATAGTGTACAAGTCTCTCGACATGTTACACTGTCAAGACTTCCGTACAATGTGGGGATGTTTTTTTCAAGCCCTTCTACATAGCATCCAGTCATAATGCTCGCGAAGCCATATCAACCGCCACCACTGTTCCCTTTTAAACTTTATAATTACTTTTGCGCTGTGATGGGGGGGGTTATGCCACGACACAAATACAAAACCATTTTTTACTGTACCGATTAGGGTGTTTTTAGGCCACGAAAAAAAGTCGGTCATCTTAACCCTAGAACACCAATGTTAAAATTAATAACACTATCACTAATGTCAGGTACATTTAACTAGATATAATATCCCAAAATAAAATAGAATTTTCATTAAATGGAAGTTGTCTTCTTTAATTCCCCAATACAAAATATCACATAAAAAATTGTGTGGGTGAAAATCATCCAACGTTAGTGTTAGTGTAGGGTTAATCATCAATCAGCTTTAACAGACGACCCCTCCGCTCTAATCTGTTAAATTGAAGTTCCGCTGTAAATGTATTATGGCCTCCTCCTTCTTACCAACACTGTCCTGCATAATTATTGGCACCATTGGTTGAGATGTATTCTTTAGCTTCTAATAAATTCAGTTTTTGTTTCAATAATACGGGACCAAAATTTAAAAAGAGGAAAGGAAAAAGAGGAAAAAAATGAACATTAAATAGGCTGAAATGGGTATAGCGCCATGGGGAAAATGTCGACACACTTTATGTTTACAGGGGCAACAAGTTGTCTGATTTCATGACTAAAGTGGAGAACATGCATCCCCTAACTCTAGCCTAATTCGAGCCTCTAATGTTCGAAGTCAGCAAAGCAATGAGCTGACGTCTCCAAAATATTACAAAAACAGATTATAGGGCCCAAAATTGTAATTTTCAAGTTTAACATGTTAACTATGTGATTGTGACGTGGCGCCCTGAAAGTTTAACAATTCACCGTTTTCAAGTAACGTGACTGATATGTAGATATTTTCAACAGAGGAATGCTTAACCTTAAGATCATTATGTTGTCTAACAAGTTGAAGAAACTCCTATTTCGAAATGTCATGTTTAACAAGTGAAGTCTGGAACTTCAGATTGTTGCGACTTACCTGTGCTGGTTCCGCTTACTGAAAGCTGCTGGACAGACTCTGGCAGTTTATCCATCAGTCTAAGCACCAAGCAGGACAGATAAAACAGTGTGGGAATGAGGAGGGAAAACATTATGAGAGGGGAAACATTATTTAGAAGGAGATAGTAGGGTTGGGGAAAGGACACAGTGGCAATGAGCTATATCAAAGCAAATTATTCAGCCATTCTTATTACAATATCTAGAAGAGTCATAATTGGATTACTGACAATTCTAATATGTAATATATGAGTGGTACATGTGCTATGCTATCTGATGGTTGAACTAAAATAGCAAATTATAATCTTAAATGCAATTTTGTATTCTTGAATTGGCCTGTGCTAGTTTTATAATCCTGGAAAACACAATGTGGGGCCCTTGACCCGTAACATGGAGCATCAAATAAGATTGTCTGTTGTGGTTTTGTCTGTTCTTCAGTGCCTTTATGGAGATCTGAGAAGGTAATGGCAGTTTTGAATATGGAATATAGACAAGGAAATGGCGAAAAAGTGATACAAGATTGTGAAATACATATGCATTGAATCTTAAAATGACATTGCATTACATGAAAAGGTTGTTGTGTATCCCTCGGTCCTTTGTACAGCAGCTAAATCAACAGCAGCTGTGCTGGTCTTAAGTAGTACAATACAGTATGTTCCTCAATTACTTCAAGACACTATTCATTTAGCAGTCACTGATTTAAAGATAGATTCATCAGTTATAGGCATCCTAAGCGAGTACTGTAAGAGGAAAGATTGTATGGACCTACCTAGCCTTGGCTTCCATGACCTTAACTGCGTTCTTGAGATCATTATCCCAGGGAAGTGACCCACATAACCAGTGAAGAAGACAAAAACCAAGTATCTGGATGTCTCCACGTCTTGATGGAGCTTAGGAAAAAAGAAACAGATGCGACATAAGCAATATTTTATATGATTGTACTTTCATCCCTTTTTACTTTTGTTCAATATCATCAATGAAACAAAAAGCATATTGTATCATAAGCCTATACCGCTTATCCTCACAAGGGTCGCGGGAGTGCTGGAGCCTACCCCAGCTGTCAACAGGCAGTAGACACCCCGAATTGGTTGCCAGCCAATCGCAGGGCACACAGAGACAAACAAACATTCGCACTCACAATCACACCTGGGGGCAATTTAGAGTGTCCAATCAACCTACCATGCATGTTATTGGAATATGGGAGGGAACCGGAGTACCTGGAGAAAACCCACGCAGGCACGGGGAGAACATGCCAACTCCACACAGGGAGGCCGGAGCCGGGATCGAACCCACGACCTCTGATCTGTGAGGCGGACGTGCTAACCAGTCGCCCTATTTTGCCAGTTGAATTTTGTAAAAATATTTTTTGTTGCCTTTAACGTCCAACCCAATGTTTTACTATTGAGTAAAACATAGAGTATATCAGTACTACATTTCGAGAAATTTTGAAATGGAATAGCCCTAAATTAAATGTTGTGTTTAAATCCATCACAATCACTAATTGAGTTACTAATTAAAGCATGTGCAGTATTTAAAAAGAAAATGTAATGAACTTAAAAGTGTTTGCATATTATTGTATGTGAAAGAGACTGCATGGGTCTACGTTAATTTGTGAAGTGCATCAATACTTGAAAACCAAGTCCATCCAGAAGGGTCGAGCCCGGGGAGATTTAGCAACTCAATACAGTAATGGCCGTCACACGTCTTTGGAGAAATTACGTATCGACTGGTTTCACTTGAAGGGAGAAATCTCCTCCCTGAGCCATGACTGGCATTGATTCTCTCCAGCCAACAGGGAGGTCTGATGGGAAGCATGGTCCTGGCCACCCAGGACAAGATAATCAACGGCATGGTGGTAATCTGACTGCACGATAACAGGTTTGGAGTTGTAAATGTGTTGGCATTTATAAATCTTGAACTTATTCATCTTTGAAGCATTCCGTCTTCAGAGTGAGCATTGAATGGCATGATGTATGCACGTATTGTGAAGGAAAGTATAGAGAAAAGGAAATTGCTACAATGAAAATGTGTTGAGTGAATAAAACACTCGTTGGCTTTCACTTGAGTCATTAAATTGTCTGGACCAGGCAGGGAGGCTAAACGATCAATGAGAATCAGAAGGCAATGAGAAGTGTTCTAAGGCTGTTTAAACTATCTGCTCATTGCCCTTAACTGCTTGGGAAAACAACACGACAAACTCAACTTCAGGAATGATCATGAAAGATCCCTAAAAAGTTTCCAATGTGTTAAAACGGGCTAACAATGTCGCTTACGTGCTGTCACAAGAAATAAAGCCGCCGGCAGCCATTTTACATTGCCACTAGCTAAGTTCATCTTATTTAAATACATTGATTTCTCTGCCGCTTTTCACATTATTTTCTGTCGCTGTGGCAAAAATGTCACAGTGCGTGGCGAGCTGTTGTACCAATAAGTCTGGTACAGCGCCACGTGCACATTTCATCGGTAACAATCAGATTACAAATTTTCTCTTACAAGGTGCTGTATATCCCTCGAGTGCTACTTAACGATTCAAGTCCTTCACGTTGTCAGAAGAGCCATCAACAATGAAATGAAAAAAAAAAAAAAAAAAATGCCGTGAAATGTGAACCTAACCTCTGTGTGTCACGGTTCACGATAGTGAGATTATATACTATGAACGGTCGATGCAAACAGTGAAGTTTGTTCTTAGAGAGGCTCTCATTACTCCATACAAGGATCCTGGCGTAAAATAGAATAGAATGCCTTTATTCTCATTATACAAAAATTGTACGACATTGAAGAGCTTCTTCTGTTTCAGTGCAGACAGCAATTGACATAGAAAAACGACAAAGATCCATCCATCCATTATCTACAGCGCTTATCCTCACAAGGGTCGCGGGGAGTGCTGGAGCCTATCCCAGCTGTAAAAAATAAATATAAAAAGAATAAGATATGTAAAACAGGAGCTGAAAGTGTTTTCAATGAAAAAAAAAACCCAGAACTTTCAACAGTGGCAACATAAGATGGGTGCCCTCTAGCTTTAGATGCAAGGAGCCATTGTTAGTCCATTCATACTGTATATAAGTTCCGTGGTTAAAATGCACTAAAATTCCAATGATCAATTTCGTCCTTCATTGTGTCTTTTTTAGGGAGTCTTAAAAGAATACAGTAAAGCCATCAATAATTGGACAACAAGACAATTACTGTTGTCCAAAAAACATGTTGTCCAATTATGTTGTCTCATCTTTTTGGGTTTAAACACCACCAAAGACCTTGTAATTTGCCTTTAAGTTCTCTGACGGTTGTTCTGGGCTTTTTGGTTACCATTTCATACACTGCTCAAAACAACTTAAGGAACACTTTGAAAACACATCAGAGCTCAATGGTGAAAAAAAATTGTTTTGTTTTTCTCTCCTGAAATAGACTGGGTAATATGTTAGGAACAAAATGATGCCACATCGTTTGGCGGAATTGCGAACTGTCAACCTGCAGCAGGCTGAATTCAAAGACACCTCGAAGGTCAAAGTGAAAAAATGATGCGGCAGGTTAATTCATGCTGCTGAAATTTCATTCCAGCAACTCAAAATGGTACTCAATGGTCTGTATGGCCCCCAAGCATTTGTTTGCATGCCCGATGCTCCTAATGAGACGACGGATGTTGTGCTGTGGTATGTCCTCCTAGGGCTGGACCAGGGCATCACTGAGCTTCTGGACGGTCTGCGGTGCAACTCGGTGGCGGCGGATTGACCAAAACATAATGTCCCAGAGGTATTCTATTGGATTTACGTCAGGCGAGTGTGGGGGGCCAGTCAATAGTACCAATTCCTTCATCCTACAGGTACTGCCTGCATACCCTTGCCACATGAGGCCGGGCGTTGTCATGCACTAGGAGGAACCCAGGACCCACTGCACCAGCCTATGGTCTGACGACGGGTCCAAGGATTTCATCCCCAATACCTAATGGCAGTCAGGGTGCCGTTATCGAGCCAATTGTAGTCAATTCCGGCCCTCCTGCTTGTTTTCAATCTGTCCCTCCTGCAACACACTTGATTCAATTTTTCATATAATCAGCAAGGTCTGCAGAAGCTGGATAACGATCCTGATCATTTGAATCAGGTGGGTTGCACCGGGGTGACATAAAACATGCAGCGCATGTTGAGGGCCGGAATTGCCCCACCCCTGCTGTAGAGGTATGTGCGTCCCTCCATTGCCTCCCCTGACTATCTTTGACCCATGCACCGCAAAACGGATCATGGTGAACGATGTTCCATGCAGCATAGCGTTCTCCACGGCCTCTTCGGACCCTTACACATCTGTCACACGTACTCAGGGTAAATCTACTCTCACCTGTGAAAAGCACAGAGAGCTAGTGGCATACTTGGCAATGCTGGTGGTCTATGGCAAATGCCGGTCGAGCTCCGAGGTGCCGGGCAGTGAGCACAGGGCCCGCAAGAGGACGTTGGGCGCTCAGGACACCCTCATGAAATCTGTTTGATTGTTTGGTCAGAGACATTTACACCAGTGGCCTGCTGGAGATCATTTTATAGGCTTCTGGCAGTGCTCATCCTGTTTCTCCTTGCACAAAGGAGCAGATACCGGTCCGGCTGGCGGGTTAAGGGACTTTCGACGCCCCGGTCCAGCTCTCCTAGAGTAACTTCCTGTCTCTTGCAATCTCCTCCATGCTCTTGAGACCATGCTGGGAGACACAGAAAACCTTTGGGCAATAGCACTCATTGGTGTGCCGTCCTGGAGGATTTGGACTGTCTGTGCAACTTCTGTAGGGTCCAGGTACCGCCTCGTGCTACCAGTAGTGACACTGACCCTAGCCAAATGCAAAACTAATGGAAAAACTGTCAGAAAAGATGATGAGGAAAAAGTGTCAGTGGCCTCCACCTGTAAAACCATTCCTGTTTTGGAGGTCATCTCATTGTTGCCCCTCTAGCACACCTGTTGTTGATTTCATTAACACCAAAGCAGCTGCAACTAATTAACAAACCCCATCTGTTACTTAACTCATCAGATCAAGATCCCAGGGGTTTAAAAAATGCAATGCTATACTCAGGTTAAAAAGTGTTCCTTTAATTTTTTTGAGCTGTGTATAATCTGTCTCTTCAATTTGTCATCAATTATCCTCTTGCAACCACACCCATTGAGGCCGGCTACTTAAACTTCGAATATATTCAAATGTAGAGCATGAAGGCTCCGAGATGATTTTAGAGTTTTATGTTTTTCTCCTTTGCTATTCGTGATCCATGTTCAGTGTGGTAGATGCCATGTCACCCAACAGCACAGTGACTACTTGCCACCCTTTGAAGTGGAAGTCAAGTCAAACATGTTTTTGCAGTAATATGTTCTGAGTGTTCCCACTGGTCTAATCACAAGGGCAAAAGCATTTTATAAAATAAAAGACAAAGTTCTATCTTTTTTTTTTTTTTTTTCTGAACCGAAAAACAATCCGATCCGTGACCGATCCGAACCGTGACTTATGTGATCCGTTGCACCACTACATAGAACATATTGCCGTATTGTATAGAAAATGTTTGATGACTTCCGCCTTAAATGGGCAGCTAGACTGATAACCAGTTTTAAGACATTTGTGATGATAATTTGAGAACACACACACTTTAGTTTAACAAGTCTCCATAGCCAAATTACGAGCATGTTTTTTTCCAGGGGAAGCATATTTTTTTCCACAGGCCTGATTTATGAGTTTGTTAAACCAAAATTTCAAAGCAATGTCTCCCTAAAAATAAGTTCTAGGCTATTATATCCTGTACATAATTTAATACTCCATTCAAATTGTTGATTTGGAATTCAATAGATATTGCCAACAGGTCAGTATTATTTTATGCATACACCATGCTGACAGTGAACCAAGAATACAGTATTGACCTGCTTGGTGATGGAGTTAGCCAGCTTGGAGGCCGTGTGTGGCTCATGCATCCTGCTAACTAAACATCAAAGTCACCAATTAAAGGGGGAAGAATGCATGTTGCAGGTTATGACTTCAGCTAATTAGTAGGTTGTTAAACAGAGACTGTGTCTGAGAAATTCTGCAGGGGCGGTGGATGGACAATCGATGGTCAACGAGAGAAGAAGGATGCAAGCAGGCAATTTGCCAGTTAATGTTTTTCCAATATCAGTCGAGGGAGGTGGCGACTGACAGGCGGACAAAGTGTTTTACACGTACTGACTAACAGGGTTCAAATACAGTAAATGCTATAGGAGGAGAAGCTGCTATGGAGATTTGCCAAATACTACAATAACTATACCAGCCATGAAGTCACTTCAGGCTATGTCCTGCAAACTGGTTTGAAGAGCAATACTTGTTTAATGCCCTGTCCTTACAAAGCACTGTACTAAGCACTGTTTTGTTTCCTTGGCGTTTACAAACATTACTTCACAACAGAACAACCTTGTTAAAATTTTCTTTCACTTGTATAGCGCTTTTCCACCTAAATGGCTATCAAAGCATGTCACACTGACTTCTCATTCACCTACTGATGATGCAGCATCAGGCGCAACTGTGGGTTCAGTATCTTGTTCAAGGACACTTCAACATGGTTACATGGGCCTGGAATCAAAACCACGACCTCTGGTTTGGGAGACAATCATTGACAAATGTGCTCTCTCTTTTTTTTTTTTTAAACATTATTACAGAAGACTTTGAATTTAGAAGCCCGAAAATACTGCACTTTGAAGTCAAAAGTAGTTTGCTCAAAAAGATTAGAATGTAAGGCGCCAAATTTAACTTAAGAGTATTGTTGTGTGTTTGGGGAAAAAAAATCCTGAATGAATATATTTACAATTATGAACAAATCCCTAATTGAAATCCCAAAGTATGACGTACTCTCTAAAGGAAAACCATTAAGAATCATCAACCCGAACGATCTCAACAGATCCAATACGAGAGATTGAAAATTACACTTTGAATTGAATTTACATGGATTTTAAGTATAGAAAAACAACATTTATACGCCATTAAATTACAAGACTGAAAACCGCAATGTTAGGGAGGTCTCTCTTCAGCAAAATTAGTGTAGTTTTGAATCTCGTTAGCTGTGCAGATGTTTGTATTACCGGTATTTGTGAGTTTATTTAGTAGGTCAAAGCTTTTTGTTTGGACATAAATATATCTAGATTTTTTTTTAAACTAATCTAACAGTAATCCAAACCTACCAACACCTTTGTGGGCGTCGAGACTGGTGTACTCAATGGTTCCATTGTGGCCTTTTTTGGGATTTTCCTTATACTCTTTTTGGACTCCATCAACACAGTACCTGCGGGCCAGCCCATAGTCGACTAAATAGAGCTACAATGCACAAGAAAAGGACATGTTAATTGTTACAAAAACGCCAAGAGTGCCGTATTTTTTAATTAAGAAATGATGACAAATGTGTCCAGCATTTGGATACTAATTTTAAAAAATGTTGTGTCTAGGGTTGGGCATCGCTTGAATTTGGATGATTCCGGTTCCGATTCCGGTTCCTTGATTCGATTCCGGTTCCTAACGATTCTCGATTCCGATTTGTAACAAAAAACAAACAAACAAAAAAAAAGTTATTTTTGGACAAATCACATGAACTTCTCTGTTCTTCAATTTCATTAACTTTTACTACTTGTGAACTTTACCATGGATTATTCAAGGACTGTTTTTAACCAGTATATTTATTTCAATACATTTTTTGCATTATTATTTCGTATTATTTTTCACAAGACCTTTATTTTTTAGAAGTTCAAGACAATACAATAATGCAGCTGTTACTGAAAGCATGCTACTGAACACCAATTGATTGGCTAACCTTGTCTTGCTTTAAAATGAAAATATATATGACAAACAACGCTGCATTTTAAGAGCAAGCAAGGAAAGTCTAATCTAAGCAGTCTATGTAACCATATGATGTATCTGTATGTACTGTATTTATGTATATGCTGAGCTGCGTAAGCTAAAAGCTAAACATTAGCTGGATATGTGCATTTGTATGTTGAACCTGTTGGCTCAATGTTGCCATTAGACGTACTTAGCTGAATCTGACTTGTGGGTCATAAGCTGTATCGCGTCAGTTCTATGGCTAGGCGTCGGCCGAATGAGCCAGCCGGGCCGGCCCGGGCAGGATCACCGACCCCGCAAAGGGCAACTGCTGCCACCGCGGTGTCCCAGCGGCCGCTTCCGCTGTGTAGATCCGTGGGAAGGGCCGGGCGCACACCCAGAGTCGCTGCGCTTACCAGCCGTTACGAAGCGAGCGAAGGGACTGACCGAGAAGACCACGACAACTCGAGTGGGGGCGAGTTTCCGTGCTATTGCAATGCAGCTTCGGCGGCAGAAGCCTGGCCTTTTTTTTTTCTTCTTTTTTTTTTTTTTAAATTTATTTTATTATTATTATTATTATTATTTATTTATTTTTTTTATTTATTTATTTATTTATTTAATTTATTTTATTTTTTTTTTTTTTTAAATCGGTCGTACTTCATTCGTAGCTCTTCCACGCGGCTAACTAGGAATCGAAACTTAGCACCGACATTCTAAAATCTGAACGGTTCCGGGAGAACCGGAATGATGGACCCGCTTCCACTCAATGCCAGGTTCTCGGTGCCCAACCCTAGCTGTGACCGATGTCTTTTTACACCAGGGGTCACAAAAGCATTTCATTTTTCTTGGTTGAACTTTCCCCCTCACCAGATGCAGTATTACGGTATACATTTGAAATTAGTAACTGTTTGAAAGTGAAAAAGATCTGGAGTAAACTAACCTCTTGAGGGTTTCTATGACCCAGCATGAGGTTGGACGCTTTGATGTCTGCATGAACAAATTCATTCTCGTGCACATACTCCAATATATCCACCTAAAGGAGAATAACAGAATGTCATGGTTTAACCGAAATTTGTCAAAACCAGGGCACCAGTTCCACTTTCAAGTGTCTCGACCAACAGTTCTCAAAATGCGAACCACGGAGTCGGTTTAACCGAAATCTGTCAAAACCAGGGCACCGGTTGCACTTTCAAGCGTCTAGACCAACTGATCTCAAAATGGGAACCACGGAGTGATCCATGAACAGTAGCTTGGGGTTCACAAAATAATTAGCAATCAATTATGTTGCATGTGGAGGAGCTCAGAGGTGTAAGCTGGGGCAAGGCCGTTTAAAGACTTCAAAATAAATAAAGTATCCTAAAATGAACTCTAAAAATGTACTGCAGCCAGAATCGCTACGGCGAGGATGTCGCGTTGACAAGCACTTTCTGTACTACAAAGACCAAGATTCCTTGCGATTGAGCATGCAGAGTGTCCCGTGCATTTGGGATATTCCGATTGCCGTACACATGCGAGGCATATTCGGGTTGGAAAGTGAGTAATCCAGGCATGATATTCTGAATTTTAAAAATTGCGCGTGTTTACATGTTTTTTAAAAACTAGAATATAGGCAAGCTTGAGTGGACTAGCATGGTACTGCTTTTATACAAGTAGGTCACATGATCGACTGTATGTGGGCTAGACCCATGCCGTCAGCTGGTGTAAACCATCCTTCTCTTGTTCTACTCTTGACTCTAAAAAATTGCTATTTGGTTGGTCCTCCATTTCAGAATGCTCTTTTTCATTACTCGGTAGTTGAAATGAGACCGTCCTTTTTCTTTGTATTTGTGTCTTGTTAAATGACCGACCGATTGTTGTTTTCCATCTGCAAAGCAATTACTCCTCCAACACTATAGCTTTGGGCAAATTTAAAGCTTTGATTTGATTTTGACACATCACAAATCAGAGATCTCTGCAGCCGCACATCTTTTCTACTAGCTCTTTTATTTGTCCCCATGTTGAGTTGGACAGCTTTGCCAAAGTGACTTCGAAAAAATATTTGTGGTGTCACAGGTTGTCTTTGGCTCGATTTAAGCATTTTGATGTGCATACTTTTATTTATAAAAAAAAAAAAAAAACATAGGTAAATTTTTTTTCATGTAAGGATGGTCTCACTACTCACCAGTACTTGACCAACTCGGAGCACAGTAGCCTTCTTAAAGCGACCTCCGTTACGCTCGCTGATTTTCTGTAGATCAGTGCCCAGTCGCTCCATAACCATAAAACGATACCTAAACAAAAAGACCGGAAGGAACTAATGGTTTTCACTTTTCATTCTAGAAAACTGGGAAGATAGATGTGTCAAAACTCGAGCTTGTAAAAAGCTACTAAACACCACTCAACTCCACTTACACATTAACACCATCCAGAACAAAAACACATTAATACCTGAGGCCATTATACTCAGTTTGCCCTGATCCCCAGTATTTTGGGATCCCGAGATGGTCAAGTCTTCTACTTCTCATCCATTGTTGCACTAAAACAAAGTGACAGAAATGATTGAGGATATGCAGCTGCACAACCTAGATGACTTCAGAACATTCACATATCAGAAATCTCAGGTGGCTCCACTCAGTTATCCTTGCGGATATTGAGTGAGTAGTCTTGACTACTAAGCGAGGTTGATTATACCAAAAACATTTTCCTAACCTCAGATTCTGGCTGCTGTCCAAAGCCATTCAATCAAGAATAAAGATGTGTCCTTCAACGTGTTGCAATGCATTCAAATAAATATATTTGCATTTGGGGTACGTAAACAAATGTAAACGCACGCACAAAGAGCTCTACTTTTGTTCCAGCGAGCTGTTGCCATCCTAAAAATATGGTTGTACTCACTGCTTTCTGGTTTGGCTGCCCTTATGTAGAAGCAGAGCTCGGAGAACAGGGGGCCATTCTCAAGGTACTCCTGCACAATTCATCGCATCAAAATGCATTCATTTGAAGCTAATTCCATATGATACAAACAAATAAACTATACATGTCCATATTTACGAATTAAAACTTACCACTTTTACCACAAAGTCGGTATCCGTTGAGACGGGGCTGCCAATGTCTTGGGATGCTTTAAAATGTTATGAGAGAGACGGGTAGAGGAGTTTGAACACAGTCCAGGCGTAAGTCATACATGATATTGAAAAACAAGCCCAAATCAAGATATGTATAGTATTCTGTCCTCTGAAGAAAACCAAAGTTTGAAACAAGTTTTACTGAGTGTAAAGCCTTTCTTTTTGAGGAAGGATCCTTAAAGGGGAGGTAAACCCAAACATTTTTTTTTTCCAAGAACATGTTCTATGTAAGCCCACTAGTTGAGACAAGGCATTCTGATAAATATTGCATTTGTGGAATAAGATTTAATCCACCCGATTTTAGCCATCTCCGGGGGCGGCCATTTTGTCACTTCTGTCTACTGAAAATGACATTGACAACTGCTCAAGGCTCAGGTAACAACCAATCACGGTTGACCTGTTTTCTGAAGCTGAGGGAAATAAGTATAAGTATTCACCAGTGCAAATTATATTTCAAACATTAATAACAAGTGGCAATTAAATGTTCTCTTAACATTTTGATTCTATGACAGGAAAATATGTTTTCCTCGTTTCTAATTCACGTCAAACTATCGGAACACCTCATGGCCCGAGGGGCGAATGACGAGGACGCTGCTTAGACGTATCTATCACATATATATCTATCTACCTGTCTATCTGCACACATACGGTAGAGGTCCCTCTTAGCCAATGGGATGCCAGGAAGTTGCTAGGCTAGCCAATGGCAGAGCAGCTATGAGTATGTTGCGTTCAGGAAACTCCGGAGCTGCGGGTCGCAGCCCATACTGCTAGTAACAGCCCATACTGGGAGTATCAGCCCATACTTTTACCTTTCGTATCCTGAAATTTATTTTGTAAATCGAGGCAATATTTTCCTGCTGAAGCGTTTCGTAGCTTAAAAATTTCGTATGAAGAGACGTTCGAAAGTAGAGGTACCACTGTACATCATATTTACCAGTACATGCCAGGGTTAACTTGAAACATGGCATATTTTTGAAAATTAATGTTCAGTGAACTTTTAGATTTAAAAACAGGGAAACAGGTAACAGTCTCCTTGCAAATGAGGCAGACACAGTTGTTGTGCATTTCAGTGAAAAATAGTCCAAATACCACCTTTCCTTAAATTGTCGGCACTTTCTGTGCTGCTGCCCTCTTGTGTGTAAATGCGAAATTTAGAGTGTATTTAATACGCTGGTCAACAGGGCTACAGACGGCCCAGACGTTATTAATTCAATTACAGAGGGTGCGGGCCGGATAAAATTTTACTGTGGGCCACATTTGGTCCCCGGGCCGAACATTGTACATGGCTGTTCTAAACCGTTCACCTTATTTGGATGGGTTACCCACAAACTAAATCTGAAGGTCTGCAGTTAAAGCATGTTTTGTTTCGTTCCAATGCCATTGTGGTGGTCTTTACAGCTGAAAAGATGATAACCGTGTTGCTGTCCCAATATTTATCGGACTGTGTGTGCGTGTTAGTGAGCAGTTATCAGACAGTGTTCTGATTACCGTGGTAGATGAGTCCAAAGCCACCTTGACCTAAGATTTTCCCCAGCCTCCATTTCTTCTTCCCCTGGTCAGTTAGTATGAAGCCATCCGGGAGGGGTTTGGGTAACGCCCTCTTTTTAGGAGCTGTCATTGAAACTAAACATAATAGAAAAATGATGTGTCACAACAAGGATACTCAGTTTTACAGAAAGTGTGGCAAATCATACAAAACCTATTACAAATTAATCTGCAAAGTACAGATTGGCCTAAACGATACTCTTGTGAAGAAAATAAACTGGTGATCATAATTTATTTGTGAGAATTCTCATGGCATTGAATCAATCGTAACAAGGCTGCTGTTTGTCTTATAAGATGTTCATCCGAGCATTTGTGAGAACAAACACATTTAAAAAATATTTTATAGAGATTTTCCCTCTGGAAACAATGCTAATTGTGATATAAAGTTTGCAATTACAAGGCTGCTTGTACAGTTTCTCCGTCAATCGGTTATTATAAAGTTGTATGTCAGGATGTGAGCAAGTGTTTCACATTTTATTATAGGGCTGTTCGATTTTGCCTAACAAGAAAATCCCGATTATTTTCTCTCAAACCCGATTTTACGAAAAATTAATGAAAAATGAAGTATTTTGAATGTCATTTATTTAAACTTAATTTTTCTTTCTCTGAACTCAAAATGCCAGTCAATTTAACTTAATACACACAGAACAATCAATTGGGATTAACAGCATTTTACACAATAGATTTCAGATCTGTTCTTAATTAAACCGATAATGAAAGGGCATATGACATCTGAAACGAAATAATCAACATGAGAGAAGGTAGACAGTCAAGTCTGTAAACCAAACAGTCTGTCAGCCAGTAATTTTGCCAACCAGCTAGTGACTAGCCTTTCACCCTTATCCCTGGTCTTACTTAAACATAAATCAATGATTAGTGCAAAACTGTCACTCAATAATACAATGCACAGTCATTCTTAAAAGTACGGATGCACCGGCTGGCCAGAGGTTCGTTGTAGAGGAGAGAAAAAAGGGACGGCTTTCAGACGTTGAGTTACTTGCTCGCGGGTTGTATTGTAAATGCCGGGCAAACACTATATCTATATTTGCCCGATTTATCAACTAAACGCTCACTTGCCTGAGCAAAATAGCAGAATCGCCGGTAGCCATGGATGGTGTTGTAGTTTTTCCGGTATGCGCACTCGTGGGGGGAAGCGGAAATGCAGAGGACACTACGGTGGCTTAGATACACCAAAAATAACAAAATCGAACGTGCCGATTTGAATGTTTTTAACATCGTTTTAACCAGAAAATTCGGTTTCGGTTCAAAATAGCTTAATCGAGCAGCCCTATTTCATTATAACATTTTAAAGCCAATACATTAATTTAACATTCACATATTAACACGAATAACTGTGTTGGGTCATATCGATCCAAAGCCAAGCACGTCGAGGATTTCCAGCATCATTGTTTTTCAGTTAAATGTTTCGCCTGTTTGGACTGCAAAAAATAATGACATTCGTTCCGAGTCAACCGAGATATGCTTATGCTATATCCCGCGTCACAAAACGTTTTTCTTTTGTTAATATTTGCTGCCCGAGTAGCATTACTGCAAATTCAAAACTCGCAGCATCGCCACAGTTAACGGCACACTAACCATAATGATAAACTCAACCATTTGTATTCCTTTGACAGTTGATACAACTAAGTCCGGCTTGCAGGGGGGCAGCTAGAAAAGTTGGATGGCCAAATCACGTCAAAGTAGCAGCTAACTTAGCCATGAGGGTAACATTTTAGTCCCCAAGCAACGTTAAATACATACCGACCTGCAAAGGGAATTATCAGTGTGTTACGTTTGCTCCTGAGCAAGAATGTAACAATGTGCCGTCCTCAGAAATTCTTGAATGTGAATTTTGTCAAAAGTCTTGCTGTAAAACACGTCAAGGAAAGGTTAAAAACGGACCCCCGAGCACTTCCTGAAAGTTTTCCCTCCCGCTACAATAGCATTCAATCACAAGACGGAAAAAAACACTTGTCACGATCCATAGCCAATAGAAAAGAAGCTGCTTAGGCGTACACAGACATTGGCTGCTGGGTTCAGAAAGCCCCAGCGTACACAACACAATTTAGCAAGACACAAATTCGACCACAACACAGATAACCCAATTCGTTACACTATTTCTGTAATATATTTCTTTGCATCAATGTTTGCCACCCCTTGGCTGTTCTTCATGCTAACTGAAGACTTCACGTCACATTTCATGGCTTTCAGAATCGTTATTTGGAGTAAAACACACTTTATTAGAAATACTTCATGTTAGAAATCTCACGTTGTTTTATTATTAGTAATTGTTGGCATTTGATAAATTCATTGAGTTTCGATGTAGTGCTGATATGTCCCACACTGTGAGCGGGCATTGAACGCTATTCGAGCGCTAAGTGTTGATAGTGAGTGACGTTTTTTTAGTTCCTTCCTTCCTCTTTCGACACAGCTCGTAGTTTGTTCGTGCCAGCAAACTCAGTAGTTGCAGATTGCCCGTGTTTCACCACGTTTGTTGTTGTGTGTATATGTTAAAAGGTGAGTTTAATAATTTAAGTTCGTGTCAGGTAACTGCTGTACATAATAGCTTAGATATGTTCCCGTGAGTGATGTCACGTTGATGAACACTAGTTAGTTATTTTGGCTCATATATTAACTATTCTAGTGATGAAACGTGTGAATGTGTATTGTATGTATTGTTTGGCTGATTAATTTCTTAATACAGTGAGTTGTAATGTTGAGGCATATTGTTAACAAATTGATATGCATTGGATGATGTTGCTAGGCTATTCTTTGTCTGTGTTGTTGCAGACCACAATAAATAGACGTGTCAAGTGGAATACGGGCCTGTGTTTTTTGACAGGATCACCCACATTCAGACCTTGCCACTCTAAAATAGGGTCAGCTGGAGACATCATACCAATCATATGATTCTCTCCGTTTTACTTCACATTATGTACAGTTCATACAATCTTGCAGCCCGAGTCAACCAGAAAATTGTTTCCAGTTTAGCAGGAGAAACGCAAATGGAAGTGACGTACGAGCTGCCTCGCAAAAGTAGCAGTAATGTACTTTATTTTATTTTTAATTTAGTAACTCCAAAGATAAAAACACAACAGCCAGGTGGGTGACAAACATAGACACAAAGAAATATGTTAGAGATATATAAAGCGTCACATCATCAGCAGGCGCGAAGGACCCTATCCAATCTGGACATTTAAAAAGATCTCAATGAACATTCTATCAGTCCGGCCCTGGGCTTGTCGCAAAATGTTGTATTTGGCCCTCCGTTCATTTGACTTTGACACCCCTGCTTTAAAGAGATACTTGATTGGGCTGAACATCAACACTCATATAATAGGTCTGGATGAAAAAAAATTCATGTCAGCACTAAAATTCCCCCCCCCACCCCCCCGTAAACGAATCTGTGGTGATTTATGCGCTTTTTTGTGATGATTAAAGCCGCAAATTGGCCCGCATACTTTTGGGGCGTGTTTTTTTTTCTCCCTCCATCTCAGGCTGTCAACGTCATCAGAGGGAGGCTTGATCTGTGTTTTTCCTTGTTTTGGTTTGTCACGTTCTGTTGTCACCTAGTGTGTGAAAGTGATTAATTGCCACTAAAATTCTTTTGCACATTCCTACTCTTGTCCAGTCACTGATAGTGTAGTGGTACACACGCCTGAGTTGTGTGCGGGCAGTCGGGCGTCGATTCCCGCTCAGTGACGGTGTCTGTGTGTGCCCTGCGACTGGCTGGCGACCAGTTCGGGGTGTAGTCTGCCTTCACCTGTTGATGGCTGGGATAGGCTCCAGCACCTCCTCGCGACCCTGTATAGGATAAGCGGTTTGGAAGATGACACATGACACATACTCTTGTCCATTTCAAACTGTGCAAATACAAAAGCGGGCGGCACAATATTTTGTTTTTATTAACATCAAATGTGAGCTCCTATGAGGAAAAACGCCTCCACAAAATCAAAAATATTGTGTTGATCGTTTTTTTTCCCTCTTTTTTAAACTACCGGTTAGAGTGGACAATACCAGATATGTGCATATGAATTTTAGTGACAATTGATCGTCGAGGCAGAATTAGCTTTCGACTTCTAACAGTCAAAGTTAGCAGAAGGAGATCTTATTCTTACCGTCCATCAATGAGGATTCGTGTCTCGGACGAGCTGCCCGCCCATGCACTCGCCATCACCGGTCAGCCAGTAGCCGATGTTCTGCCGGAGATCCGCTTGGCATCACTGGTGCGGTGTGTGATCGCTAATAAGTGGCCGATTTGAGAAAATGGATGGAGGTATAAACTCTGAAAAGAAATGGGGCTCCGCTTCACGGAGATCCGTCTAGGCAGCCAAGAAGCTCCGTGTCTACCTTCAGCCGTGTTTGCCACGGCTGGTCAGCCAGCCAAGAGCATCGTGTTTGCTGCAGAGGAGGTCTCGTTGGGGCGAACGATTTAATTCGGTCCAGCCAGAGATACAGCAGCGTCGCCGTGCGAGTGGGCCGGCCTGTGTGCGCCAATTTCTGATAAATACAAGCCCCGGAGGTCGGCTTGTTGAAATGTTAAGGTTGGACTTTAAGAGCACCGGACCACGCGCTGGGGTGGAGCTTGGAGAAAAAGTAAGTCAAGCTAACACCTTAAATGTAATTTATAATGACCTAAGAGCAATTCAGCTGACGAAAAAGCTTCTTGGAACACAATGTGTTTGAGTATCTTCGTGACTTATGACATAGCAACGTATGTGACGTGAAGTGCACCTCAGCTGCATGTAGGCTGCTCATTTCTTTCTCTTTTTGGTCAGACATGGAAATGCTAATCGTTTTGTGATGTTTTCAGAGGCTGACGTGGGCCCAAGTAGAGATGTCCACATGTATTGGGGCCAATTGATCCAACGACTTTAAATGACAAAATGTAATCGCTCCCCGTCTTGACATCATGCATGGAGGGAGGGGAGGGGGTGTGGTCAAATTGCTCATTAATGGTAGGCGTTTCTGAACATGTTAGTTTTGTGCTGATTTCTCCAAAACAAATTGATAAAACTTAAAATGCAAGCAAATATCATTTTTCTGCTAAAAAAAAACAAACAAACAAACATAAATTGAGCTTGTTAATGAAAAATAGACCGTCTTGGCTCTCTAATCCCTTTAAGTGCTTAGCCTCATTACAGTCACGGGTGTACTGGTTGCTGGTAGAATAATTTAATAATAATTGACTAAAAAATCAGTATAGTATAAGTATATATTTTTTCATGAATCTCACTGTGTGGGCAGTCTGTCAATCTGGGTGGGCCTGTGCACACCCAAGCCCACCAATGGCTCCGCCCCTGCTCAGGGTTCAGATAATGACCAATCGTGATTCGATTTCAACAGATGAGATTTGATTGGTCATTACCTGTGCCCTGAGCAACTGTGATGTCATTTTCAGTCGACAGAAGTGAAAAAATGAGATGGATTTTGCTATTTAATTCATATTCCACAAATGCAATATTAATTAGAATGCCCTTTTTCAACTAGTGGGCATGCATAGAAGATATTCTTAAAAAAAAAAAAAACATGTTTGGGTTGACTTTCCGTTTTAATTTAACGGACAATGGGCTTTAACGGACGACCCCCTCCTCCTATAACTCCATTAAATTGAGGTGTCATCGTATATTGTGAGATGATAAGTTTGTTAGTTTGGAAAAAACGTTTTTTGTTAACAGTAAACACATTGATTGGAACACTGAAACATTGTTTGTACCTTTTGCTCTCAATATATGATTTTATTTTTGGGGCGTTTGTGTTCTTCAGTTCTATTTTTTGTTATTCCCTTGGACGGAAAAGCTTCTAAAAGAGTTATTTGAGAACTTTGTATTATTACTTATATTTCAAGAAAATCTTAAATAGAGCTTTGTAAGATTTTGCCAAAAGAAGTTTCACATGGAGAATAATATCATATTGATACATGTGTTGAAATTTGAAGTTAACTGTGTCTGTACATGAATTTACTGGAAAGCAATTAAGTACCAGCAATCAGCAGTCGCAGAACCAGTCTCTTGTAAACTGCTTACTTAACATAGGTACTGAAATCAATAACACTTCGTTTATGGGATTTCAAGCAGGCCAGTTGTAACACATGCTGATCTGTCGTTTGCTGTACAACATGTTCAATACCACGCATGGCTGATAACTGTGGCTGCAGGAGCAAATGCAGTACTTACAAAGCTTAAGAAGACAAACAAATTCTCACACTCCCAATCACGTTTGTTCAATTCTGACAAATAAAACAAACATTTTATAAAATGAAGGAAATACAGCCTTGTGTTGTCTCTGCCAGTGTTCACCTGCTGTGAGTTTATTGATCTGCAGGAACCTTCAATACCTGCTTTTCAAACCAAGAAGTCTCATTTGAAAGAAAGAAACAACCTTGGGCAGGGTAAAATAAACCCTGGGTCCTCTTTAGATAAAGTCAAAGTCATGTACATATTAGATAAAGATGTTTGTTTCCTTTTTGTACTTTTGATTCTGAGTCTGCTTTTTGCCATCCGCATTCACAGCTCGCCGTTCATGACATGAGGTGAGTCTCTTCACTTCGACATAAACACGGCTGACTTTGTGGTGAACATTTTATTCTTTGACTAATGTTGTGTGCTTCCAATTCTAAGGTTATCATCACAATTCATTTTGCCATCACTTGCTGGTCGTATGTATTGTGAAGAAGCAAAGTTACATTTGTGGCTTTTCTTAAGATGCCCACTGAGCTGAGGTCATACGATATGCTCACATTTTGTGCACGCCACACACACACACACACGCACACCCCCCCCCCCCCCACACGCACACACACACACACACACACACACACAAGATAGCGGTTCAACATCAATTTGCTTTATGCATTTTTTTTCTGCTCTTGTGCTCCTCCCTACAATAAAATGCTTTGACATGGCTAGATGCTTTATATGACAAGCAAATTAATGTACATCCTAACACTACCAAAATGTGTCACGGCTTGAAGAAATATTGCCGGATGATTTGTGTAGCAAACTCTGAACATTAACATTAGCACAGACATTAATGTCAACACAACAGAAGAGGTGTCCAGGCTGGACTACAAATATTATGGACCACTAAAGTAATTGATCTGAGGTCACTGTGGCAATGACAGTGATGCTACTTTCCTTATTACAAGCCAGTGTACAACATGAATTTCGACAATAGAAATTGTGGTGTGGCTTTCATCTAGTTAAGGATAGGTTCATTACCTTGTTCTCGTGACAATTTTGAATGTTTAACAACCTAGGGCAAGAACCGGCCCCTCCATCCATTTTCTATATGGCTTAACCTGTTCAGCAGAGCTGGAACCTATCCCATCCGACATTGGGCGAAAGGCGGAGTAGCTCCAAGACTGATCGCGGGTTGGACACAAAGATGGGCAACAATTCACAATCACCTCCACACCGTCAAAGAGTGGGAAGGGGAACCAAACCCACGCTGCTTACACAGAAGTCAACTGCACAAGTAAACTATTACACCATTACTGCCCGTACAAGTGGAAACTTACATTTTTGCCAAAATACTCTTCACAGTCCTTACTATTCTCACTAAAATTTCAAGCAACACTTATCAGGTGACATTGCACATATACTCTGCAGTGAATAGTGTACAGTATAATGAAATAGCAAATATATGAAGTCACGGTGGAATGCAGGACCACACAGTTAGACATCAATTTTGTTTAAATTATTGTGTTATTATTTTTGCGACATCCATCCATCCATTTTCTGTACCACTGATCCTTGCTAGGGTTGAGGGTGAGCTGGAGCCTGTCCCAGCTGACTTTGGGGACAGATGCGGGGTACCACCTGAACTGGTTGCCAACCAATCACAGTGCAGCAAGTTACAAATGACCATTTACACTCAAATTCATACCTGTGGACAATTTCGAGTCTTAACCTAAGAAGTATGTTTTTGGAATATGGGAGGAAGTACCTGAAGCAAGCATTGGGAAAACATAGGATAATGTGGCCGCAACCTCAGAACTGTGAGGCGGCTGTGCTAACCACCGTCAAATATTATTTCTTACTTCTGCGGCTGTGACCCTTTACTTCTGCCCCAGATATACAGTAGCCGCTAAAGTTCCATTTGTTGGACTCCTAATCTTCAGCCTGTATCGTCTTCTCTGCCTGACCTACCAATATCAGCGCTTATAGTTTTACTGCTGCGGGGATCTGCCATTCAAGGTTTCCAGAATTCAAGAAATTTAGTGACGTACCAGCATACATTTTCGCATGAGATGGCACATGAGATTACCCAAGGTGTCATATTTAGCCCAATAACTACCAAAAAAGAGACATCTTTCTGCAACTACAGAAATGTAACTCAATATAACAGATGAACTGAAGGAAAGCCCAGTTCAGCACTGCTTAAATGGGAAACACTTGTGTGTGCAAAAATGCAAATGGGGAGTAAAGTGAGTAAATTTAGGAGCGGGCATAAAGGGTAAATGAAGGGGTGGGGATGATGTCGTTGCTACACACCGGATGCTCCGTAGCCTGCTGCCTGAGGGGAGAAGATCAAAGAGGGGTGGGTGAAGTCCTTGATGATCCAGCAATTCCTCATTCTGCATCTGCTGGTGAATGTACATGTAGATGTCGGAAGGTTGCTAGTGCGCCGTTTTGAGCAGACGGTAAGTGGTGCAGTTTCAGATGAGGTCCACAGATAAATATGTTCTGAAGATGGAGAACACTTCCACGGATCTCCTCTGATAAACAGGGGCGCAAGAGCGTCTGTTTGTCCTGAAGTCCACCACCATTACAGTGGAGGATGAGGTTTGCCGTAGTAGGGGTTTGTTTGGTGGTGAGAGAGTCGGCTTGTTGGTTTGAAGCACCCACGATGTCTCCCTCTCGCTGGCAAATGTAGAACTAGACTGGGACATAAAATTGTTCTTAGAGTCTCACTGGTTTTTCAACAAACATCTTGCTGCTTGCTCAAGGTGCATCTTGTAGCATTAGTAACCTAATGTGGTCGGGAAAGCACTGAAAAGTCTTCGAAATTAATGTTAAAAGGCTTAGCCTAATTTCTCGAGAATACCACCTAGCTGTGTATTTCCCCCTCAAAATAGCCCTTCAGTAGCATTTTTTTTTCTCTGTACTCATGTGTCCTATCGTGGCTGTCATGTGAAAAACACTTATCTCCATTTTTTTTTTCATTTTCTTATTTTTACATGAATGGTGTTTCCGCCTTACAGACATCGCATTAATGTGAAAATTTAAAAGGTTTCCAAAATTGGAGATGTGTTTTTCACCAGACAGCGACGATATGCTCCCCCCTTTTCTGTTGTCCGGGCTCAATAAGTGAGTAATATACAGTATTAATAGTAATATATTTTCAGTAGATCAACATTTTAATTTTGAAGTATTTCATTGAGATACTGTATAACATTTAAGTGTATAATGTGTGGCAATTGGCAATTGCTAAAATGGCCTTAATTTCCCTCTGAAGTTTAGTATAGCATATCTACAATATACTACATTGATCCACATTATCCACAGTTAGACCTATCGGACTAGCAGCGGTCAAATGAGTAAGTAACATAAAATATGTAGGTGGGATTTAAAGTCATCATACTGGGGAAGGTATGAATCCTATAAAATGTAATAAATAAATAAAAGTATTATTTTGGTGAATGCCACCAATAAATATGTATCAGGAGTGTTAAAAAAAACATTAAAGGTTGCCACCTTCTATGGTTTGTAAATGAGGCCCATTGTTCAGATGCATAAAATTACAAAGCATCACAAGCAACTGATCGAAACAAAGTTACCTGTTAGTCGTATTAACTTGTTTCTTTCTGCTCACTGTCAGCCATGCTTTGACTGATGCAATGTCTATTATATTTCCTCTCTCTCTCTCTCTCACTCTCTCTCTCTTTCTCACTCAGCTTTGCAACCTCTGACCAAGTATCGAGCTCTCTGTGTCATACCTGTTGACCAACTGTGTTTCCTCACAAAAGCGTGGAGAGAGTGACATCAATCTCGGTGAGGGCAATAGCAAAGGTGAAAGTGACACCATTTTGTGTTTTATGATCTATAATTACCCTAATTGAGCGGCGCAAGCTCCAATGGTTTTCGACAGTCCCATCCTCTCCAGCTCGGGTAATGCGCTGTATCCACTATTGTGTAGAGGAATGAGGATGCTATGGGCTTGTTGCACTAAATCTCCTGTGCTGACAAAATGCAACTCTGTCTTTTGTCGTCTTGAAAAGCTGTGTCATTCTTCACACGGTGTTTACATGGCTTGCCAAAACAACCCTTCGCAGGCATACATCATCTTTGTATAACCTCCTCCAAAGCACCGGGCAGCAATTGGGCTTTAAGCAGAGATGGGCAATTTACAACATTTTGCCAGTCCGTCAATTGTCAGCAGCCTGGGCACCTGTCCGTCATTAGGTGGGCATTACGTCAGTACGGTCTGTCATTCCATCACTGACAGATGCCCGTTTGCTGACGATTGACAAATGGCGGTGGGAAAAAAAAGAAAGAAAAAAAAAATGGACTAAGCAATGGCAGAGGTGGGTTATCGTCCGTCAGTGTAATCATCACTAACCACGTCAAGTACCGACGGACCTCTCAGTCCGTCACTGACGGACGCCCGTTTTGCTGACGACTGACAGAAACACGCCCCACCTGTGTCGTGTGTTTGTTCGCGGGGCTCAATATGAGCATGGTTGCATCCACAGTATGGAACCGTTTTGCACCTCCTGTACATTCGCTGGCGGTATGAATACTAAAAAGCTGTAATCCGCCAATGAACCAAGGAGAAGACGATGACGACACATTTATAAACATTAGTAGGAGTGCGAGCTACTTGGATTGTATTTTATGCTTGGCCACAACGTGGAGCAGGATTCTAGTTAAAAGGTAAGACATTCTAAACTTTAAATTGAAACCTTTTGGTGTTCTAGGCGTAAAAAGAGTTGAAGGCAGTCACTAGCGTGCTTCAACAGTTCAGCAGATTGGCAAATAAGTGTATGTGAAATGTATGAGTGCGTTAAGCTCTTTTTGCTGACATCGTATGATGTAGATACACTGATATGTATAGTGCACTCCATTTACCATTTTAATCACACTGGATTTTTCATTTTTTCATCTGTTGGACTATGACGTGTTTTTTTGTTTTTTTTTGTTTGGGGTGGACCGACCAACTGATGATAGGCGGACTGGTGAAATTCACTGACAGAAGCGATGACGGAAGTGTGGTTAAAGTAACATGACGGACTGAGTTACTGACGATTACAGTTTGGTTTGGCTTGAAAAAAAAATGGTGGATAGGGTACTACGGGCAGCCATTATGTGGTTCAATATCAATTTTCAGGTTACTGTCATCTCACAATTTTACTATTGGCTGCATTTTCTGAAATGAAAGTGATGATGATGATTATAATAACAATGATAACATGAATCATTACTTCTGGCCCTCGTCTCTAAGCCCACATCATTGCAACAATGTGCCATTGCCATGCCATTTCATGTTTCAATCAGGAATATGAATTGTATTGTCACTTCAAATGAATTTCACACAAATGTAATGGCCACTAATGAGATGTTGTTTTGCCATTTTGGACATGAGAAGGGTCTACACAAATGTGCATGTGCTGTATGTGTTTGCGCCCTCCAAATTGTTAACGATTTTAAACCATATTTTCTGCACGAGGGAGCAAGCACTGACCAGGATTTTGATTAGACCCTAATGGCCTTCAGGCCTCAGGCTAAATTGATGTGAGGGAGAGGAAAATAACAAAACAAATCCAAAACCTAAACCAAACATAATTTTGTCCTTTATGGTGCTCAGCAAGTGGAAATTGGAGCCATTTAGCTGCTAAAATATAATTTTCGCATACTGTAAGCACAACAAACAACTCACATCTGCCTTCACATTGTAATGCCGATTATTGTGCCCAATTTGAACTTTTTATGGTACTTAAAAGTAGTAACATAAAGGTGTTTACATCTATTTACATGATACATTCTTATTATTACTGTATATCAGTATACATTAATAAAACAGTACAGTTGTAAGTACAAACTAAAAACAAAATAAATGAAAATCCATTAATCGGTTAAAGGCAATCTGAATCAAGTAATGGAATTCACCAACACTGCGTTCTATTTTTGCTCAAGTTTTGTAGGCTTTTATTGCTAAAGATACTATTTTTTTCCCCCTAGGAGGTGCATCATTAGTGGTTGTCTCTCAGAAGTATGATGTTGTTTGAAATGTATTATCTGTGGTTGGAAACCTTAACCAGATATGTTATCTTGGTACTTGAGACACACTAGCAGCACCCTTATTAACATAATCTTTTATTGGTCCCAAGGGATTTGAGTAGAGCTTTAAATCAGGCAGCAAACAGCAGCAATGCTAATTTTGTCTTTCGACTAATTTTAACCATGTGTCATAGCGTGCATTCTAATTACTCCTGAGGGGTCTGAGTAGTACATGATTCACATATTATTCAGCACAAAGCGTGTTAGTCCATCACAATGTGACTAGACTCCACATCTTTAAGTAGAAACAAGAGATCTGATTAGGTTTTTTAAAAAAATACATGTAGATGTTAGTGATGGATTAATATTCATGTTTTTATCTTATTTAATTAATGTTAAATTAAACAGATGATCACAGTAACCTTAGCAGGACAAGGATGCAAACTATATTGTTGATTATATTGTATATATAATGTGATAACTGGATTGCAGGACTATTACATTTTTTTCTGAATACTTAAACTCTAAAAGTGATTCTTGTAGAACAATTTCTAAAACTATTAATAAACATAGGTTGCAAAACTAAAAGCACAAATAGTGCTTTGTTCTGAGTCTGTAATTGTATAACACATTATGTAAATGCATGAACACAACTCACCGCTTTACACTCAACTTCTTTTCACAACTATACACATATATGGCACTTATTTACACCATTCTGCCAACTGTCTGGTCACACTGTCACAGGAGAAAACTGTTTTAGACAATTAGTTCACTTTGCAATCAGCTTGAGCATTATAAATAAGCCACAGGTAAGCTGTCGGTGTGGAGTACAATGGAGGGAGCGGGAAGAATGACAATTAGAGGAGGCCAAGGAAGAAGATGGGGAGTTGAAGAAGCAAGAGGGAGAGGAGGAGGATGACAAGAGAGTGAAGGAGGAAGGAGAGTAAGAAATAGAATTACTGAGGACATCATAGCTACAATTGTGAATCATGTAATCAACCGTGGGATGACCCAGAGGGACGACCTTGACACGATAGAGACTAACTTTTAACCTCTCTCAGTCTCTCAGTGAAACTACCGTTTTTTGGGGGGCGAGGGGGGTTGACTTGGAAAAATGTTTTGTGTTTCTTTAGATGTTTACAGTAAATACAGTAAACACCTTGAATAAAAAATACTTGAAATTCCCTGTGAGTTTATCAAACTCTGACAAAAGTATGACCTCAAACTGACATAGCCTACTTGGCGCACAGAGAAAGCAAAACCCAGATGTGTTTTTCATTCTTCCCATCAGTGTGTAGTTGTCACATTTTGTGCTTACTAATATGTTGGCTTGTCTTAAATGTTTGATACAAAAATACAATTTTTATGAAGGTTGGAAGAGTTAAGCAAGACTTATTGGCTTTTGCAAGACAAGACTTTGGTTAGAGTTTTTCTTATTTGTGTGATGGGTTTTGTAAAAATAGCCAATTGTTACACAAAATGTGCTTAGCCAACAACAACAACAACAACAAAAAACTGAAATAAAGGTGGTCAACATCTTTGCCCACAATAGGAGCCTTCTGAGTTTTATAAGGTCATGCTGCAGTATCAAAAGTCACTTATTTTTGCAGGTTACTTCTTTGTATTTCTTACTCACATGGGGTTTTCCATAATGTGTGAGGAGAACTTTCCTGGGCTTGTTCTCCTGTATGCCGACAGTACCTTGCGATAACTTTTCCTGTGAAGTTTTGAGTGCACTGTGCTGTATACTGACTCCAAATAAAACAGTGTGATCCTTTTCATACAGTACTTCCGCAAATGTTCAGCGAACCTATTATATATTGATATTTTTTTATCATATCCATCCATTATCTGTGCCGCTTCTCCTCACAAGGGTCGCGGGGCGTGCTGGAGCCTATCCCAGCTGTCTTTGGGCAGTAGGCGGGGGACACCCTGAACTGGTTGCCAGCCAATCGCAGGGCACACAGAGACAAACATCCGCACTCACAATCACACCTAGGGGCAATTTAGAGTATCCAATCAACTTACCATGCATGTTTTTGGAATGTGGGAGGAAACCGGAGTGCCCGGAGAAAACCCACGCAGGCACGGGGAGAACATGCAAACTCCACACAGGGAGGCCGGAGCCGGGATCGAACCCACGACCTCTGAACTGTGAGGCGGACGTGCTAACCAGTCGACCACCGTGCCGCTTTTTTTATCATATTGTCAGTATAATTAAAAAAAAAAAAACACTGCCATTTTTGTCGTAGGGTAAATGGGCTTTCACAGCATACATTCATATCATTTGAAGTTAAACTGCATTGCTTTTGCCTGTGTTCAAGGACAAATCCATTCTCCACAAATAGTGTAAGTATGAGAAAGATTGAAAGAGATGGCCAGTGTGCATACTGTCTTTGAACAGGAGCTTGTCGATTATTATCCTGTGAAGCAAATGTTTCCAACGACTGGGCTACAGCCCAGTCCCTGGCAGGAGATAATTAGTTACTGGGCTGCACGGAAAGGAGAAAAAAAGTTATTTCAGTTACATGCAGCACATCAGTCAACTATCTAATGTGAAAAAATGACCTTGCATTTTTTGGACACTTGACTTGTTTTACTCGAGTAAGTCCACTGGTTTAATACAAGGCTAAAAAGGCCCAAAACAAATATTGCGAGTTAGCTCCTTCAGATTGGAAATTAAGGTCTTTGACTATTGTTTCCACAGACATCTCTGTATGTTGTGCGTGTATATTTTAATGTTTTGATATTTTGAATCAGATACACTCATAACTTCCATGTCTGTGTGGAAAAAACTGCTATTTATGTGTTAATATTCATCTAAGATTTTTTTTGCTGCTCACCTTAACAGTACATGAAGGAGAAGAGAATAATTATGCTAGTCTAAATCAAGTGCAGATAGATGATTTTCAGTGATGAATATTAAGATATCATTTTAATGACATTAAAAAATACAATTGTATTTTTTTCTACAATTGCAAGATTGTAATTATCATTACATTTCCATCCTCCATAAGAAAAATGTCACTTAATTTGATTCTTTTGGCACAGTGCTACTCATGGTTCACAAATCTGTAATTATTAACATCCAAATAACACAACAAAGAAATACCTCTCACTTTGTTTTTCCTTTGTATCATATCAAGTCCCGCCCCTAATTCATTCGCACCTCAATAAATACCGCGGTTTGGGAAATGTAAAGGCATCGTCCTATGTGTCCGTGTGTGAGATGGAGACGATCAAACTCCTCCCAGGTACTACATGGCAATTACCCAACTATCATTTGCTCGAGACTACTTTTACACTTTGATGTTGCTCCTCAAACATTGACGGATCAATTCTGTTCAACCCCCATCGGTACAGAGAGTGTTAATTACCAAGGTGATTACCATCTGCATCCAAACACAAGCTTTCCAAAGACTGGCTTTGGATCCTGATGTGGGCCGGAAGACTGCTAGCCTAATCCAAATTGGATTATCATGTTAGAGATGGGTTCTATTTATATGAAAAAATAGAACAGAAAATAGC